>NC_138182.1:56487888-56877158 GCF_964194105.1 Spermophilus citellus | reverse complement strand
GAACCATTCCAAAGTTTATTCAGTGTCTGAAGGAAGTTCTGTTATTATCATACTATTTGACTTATTTCAGTGTAGTCAGAATTGTCAAGGTCAGGAAGATGGGAGAGAAACATACTTAAGCATGTAGAGTGCATTTTATGTTTTATATTCTTAAGATTCAAAAAGTCCTTTGCATAGATGTTTACATTGTAGTTAAAAATATTTGAGAGTAGTACACTTTAGTTGTTTCAATCTAGATCAAGTAGCATGTCCTTTCCAATAAAATATCTCTGTCTCCTTCAATTTTTTAGAGTCACCCCCTCATAAGTTAATTGTATTTTGTATTATGCATTATATGTATATATAGAAGTTCCTACAAATATTCATATAAAAACTATGCATGCTATCTCAAATATACACAGACACTCACACACATACACATTTTGAAACTTAAAAGACTGTGGTTGACAAAATACCTGCTTTCAAAAGGTTCATGTTCTAACCTCTAAAACACTGTGCAATAAAAGTTACTTTGTGAATATGTAACATTATGCAGTAAAAGTTACATTGCAAATATGGTAAAATTAGGACATTTAAATCAGGGTGTTATCCTCAGTTTTCCATCCAATCTAACTATTGGAATCCTTGTTACATTTTTTTTTTTTAAAGCAAGACAATCAGTATCAGATGGGTGCAGAGATGAGAGTGGGGGTGGAGGAAAGTTGAACATGGTATACCTCAGGCCTTGAAGATGGATGAGGGGAGACCCTAGGAATGCAATCAGCACACAGAAGCTGAAAATCAAGGACAAAGGTTTTTCATTACATCTTTTGGAAGGCACCTAGCCCTACCAACCAGTTTTAAACTCTGACCTCCAGAAAAAGTATAATAAATCTGTCGTTTTAAGTCAGTAGGTTTGTGATAATTTTTGGCAACAGCATTAAGGAAATAATATGATCACAGGTAATCAATGAAAGACAAGACAGCAGATGCGCTTTTTAGGAAATTTCAGTTTAGAAACTAAATATATAATGGAGTTACCATTTTATTAAATATAATGCAATGTGATGAGTGCAATGATCACTATCTAATTCTATTTCTCACTTTCTTACTTAATTTTTCCCACAGAGAATATATCATCAAATGTTTTGTGTTTGTCTTCCTTCCACCCACACTGAAATGGATGTTTCATGGTGATGGGGATTTTTTTCTGTTTTCGCAAATGTAAAATTCCAGGCTCAATGTGTAAAATGGATTTACACACATGGGTTGCTCCATTGAATAAAGCCCATAGTCTATGGATGTTAGTATAGACAAAAAGTACTAAGCATGAAAAATCATAAATAATAGTATCAATGTAGTTTTATATTTGTTAATCAAAATTTCTTCTTCCTACAACTTTGTTTATGCAACATTTTAAATGTAATATTTAGACAGCATAACCTTATTTCCAAGAAAGAAGGGAGACTAGTGTTGGGCCATTAAGGGTAACGGTAGAGTCTGATATTTGAGAAGAAAGAAAAGAGACGTTCTAGAGAAGGGTTTTATTACTTTGTAGTTGTTTTTGATTCTGATCTACTTTGCAACTCTCTTCATGTGAAGTTTGCTTCTTTTGAAGATAAATCAAATGTTGTACTGCCCCAATTGGTTCTCTTCCCTGTATGAGAAGATGAAGGAAGCTGATAACTTGCCAACTTTACACAACTTTTCAATTTTTGTGTCCAAATTGGCAGTCCCATCTTTTACTTTTTTTTTTGTTTGTTTCTCATATCTTTACCAGACAGATGAAAACAGGATAATTTTTAGTGACAATTGTTATGAATAGTGTTAAAAATTAATAATATTTCACAATTATTGCTAAGAAATTTCTAATTATGGCCTATATTCCCCCATGACTTTTTGAATAATTCAATAAGATTAAATAAATATTTGCTTATAATCTTTTATATGCAGGAGAGAACGCTGGAATATGAACTGGACGGAAAATGTATGTAATTCCAAATTTTATATGTTGAAATCCTAACCTCCAATTTTGTAGCATTAGGTGAGGTTTAGGAAGTTAATTAGATCCTGAGTATAGAGCCCTCATGAATGCGGTTGGTGCCCTGTATAAACGGATTTCTTTTTCCACCCTCTTTCTACATTGTGAAGTTATAAGGAACAGGTGACAGTTCTCAACTTAGCAGCAGGTCATCACCAAAATCTGATAATGCTGGCACTCTGATACAGGACTTTGGTAAAGAAGGCTGAACTGACTGAAATACCATGGCATAAAAGAAAAGGATGCACAACAAACAAAATGCTTTTGTACTTGTGCAAATTTTTTGGGAAAAAAAAAGGTGTTTAGAACATTATTTTAGGCACTATGCTTTTGATATCTTGTTCTACTATGTAAATGGGAAAGTACTAAGTTTGGAGGAAAAAACAAAGTAATAGAATCTTCTACAGACCAAGAGAACTACAGAAAACTACAGTCTTTATAGCACATATTATGCATTAAAAAATGAAACTAACGTAGATGTAGCTAAGTAGATGTAGCATAGTGAAATATTTTAATGTTTTTGATATTTTCATTAGATATTAGTGCTTCCACATTTGTTTAAAAAATCATTAACAGATCGCATATAATTTAACATTTTTTTTAAGTGCTCTCAACTAAGGAATCTATTCACATATCATCCACTGTAACTACAAAACTATAGCTTTTATTGTTGAATAAAATATTTGAGCATTATACTTGGTTTGCAAACTAGTACCCTCCAGGGATGGCCCAAACCAACAGGCCATATTGTGTAAATATCCTTTTGGACCTAAAGTACAAGTTCCTGTGGTTTGGGTCTTTTGAACTACCAATTCCCATCACTCACAATTTTCCACACTTAAGTATTTGGCAAAATAATGATCTATCTACCTGGAATCACCCATCAGATTTTGGGGCTTATTGATTCCCTCATACCTTAGAAAAAAGTATACCCCTTTGGAAAAGACATTACACACTTTACATTGGGTTCATATCTAAATTGCCTGTACGACCCAAGTATACCTTATAACTTTCCAGCCGCAATCTCTCATGTTGAGTTGTGGTTAAATCAACTTAGTTACTAAAGTGGTAAGGGCCCACAAAGCTTCATTTGTCAAGTGGAAATTTCAAATGAAAAACAATGCAACCAATTTTTTTCAGTGGTATCTTTGTTTAAAATGAAAAGTTAGAAAGTATCCCTTAGGGTTAAATGTGATACCTATTTCATCTCTCAAAGGAAATACACTGGCTCAATTCATGTGTTTTGTTCAACAATGGAATAAAACCTAAGCTGAACACCAGTGATGCTCTGGGCTGCTTGCTCACTTTTTATATCACCTGTATCTGTGTCAAATTGAGAGCAGAGGTGGTCACTGTATTCCTAGGGCAAAAATCAAGATCATGCTGTTAATGTTGTCCAATATATTCATGGTTGTATCTGTCATATTTTTCCTGAATTTAGGCTATTGCCAATGACCTTTATGACATCACTCTTTGGAGTCATAAACTGTGGAAAATAGTAATGTATATTGATCAAATTCTTTAGGTCACTTTTGCAAAATTTCATGGTAAGGGTTCATTCTCTGATGAGATGTGAGGAAATCAAGTTGCTGATTGAGTTTGAGTTTCCCAGAAGTTCACTGGTAATAGATGACTGCATAATCACTCCAGCTATAGCAACACCAACCATCTTGACCAACATCAGGCACAGTATATAAATCTCCATGTTTGTGGTGCAGACTTTAGGATTATACGTAGGACTTTTAAATCCTTCCAAAAGTAACCTGGTGTTCTTGCCAAGAGAGACCATACAGCATGATGCACATCTGTAGCCACTCCTGTAAGACTAATAAATCAACCTTTTGTTTTCTTCTCTCAAGGATCTTGGTGCAAATTTGCCATTTTTGGTATTATTTCTGTTCAAGTTTGATCAGACAATTAAAAAATGATGGCCCTTGGGGAAAAACAAAAGGCTATGTTTTAAATTTTCTGACTTATTCTCGGCCTGACAATGATGGCAAATGTCATTCAATAAGGATTAACAATCAAAATATTTATTTTTAATTCCTTTATCTTTCAGGTTCTGAAATTTCTGACCATTAAAATTACTTATTTAAAAATAAATGGAGGGCTGGAGATGTGGCTCGAGCGGTGGCGCGCTCGCCTGGCGTGCGTGTGGCCCGGGTTCGATCCTCAGCGCCACATACAAACAAAGATGTTGTGTCCGCCAATAACTAAAAAATGAATATTGAAAAATTCTCTCTCTCTCTCCCTCTCTCACTCTCTCTTTAAAAAAAAATAAATAAATAAAATAAATGGAAAATGATGATCAGTTATTCCTGTTAACTCTATAAAGCTTCTTAAGGAATTTTTGCCACCCAATGCATCTGCGTCAAAAAGGAATCAACACTTTTTAATTGCTTCATCTTAGAATGGAATTCTCTATAGCATTTGTACATATCTTATGACATTAACTCTGGCATAGCTGCTGAGATTCTTTTGTTGGATTGGCATGTTCCTAGATAACAATGGTAATAAGTACATAACTAAATACACTGTAGCATATGGAATTTAATAGATATCTGTAAATTTTATAAAGATGTCATGCCTTTATTTTACCTTATAATTTTCTACGAAGTCTATTTAGGAGCAGAGAAAGATTGAGAAAGGAAATGGAGTCATAGCTGCTGGAATTGAAAGCATCAATTATGCAGTGGTCAAAAGAGAACAACATCCTTAGAACCTGAAGAGCTAACAACTTAGACCCCAGGAGGTATGTGAGAGGGAAAGACATTAATATTCATCTTTTAAAATCACCTGTGGAGTCTTTCTCACAAAGGAAAGTGCTCTGGTGAGACTTTTCCAAATAGTTTCAAATGCCTTATGTTTAAATAACTGATAACTTCAGAGATTCCCTTGGGATCAAAAGAGGCTTTTTGTCAGGCCTACATTAAGGATGCACAATTGCCTCTAACACTGGTCTTCATCTGTCCCTTTCTCAGATATTGACCCAGCATAAATGTCTAGCACCCTAAATAACATCTAAGAGTCTGCTTCCTGCAGAATCCAAGAAAAAATAAGGTAAATTTAAACCAGAAATGCAACAACATTTATACCAGTGACTTCACCTTAAACATACATGGAAAATACATACTTCAGGAAGATGGAAAATGAACACAGAAAGATAATATGAGATACAGGAAGGAGTCAGACATGGTGATACATGCTTGTAATCTCAGCAATTGGGGAGACTGAGGAAACAGATACTTAGCAAGACCATCAGCAAATTATGTAGACCCTGTCTCAAAAATTTTAAAAAATGGTTTAAAGATGTAGCCCAATGGAAGAATGTCCTTGAGTTCAATCTCTAGCAACAAAAATAAAATAAAGAAGATTGAAGATGGAATGATGAACAACAGGGAATGGAGGGAAGGGAAGGGGATGAGAATAGGAAAGACAATAGAATAAATTGGATAAATTAATAAATGTTGGATAAATTGAATAAATGTTCATATATGAGTACACAACTACTGTAACTCCATACCATGTAAAATAAGACTGGGGAGTTATACTCTATGTATGTATAACATGTCAAAATACATTCTAATGTCATATATAACTAAAAAGAACAAATAAAAATTTTAAAAAGAGGAAATGGTGATGTTTAAAAAAACAAGAATAAATGAAAATGTTGACTACATGTGACATGTCTAATATTGATGATGATTATTTTGACAATTAAAATAAACAAGATATGAATATTGTACAATTAGCCATCATTCAAATGATTGGACCATTCAATGACAGCAGTTCATACACCTGTCTTCATTGGTAATAAGAATGTTATATATACTACTTGCAGCCCCAGAGGCAGAGGCATTGGCCAAAAGTGTGGAGAAGTGACCCAGGATGATCCAAGAAAAGCCTTTCAGGAATGTTTACCCTGGGAGATGAAGGGAGAAATTACTCTGTTACTTATGTGCTGTTTGCTTAATTCAATAATGGTTATTTAATGATATGATCCAGAGAATGTAGGACCATGTCCTTTGCATCCTGCATTGAAATTAAGAGGATTTGTTTGATAATGTTTCAAGTAGGATTTCTTCAGACTTAATTGTAAATTCCCTTATGCATGCTTTTGTTTTACAATTCCTTTATGCATGCTTTTGTTTCACAATTCCTTTATGTATGCTTTTGTTTCAATTTCTCATTATATTATAATTGCATAAATAAAAATGAAGTTTTTTTCTTATAAAGATATATATTGAACACTGCAAATGATGGCCTGCCTTATCCCCAATCATGATTGCTACAGATAACAGAAATGTACGAGACATCCTCCTTGTAAGCCACAGTGACATCTGAACAATTTTTAACATATTTTGTTGTATCTATATTAATGCCTTGAGATAAGTGGGAATGACAGTAGAGAACCTTAAGAAAAAAGCCATCTAACTTTGTATGTTAATTAGGATTTTAGAGATACATTTTGGATAAGTACTGCTTGTTGGTATTATCCATTTACTTGGAATACTTTTGATAGCAGACATAAATATTTATTTTTTAGTTATAGGTGGACACACAATCTTTATTTCATTTTTATGTGATGCTGAGGATCGAACCCAGTGCCTTACTTGTGCTAAGTGAGCAGGATACCACCGAACCATAACCCCAGCCACTTAATTTTGGATATTGTGTAAGAGGAATTTATTGGCTTTGGCCTTGGCCTCTATTGGTCAAACCAATCAGAATGGTACTCTTGTGAGAAAATTCACCAGAAATCAAAGTAGTATAAAAATGACAGGGGGTATTGTTTAAATATAATTCTTGATGAATATCTCATTTTGGCATATTAGTTAGTCACTGATTTACTTTTCTTAGAGACTATCATTTCAAAGAATGTTATATAGCAAGTATCCCTGTAGAGAACAGATTAACTTTGCCTCAGGGGCAAAGAGTGCACATGCTTACTGCTCATTATAAAGTATTTGCAGTTCTCATTATTTCTCTGTTTTAACATAACCAAATACATTTGAAGGTGTCACCTGATCCTCTTGGTATGTCACAGAGCTTACAGAAACAACAAAAGTACTGGTAATGTGACTATTGTTAATGCTGTAGAAAATAAACTGTGTTTTCTCTGACCTAATATTCTCCTACTGTCAGCCAGCACCTATGAAACCATAAAGCTACTTTGTAAACTTGACAGTCAGATAGTTTCAGATACTTTGCAGATCAATATTGGATGCAGGACTTGTAATGAGAAAACACACATTTTTCAATATTCAATAATATGAAGTTAAAAGAAAACAATAAATTTATGAAATTCAGTAGCCAATTTATCAAAATTATATGTATAAAAGGCAAACACAGGCAGTAAATCTCAATGCCACTAATCACTAGGGAAATATCTCTTAAAAATCACAAATATTTGAAATACAAAAATAAAAATCCTAATCATATCAAGTATTGGTATAGATATGGCAAAAAATAAAAATAAGAAAACTATCTTATGTACTATTTTTTTTTGTAAGAAGGCATAGCCAGTTGGGAGAACAGTTCAGCATTTTTTTTAAAACAGCAGGATACATCTTCCACAGGTTCCAGCCCTTATTCTACAGTTATTTGCCAAAGATAACTAAAAGAATGTCTATATAAAGAATTGTAGAAGAATGTTCACAACTATTTTAATTGTAATGCCCCCAAATCTGAATGTCCATTAAAAGAATAAATAAATTGGGGCAGATTTATAAAATTGCATATTATAAAGTGATAATTGAAGAATAAGCTCCTCATAAACACATGTGGGTGAATCACAAACCATGATGCTGAGATTCAGGTACAAAGGGAAACAATTTGCTAAGTTTTGCTAAATTGTGGTATACATATACATACACATGTCAAAATACATCAAACTTATCAAAACTGGACATATCGACATGAAAGTATCAAATTATACTTTTTTATTGTTTTTGCAATTTTTATTTAGAGACAGGGTCTCACTGAGTTGCTTAGCAACTCGTCATTGGCTTAGCAACTTACTGTTGCTTACACTGCCTTTGAACTGGAAGATCCTGCTGTTTAAGCCACTAGCGACCTTGAGATTACATGTGTGTGCCACAGCGCCCTGCTCAAATTGCACATTTTAAATATGTGTAGTTTATTGCATGACAGTTATACCCCAGGAAAATTGTTATAAAATTAGTTTCATTTTCCAACAAAGTTATTGTTTCCTATGTACCACACATTTCCATTTCCCGGAGCCATTACTTAATTACATATTCCAAGTTGTCTGTAAAACACCAAGTCCTATATGTCATAGAATACAGTTTCTTAACTCAGGCTTTCAGGGTGGTTGTTGTTTTTTTTACCATTTCTACCTTATCTTGAAATGGCATGACCTTTATAATTTATTTTTCCTACTTAAATACTGGGAAATTAAAAAACTCTTGAGAAATTAAAAAAAAAAAACCTGTGATCCTGAAATCATAAAAAATGCCACAAGAAAGTCCATCCTATCCCTACATGAACTCTTATAGTTTAGGTTTCTCATAAAGTCCACTATCCCTCTAGCTGGAGTGTTTAATCCTTCAACTATTCATCTATAAAATCTTTAAATTTCATAGTTATGACAGTATCTAGTATTATTTTATGGCATAATAATGTAAGTTTTCTTCCTGTGCTGTTGATACACAGAATGCTTAAGTCGACAGTGCCCATTCCAACCAATCATTTCATAATCTTTCAAAATGGACTGGTAGGTTTGCCAGTTTTCTGAAATAGCATTTTTCTTAGGACATCAGAAGCTTTTCATTCTGATGAGTCTGTAGAAAACCATGTGGGATTATGCCCATTATCCAAGTTGAGTTCTTAAAGCCCCAGAGGTTTTCTTTGTTCATCAGAATAGTGCTTATTTCATCACTACATATGTTGTTTGCAGAAGAGGCAATTATTATATCATTAATGTGGTACACCAAATTAGTCTTAATTGGAATGCTTATGATTAGTGGTTAAGTATGGCTCTCCTATAATATGATAGTGTTCTGGTAAGTTTAAATCTTCTGTGGAAATTCCATAAAATGGATGAGGGCCATTTCCCTTACGTAATACAACACGTTTGGCTTGACTAGTTTCCAATATAGGTATGGAAAAGAACCTTGGCTGAATCTATTAAAACATACCATAACCTTTGATATTTTATTTTTAAAATATTAGATATTTTTCTTCTCTTGTACCACTGAGGTTATTAGGGAAACTGCCATGTCCAATCCTAATAGTCCACAATCAGTCTCTTTAAAACACCTTCATAGTATGTTGGCCTTAGAGGGATGTTAGAAATGAAATTAGTGAATACCATTTTTTCTCCTTCAAGGATTTTTTCTTCTTCTGAGATTTAGAGGAATGTGTTGTCCTACTGTGTCACTTTGGACTTCTCTGAGTTAACTCTCTCTAATATAAACAACCATCTGCTTTAGCTTTCCTGCAATTCTATATTATTTAAAATTCATTACAGTTCTACAAAGGATGGCTTAAACAGAGAACCCCAATCTGTTTGACTCACTGAAACTGGCTCTCAGTTAGATTTGGCCAACAACATCTCTAATTTGAGAATTGAAGAGACAAAGCACACTTTTTAGTAAACTGTGGATCTCAGTTGTAAAATAGGGTGAATTTTTTCAATCACAGACTATTTTCTCAAGTTTTATTTTCAATTCATAGCCAAGGTAACATTTTAGGGTCACAAAACATGATCACATAAACCTCAAACTGTTTTATTTTTCTTGAATAAATGGTTTTAGTGAGTTTAGTTTGTACATAATATAAAATTGAGTTATCTTTCTGATATTTCATGAGGTTAAATTCTCACTTAATGGGCTATTTTTTCTAAAAAAAGATCTCAGATTATGGCTATTTGTAAGACACAAATTCTCCAACATTAAATACAGGCTGTGAAGATTGCTTACCTGTTTTCTGTTCAAAAAAAAAAAAAAAAAAAAAAAAAAACAGCTACCAGATCTATGAATGCAGATTTGGTTGGTAACCAGGTATGACTTTTTAGAAGCTAACAATTAGAATTTCTTCACTACATGGTCACGCTCTGGACAGCCATCAGAGGGGAGTTAGTGTAACTTCATGAAAATTTTCTAAAGCTTTCCCCATAGTAGGCCAATGGGCGTGTCTTTGGTATGTTCTTATAAAAATCATGGAAAGTTACAAGTGGAAGAGGCGTTACAAAACTTTCTTATTAGGCCATTTTTACCTTTTTTTTGAAGTCATTATTTATCCCTCATTGGGAAAATTTACTGAGTCAATATATGATATTAACAGTGTTCCACTCCTGAGTCACCAATAAATGAAATTATATATTATTTACATCTCTCCCTGCTTCTCCACTCAGGGTTGTGTGAGCTCATTCTGGCAGTGTATATACTGCAAATAATTAGCTTTCATAGAATAGGAAAGTTTCTTTTCGTAAACGTTTTCAGCCTTTGGTTACTATTAGCCATTACGCCAACATTTCTTTTAGGGTTTGCAATATTTAGCAGTTTCAAGAATCAGTGCTTTTCTCTGAGATCATTTTTCTTTTAAACTCCATGCCATCAGGGATTCAAAGGACTTCTACCTGTGCTTCTGCATACTGTGCTCCAAATTCTCAATATAGTATTCTCTGAATACTGTCATCAGTTGATCATAGGTTTTATCTACTCATATTTTTTTCAAATGACAAATGGTCAGTCACTTTACTTATGATAGCTGATCAGTTTGGTCACCAGACAAATTTATATTCTTTCTGCCAATATTTTAACTTCTATTAATGGAAGTTTTATTTTCATTATTGTTGGCAATGACATCCAGAGAAAATATTTCCCCTAAACTTGACTATCCTCATCTACCAACTTAATACTATATTTTTGAGTCTATCTCATCAAATGTTATTAGTAGGTCATAGACATTCTGATGTGTCCTAAATCAAGAATCAATAGTTACCCAAATATCAATTCTTATTACATCTATTGATCTTTCCTCTTTCTTCTGATAAATCTCTCAGACATTATATTAATATGAGCTGTGGATCTAAAGGACTTTTCCTTTTGTTTGCTTATTTATTGATCAATGACACTGATGCAAAATCTCAAACTCATCCATCACCATGAATCAAAAATAATTAGTCTAGTATATAAGAAAGGAATAATCCTTTAATGCAAATTAAAATTTCCCAATTCTCACAATGTGATATGTTATGGCATTGAGAGATAAGTACAAACTGAGTACAGAATAAGTTAAAAAATTATGTAATTCTATCTGATGCAGTGGCACATGCCCATAATCCCAGCAGCTAGGGGAGGCTGAGACAGGAGGATGGAGAGTTCAAATCCAGCCTCAGCAAAGTCTAGACACTAAGTAACTCAGTGAGACTCTGTCTCTAAATAAAATACAAGAAAGGGCTGGGGATATGGCTCAGTCATTGAGTTCCCCTGAGCTTATTCCCCCCAAAATAATATATATATATAAATTATGTATATGTATATATATACATACATATGTATATACACACACACACATATATTTGTGTAATTTCTTAGTTTTTTGTTAATATTATATTGATGCTTACTTCTATTATTTAGTGAACTGCAATTTGTTTAAAATAAATGATATAAAATCACTAATACCATTCTTAGCTTAATATTAAGCATATAACAAACTTTCCAAATATTCCAGACAGTAAATTTTATCATATATGTTTCCGATCTTGGTTAGTGTCAGCACTATGTCAGCATCTGAAAAGAGTGAAGTAGATAGAATATAGCTTTTCTTTCATCCTTTCCTTCTCAATCTGGAATAAGTAAAATAATCTTGAAAGGAAAAATTATATCACATATATGTTTTGCACAAAAAACGTTAGTTAAAACATTGTGTACAGCCACAATGTACACAAAATATCAATGTAAAATAATACATTTTTCAGAAATATACTGAAATGTATTTATTTTCAACAATGTAAGAAAATGCTAATATAAATCGATGGGGTAAGATAATCACTTTAATAAATTATGACTATACATTTAGTTAGTTAATTTTATTTTATTTATATTTTACTTGTACCCATTGAAATAAAAATAAGTAAGCCAAGAAGAGTAGGAAATACTATGATGATTTGTATGTGAGGCAAATGTTTGAGTAGCAATCAACAGGATATCTGGATATGGAAGGCAATGAAGTGATATTTACATGTTACCTTAAATATATTATTAAAGAGACTTATAAAGTTGCTTATTGAACCAATCACTTATATAAGAAAATTATCTCTAGACAGTTTATCCTTTTGTGCCACTGCCCCCTTTTAGTTATTCTGTCATGAATTTTGTATCATTTCATCAGATTAAAATTGAACAAAGGGAAAAAATTGAACAAAATTGAGCTTTTGCTTGTTTTTTTTTACCCTCTATTGTTTTTTTTTTTTTTTTTTTGATTCCTTACACTAGATTTCATACAGCTTACTCCAATTCTGCACTGTAGTTTAGGGGCAAAAATTGTATCGAAATAGAAAGTCTATTTGCTTTTTTCCCTATGTGTATATCATCCTTTTAAGAATTACAGGAGCAAGCCAAGCAGTGGCACACATCTTTAATCCCAGAGGCTTGGAAGGCAGAGGCAGGAGGATTGCAAATTCAAAGCCAGACTCAGTAATCTAGCATGAGAAACTTAGCCAGATCATGTGTCAAAATAAAATGTAAAAAGAGCTGGGGATGTGGCTTGGTGGTTAAGTGCCCCCAGGTTCAATCACCAGTACAAAAAAAAAAAAAAAAAAGGAAAAAAAATCATCACAGGAGCAAGTTTGATGTAAGAAAGAATGTATATATTCTCTTACTCTTGACAAAAGTATTGCTAATAGCCTCCTATGCTATCATTCTAATTTGTGATTATGATACTCATAACATCTCAAATCATGCATTTGTGTCCCCAGATAGTGGCTTGTTCTTGAAGTCAGACTAAAGAAGGACCAGCAGAGATTTAAAAGAGAAGTGTCACCACTTATTTCAATATAAACCTGCTTGTTGGAATTGAAAACCTAGACCATGTCCACACACATTGCCTAATTGTGCACCTGGAAAAAAATCTAGCACAAGGAGAAAGGACAATGAATAATTTAGCAGCTTCACTGTTAGTTTTTGGAAAATCTTGTGAACAGATTGTTCATCTAGACATAGAGCTCTGATCAAGAAACAGTTTGATCACCTGAACAAACAGCCTGCTTATCAGAACCACAATTTGCTAGAGATTTCAGTTAAGACATTTTCTACCAACGTTAAATAATTTTGTCAAGATTTCCAATCTCTACTAGCTATTTACATTAAAAATAATTCATTAAACCACTTGAGTTCCAATCACTCACTTCATAAATTTATATATAAATACATTTTTTCTATTATGTTTTTGTGACATAGACAATATCTGGTGCTATTCTAGAATTGAATTGCAGAGTGTAATTCATTTTATAGTAAATTTTTATATTGCATTACAAAATTCTATTAAGAAAACTTTTTATTCCCTAAGAAAGCACCATGATAAGGTATTTAGGTAACACTTTAAACAAAAAGAATATACATACATTCATATTGTATCAAATACATTGAACAATATGCACAAACACATACACATATATAGGTATATACATACATTTACACATACATACATATTAATGTCCTTTTCCCTAAACTAGAAATATATACACATATATGATAAAACGTGAAAAGGAATGAAAGAATCAAAGTTCTTTAAACCCTACAGAAAATTTCTCATCATGTACTTTCAATGCAGGAGGACATTAAACCTGCATTACCTTTTGATCTTCCAAACATTGATTCTGAGTATTTTCTATGTTGAAAAATTTAGTAGGGCCGATCACTTTTAAGTTGAAAACAAGACATGTGCAAAGAACACCAAGAAGAATTACATATTTGAAAAGAATTTTTTTCTACACATATATATATACATATGCTGTGGCTCCTTTGACAATACTTCAAATACTACTAATCCCTTAGGCTATTGAGCAACCACTTCTACAGCCAAGGTGGTACATTAAAATGTAACAATTTCTGTTCAAGTTCAATTTAAGATTGTAATATCCCACAGCTATATCATGTCAATTCTAGTTTGTTTAGAAACTTAAGAAAGTAAGGAAACTGCAGCATTCATCAAAATAAAAATATGAAATTTGAATTTCCTATTTTCTTATCAAATATATACTTAACATTAGTCATGACATATTGGTTAGATCTGAACATATTAAAAAGGTATAGAATTTTATAAATTATTTTAATGCACATGAAACACAAGTTATGAAGATTTTAAGATAATTTGTAATTAGCATAAAAGATAAATCAACATTGATGTTACATGAATAAATAGTGGCAATGTTTTGGTATAATATATATATATATAATATATATATATATATATTATATATATATTATATATATACACACACATATGTATATATATACCATATACACATATACATATACATATATATGTGTATGTATATATATATGAAGTTCATATTCCTATTTTATATATTTTATATATAAACATACATACACACACAAATATGTGTGTGTGTGTGTATACCTTCCTTTTAGTAACATGATATATACCAACAAATTAATGTTTAATGATTATGGCTTAAAACAACTAATTAAATATCATAGTGTGATTATATATTTGTACATATCTTTATTGATGGTAGTTTTAGTTTTTGAAATTTGTATAATATAATTATACAAATCATATTTAAATATTATTTGAAGTACTAACATGTTATTTTTTGTAACTATGTTGTAACTGTGTTTTATATGATTCCTTTCATTTCTTGGTTAATATTTTGCCTCTACTTTCTAGTCATTATGGAGTGCCCATTTCCCCCAAGGGCGATACTTTAGTTCTAGTCAAAGGTGTTATAGATGATTCAGATACATACAATGTGAAGAGATGATTTTAGAGGAATAAATAAACTATATATTTTGATTTATATTACATTTTTAATGTGTATATATATGCATGCATATATCTGTGTGTATATATATGTATATCACATATATGTTTGTGTGTGAGTGTGTGTTATAATGTTCAAGGTATTTGATATACCAAGAAGGTATGTTCATTCTTTTTGTTTAAAGTTCACTAAAGTTCATTTTTTGTTTGTTTGTTTAAATATCTCATGCTGCTTTCTTGAAAAAAAGTTTTCTTAATAGAATTTTCTATTGTAATATAAAAAATGGAGTTCATATTCCTATTTTATTATTTCCTCTTAAATAAGTGATTGGTACAGCAAGCAGCTTTATAAAATTTTTATAAATTTATTTTATAATATAAATAAGCTAATATATGTAAATATCACTTCATTACCTTCCATATCCAAATACTCTATTGATTGCTACTTAACCATTTGTCTCATATACAAATATTCATAGTATTTCCCTTTCTTCTTGGCATAATTATTTTTATATTTTTATTTCAATGGGTATAAGTAAAATATAGATAAAATAAAATTAGCTAATAAATGTTGCAATTCACTAAAGTGGTTATTTTTACCCCGTTGATTTATATTAGTGTCTTTTTCTTTCATCATTACAAATAAATACATTTTAGTATATTTCTGAAAAATTTATTATTTTCCATTGATATATTTGTATACATTGTGCCAGTACACAATGTTTTAATGAACACTTTTTAAGCCAGAATTAGATAAGCAGGCAGTAGAGAAAGGTAAATGGAGTCAGGTCAGATCAAGGAGGTCAATCTGATTGAATCTCAGAAGTTAGAGACTGCCCTCTGAGGGACTGAAATGCTTTCAGAGCCCTTCCTCCACCTTATCAGGATGAACTGCCACTGTCCAACCTGTTGCTTAGGTAACCTGTCCAAGGAATTGCCCCTCCCTACAGGGAGTTAGAAAGTTGTTAATTAATGTGTCCTGGGCTGCTCCATCTTACCCTTCCCCTGTCCATCTGCTTCTCACCTTTTGGCCATCCCACCTGAGCAACTCCTTGGCCTAGTCAAGTACCCAGGAAGGAGTGAGATAAGGGGAATGGGGCAGCAGAACAAAGGAAGCCTAGGACATATAAAAAGGAAAAACACCCTGGCTTCTTTGGATACCAGGATATCAGCTATGGCCCTGCTTCTCCCTCCTGGGAGAAGTCTATGTTACCCCTTTTTAAATAAGCCCTGCTTTATATGCTTGCCTCAGTGTCTTTCTCTAATGTTATATTTCAACATTTGAGGAAGGAGAACTAGTCACTGGTAACCAGTGGTGTCATATTTTGTGCAAACCATACCCATGGTATAATTTTTCCTCTTCAAGGTTATTTCAGTTATTCCAGATTGAGAAGGAAAGGATAAAGAAAGGCTCCATTCTGCCTCACTTCTATCAGATGCTGACACAGTGTTGACACTAACCAAAATTAGAAATATGTATGATAAAATTTATTGCCTGAAATGTTTGGAAAGTTTGTTATGTGCTTAATATTAAGCTAAGAATGGTATTAGTGATTTAAATCATATATTTAAAATAAATTGCAGATTACCAAGCAATAGAATGAAGCAGTAATATGTTGACATGAAACTTAAGAAATTACACAATTTTTACCTCATTCTGTACTCAGTTTGTATTTATCTCAGTTTGTGCCATAACATGTCCCACTGAAAGCATTTCAGGCAGACAGCAAAAAATTATAGTAAATCTCTAAGAATAAGACATGTGTACTATTTAAAATCACTTGAATGGAGGATAAGAAAAGAGAGCACATTGGACAAGACAATTTGGTGAGGTAGGCAAGGTTCAATTCACAGGATGCATTGTGTTTCAGTTTTTAAATAAAATTTCAAAGTAATTTAACAAGACACTGTCTCAAAATTTTTAAAAGGTAAATAAAACAAAATGAGGATGGGGCTCAGGGATTAATTGCCCGTGTTCAATCCCTGATGTGCAATGGGAATCCTTGAAAGATTGAAATCAGTGCGAATAAAATTCAAGATGATAAAAATATACCTCTGCTTTCTGTGTGGAGAGAATAGAAAAACAGATTGAATTAGTGTGTTGGTGCACATCTGTGATCCTAGCAACTCTGGAGGCTGAGACAGGAGAATTGCAAGTTCTAAGTCAGGTTTACCCACCTGAGGATACTGTGAGCAAAAAATAATCAAAATGGGAACAGACCTCAATGAATGAATAAGTGGTTTTTTTTTGTTGTTTTTTGTTTGTTTGTTTGTTTTGTTAAGCAACAGTGAAAGCTCATATATTCAGGGGATAAAATGGCAACTGGTTACAAGAGGGGTCTTTTTTTTTTTTTAACAGGTTTTAATGAGAGCTAATCATAGCAGAATGTTTAGTGTGACTTAATCATTAGAGACTTAGAGCATGCTGGGTGGACCTTCAGGAAACTAGTTCCTCAAGTTCAAAGTGTAAACAGTTGCAATAGTTCTAAATGCATTGTTGCTGGGATGAAAGTCCAGAGCCCAGAGCCCATAGTTTGCCTTCTTTCTCCCTGGGGGTTATAATTCCATATCTTTCAGATACTGTTTCACAATAAAATATATAAAGTGCTGGGGATATAACTTAGTGGTACAGCATTCCAAATTCAATTCCTAGTTAAAAAAACAAAACAATCAAAAACAGTTGAAGTTAGGAGACAGAAATTTGTTGCACTAATACTTGGTGACTTGGATTTGAGGTAATAGCAATGGGGGGTTTTAGTCAGTTAATGACTAGAATCAGTTATGTTTGCAAATAAAATCAAAAGGTAGTCAGTAGGATAGAAGAGAGAGACCAGGGGTTGGGAAGAGGGGAAGGAGGGGCAAGTGCTGGGGAGATAAAGTGGTCAATTTGTTATATTGTGTGCATGTACTAATATGTAACAACAAATCCCACCATTATGTACAACTCTCAGACATCAATAAAAATATGGAAACAGATCAACATAACTTGCTAATGTTTACAAAGGTATGAAAAATTGCTGAGTGGGTGCCACATGCTTGTAATCCCAGCAGCCCAGGAAGCTAAGGCAGGAGGACCATGAGTTCAAAGCCAGCCTCAGCAAAGGTGAGGCACTAAGCAACTCAATGAGACCCTATCTCTAAATAAAATACAAAGTAGGACTGGGGATGTGGCTCAGTGGTCAATTGACCCTGCGTTCAATCCCAGGTGCAAACGAACAAACAAACAACAACAACAACAACAACAAAAAAAAACATGGAGGTTTCTGGCTTGAATGTGGAGTGAAAGAGGAGATGGGAGGACCAAAATTTTGGTGCAAAGGATGGAGTACAAATTTGAAAATATTGCATTCCAGGTACACGAAAATGCTACATTCAGATTTCAAATACTAGAGGAGGATCAGGGCTCAGGACAGATGTCTAGATTAGACTGAATTAAAGAATAATATGAAAATTTAAGTGCTTGAGAATGATGGGGAAGGCTTCTGAAATAAAATTGTTCACTTCGGATCTCATTTCAAAGAAAATAAAGGAGGAGGATAGAATAAAATAGAAGAATAAATAGCAGGCAATAAGTAAGAAATGCAAAAAAATGATGTTGAAGAAGATATTTGACTAAATGTAAGCATCAACGGAAATAATTGTCACTGACATAATTAAAAAAATGAATACAAGTTTGAGTAAGTAGAAGAGCAAATGTGACTAGAGGGAGCAGTGGCACCTAAGCAAAAGTGTTTTCATTGTACTAGCTATAAATTGATGACACTTGTAACAACAACAACGGAAGAACATTTGAGATTTACTAAATCATGTTTATATGTCTGTAAGAACACTACACACAAATAGGAAAACTTGTGTATGTAGGGCAGAGAAAGAAAAAGCAATTAAAGCATTGCATCTATGTGAGGGAGACAGTGAATGACACCTTGGTAAGTGAAGATTAGAATAAGAAATAAATCATCCTTTGCTCAGAAATAGAAAAAGAGCCTCAATTTCCCAGGAAAGTATCTGATAGGAAATTTTGCCTGGAAGTTGTTCATACACAGAACCAATGGCTTGAATTGCCATACAACCCACCTTACTGCAAAGGAACTGAGAAGTACAATTTCATATATAGCCACAGAGAAGGAGTCCCTGATATTATAAATGGGATTCCTATAATATACTTAAACTATGTGGATACAGAGATTTTACCTATATTTTACTTTCTCTATGGGTAACCTGTCATAGCTACTAGTACCTCTCTTTTTGTTTTGTTTATTTGTTTGTTTTGGCTTAATATGTTCAGAAAAGAAACTTTAGCATGATGATAATTATTCATGGTATAAAGTGAATGGTTCAATATTATTCTAACACACATATTGCTTAAATTATTTAACTGTCTATTTTGGAATGAAAGTTATGATTGAAAGTATATTGTATTATAAATTGTTTTGTGGTATCATTTTTTATAAGTAGTCTTTTCTTGCTGACAGTATTTTATTTTATATATTGCAAAATCAATCATCTTCAATAAATTTTCATTCATTTAATATCCAAATACAGCTGAGCTGATTCTCCACCTTATATTAGAGAAAGTCCAGTGCTCTTGCCAAAGTGTTAGTCATTCCTGTCCCAAAGTTCTAGCTGTCTCTAAATTCACTGTAATGCTCTTCTCAAATGTTCCTGTATCATATATATATATATAATACATTATATATATAACATATATATATACAATGAAATCTAAAACTGAAGCCTATTGAGTATAAAGAACTTTTAACTTCTGCAGTCATGACATGAAAAGATGTAATCCACTGCCCAGTATACCCAAAGTTGAAATAGCATATTTGTCATCCCAATCACTTGAAATCCTTCTAGACAGATCGGTGATTACTCCCTGAACAACTTCCTCCCTGCAGAGCTTCACTCATTCACTGTAATTCTAGAATTTTCTTTCCCATTCTTTTGCCACTTTCCAACTAGCTTTTCTTCCCTTTCAAGTTTCATTTTCTCCCAACTATGTATGCTACATGACCACTTATATATAAGTAAAACCATTGATATTGAAGTTTAATGTGTACACTATTCTAAAATATAACTTTCTTCTTTTTTACAAATAATTTGCCATTCTTAGAGGTCTGTTCTGGCTAAAAGTATGACTTTGGGTGGAGATAATATTGAAATATTTAAATTTATTCCTAAGTAAAAGGTTTTTAAAGCAGACCTTGCTATAAAATATTCCATTTATGATTGCTAATAATTTTTATGCAAAATTTTTCTCACTTCTCCATAATACTTTTATTCTTTTCCAACCTTTCCTCATTTACAAAATTTTATCAAAATGAAATTTTGATTTTCTGATTTCATTGGAATATTTATAAAACTTATATAACTGTTTTCAACATCCATTTGTTTTTTAATCATGTTAACACTATGAAGAGTTTTTAAAATGTTTCTATACTCATTGATATTTCTTGTTAATTTACAAATATTTTTCTTTACCACTGCCAATTAATACCCTGTGGTCTCTATTATTTTTTTAAGAGATTATAGAAATGACGTGTTTTCTGACTCCTTGGATGTCAATGAATGCCCTTCTTTGTCTGTCTATGTGAAAGACAGCCTGACAGATTTTGTCAGGGAGGGCTCAACCTTTTTTTCACATAGAGCAGATAATGAGTCTTTGTCTTCTGACATTTAGTGTCACAGAATGGCCTAAAGTCAATCTCATTATTTCTCCATTTCTGTCTACTTGACTCTAGAGATTTTTTTTTTAATTCTTTATTTTTGAAAGCATCAGCATATATTTACTTACAAATTTATTATCATCAATGTTGTATTTTATGGCCAACTAATTTGATTTCTGCATTAAAGAAATTTTTCAGAGAAGTTTTTCTCTTAATTTGTTCATCTTTGTTTATGCTGATTATTGCTCATTGATGCCTCCTAAAACTGTCTACTTCTCTTCTGTCAGGCCTCAGTTACCCCAAATACACCCTTGTTTTAGGGTTTATTCATTTACTTTGGATTTTGTCTGGAGCACTCTTCTATCTGATATGCACATTCTTATTTAATTATCAGTACCTTACAATATTAGGAATTTTATTTTATTTTTTTCTGTTTTTACTTTCAGATCACTCCCCTCAGTGCATAGCCTGTAGGAGCCTTTTAAGAGTATATTTCTTAATTTTTCTGAAAATTTTCATTCTGTCTCCAAGTCTCAGACTTTCTGGGGTTATGTAAATATTCTTCAATGATAAATGAAAAGCTATGAAGGGATGGGTGAACAAATGAATGAATGAATGATAAATGAATGAATTACTTTCTTTTATGCCTGATGGAATTCTTTTATATGATTGTAGGATATCCTATTTCTATTCTTCAAGTTTATTGCCTTTACTCTTATATAAAAATGCATTTTCCTTTGTATTTTAGAAGAATAGTTTCACCTAGTCTTTCTAATTAACTCAGTCCTCTCCAATTTGTTGTTGATTAATCACAAAGTATTTTCATTTTAGTCATACACTTTTATCTATAAGAAATGTTTCTGTACTTCAAGTTAGTGATTTGTGTTTTCTTATATTCTTGTTCTATTAATGTGATGCTTCACTGAGTAAAGATAAAAATGTAAATAAAAATAAGATTAAATGTGAATGCAAATTGGGCTTGTAATCCCAGCTACTGGGGATGTCAATGCAGGTTTGAGGCCAGCCTGGGCAACTTAAGGAGAACCCATTTTAAAGTAAACTTTAAAGACAAGATTTACTGGGGATGTAATTCCCTTGTGAAGTGCTTGCTTACTGTGCACATGGACCTGGGTTTGATCTCAAGTACAGGAAAGGAGAGTGGAGGAAAAGAGACAAAAGGAAAGAAAAGAACTATTTCAAGTGGTAAAGTGATACCTGAAGAAAATGGATTAATGCTTACCTTAAATTTAGCTGATGTTTTTATGCTCAGCGTCTGAGATACAATGACAGTTAATTGATTCAATAACCCTTTATCTAACAAGAATATTCAGATTAGGAATTATCATTTACCTTATGTGTCATCAGGGCCTTTCTTAAAATTTACAGAGAGAAGGAAATTTCTAGTTTCTGTAAATTCTATCATGAGAAACCCATTTAGAAATGTGGTTGTAGACACAATTTGACTATTGAGAACTATTTTACAGTAGATAAAATTCACCAACCTGAATTCTAAAGCTCAATGATTTCAGTGGGGTTCCATCAAGGATCTAAAATAAATTTTTCATTTTGAAATGATACATTGTTTTTGACATTTTCTTGCTGTATTATCTTGTCAACTTAGCAATATGGTCAGGTTTAAAATTGAATAAGAATATAAAACTTTGTGGTTAAGAAAAGGAATTAAATGCTTATTATGGATCCAGAATATAATAAGCCAGCCTTTAAAGCAGGAGCCATGAGTAAAATAGTAATAATTATAACACTTTTTATAGCTAAAACGTATTTATCCTTAAGTCATGAGCTTTGTAATAAGATCTTTACATTTACTTTCCCACTAAATTCTTGTAATAATTCTGTGTGGTAGGTTTCTTATTTAAGTTACAGAAAAGGATAATTAGAATCATGAACTATAAATGTGCACAAAGTAATATTGTTGTAACTTTCAGTGCCATGTTGTGAGTCAAGCTCTGTCTGATTTTAGAGTTCATGATTTTGTCTATGTTTAGTTGACAAATTTATCTACTATATGGATCCATATAATAAGTCATTTCTTTTTCATAAGTGGCAATTATTTTGATATAAATTCTCAAATTTTATTTTTAATTTTACAGATTTATCTTTTCTAAAGCAATAAAGAAGAGAGAAGATGAAAGTTATAGAAGAAGAAAGTCATTCTCAAATACTATGAAAGACTGATAAAAAATGCAAGTCTGGATAAGTTACTCACCTACCTTTCATTAATAAATGACAACTTCAAAATTAAGAAAAATTGACTTTGAAGGGAATTGAACAAGTTAGATTTATTTCAAATGCAATATTACATATTCATTACATATTCCTTACATATAGCACACTATAAGTTATAGTATAGTTATATAAGAAGCTCCTTTTTAATATCTGCAGTATAGATTATAAAACTCAAAAACAAATGTGTGTGTATATGTGTGTGTGTATATGTATATGTATTTGCATATATACCTTTCCTTTTTCTGACTTAAGGGAAGCAAGCAGGTTTCTACTTCTTAATTCCCTAATACAAGTAAATTTGAAAGTTGTAGTGCAGCATGTACAGTTAACCAGTCAGTGGGTTGACAATTTTACCAATGACTTGTTCATTTTGCCTAAGTCAACTAAGAATAAGTTCTGGCTAGGTATATCTGGCATAACATTTAACTGATCAAATTCTACAAAGTGATAAAGTGTAAAAAATTACAAAGTTTATATGAATAGGACCAATTGAATAAAATGTTACATAGAAGATAGAAAATTTTGTCTGTAATTATTTCAAAGAATTCAGACAATACAGTATACAAGACGGTATAGAGGTCTCATATACAATTGTACAAAGAGTGTGATATTTGAGTTACATTGTGAAATCTATGAGTAATCATGATATTGCCATATGATTACACATGTTATGGTTGTTTTTAATATTGTCTTGCACTTTCATACTTTGTTTATAATGTTTTGCCATCTTACAATATCCTGCAAAACGTTTACTATTCAAAGCAAATGAAGATGATAATAGGGCTAAAAATAATGAAGGCACGTAAATGATTGCTGATTGTACTTGAAGGTGTTTGGTCAACATGTTAGATGAGAAAGGAAATGCTTTAATCCAGGGATTTACAATTTAACATATTTTTTAATTCTTAGATTTTTTCATTACAGCTTATGGCTATACATAGTAGTTGGGTTCATCCTGACAAACACATACACACATGGAAATCAATTTCAGTTCATGATCCCCTTTTCCTCCCATGTTCCCTCCCCTCCTTCCTCTACTCTACTACCTTTCACTAGTTCATAAGTTTGTATTTTATTGGTTCTTCATGTAATCTTATTTTACTTCCCCATTTTCTTTATTTTACTCTAGCTACTATATATAAGAGAAAACAATTTACCTTTGAGTTTCTAAAATTAGCCAAAAATTAGCTTGGCTAATTTTACTTTGCTTGCTGTATTCAATTTCCATTCATTCACTGACAAATGCCATAATTTCATTCTTTTTAATGGCTGAGTAGCACTCCACTGTGTGTGTGTGTGTGTGTGTGTGTGTGTGTGTGTGTGTGTGTAAAATCATTATTTCTTAATCCATTCATTTATTAACAGACATACAAATTAAACCTTAATGTATTGTTTGTTCTGTTTTTCTTCAAAGCATTGGCTTGGCCTGCAATAGTTGCCCTCCAATCTCTTGTTTATGGACTCAAATTGCTTGAAAGAAATAGGGCATTTTCCTATATTATGAATGTAACATGAATCTTTTAAGAATGATGAAAAAATAAAATAGTCATACAATTAATTTTATTAATTATATGGGAACCATGAAGTGACTGAGACATCACTGGATAGTAACCATATTTGAAGATAACAATTATACCACTCAGAGCCCTTCTAATTTAGAATCCAATGATGAGTTACCCATGAAAAAATTATGTGATTTTTTTTAAGTTTTTATTTTGGTCTCAACCCTGAGTAATCTATTGTTATTCAACAAAATGAAATATGCCAAGAAATGTTTTCAAGATATGTTCATGTTGACTTATATTGAAATAAGAAATATTAAAACTACAATTTATTAATTACCTGGTACTTATTCAACTGCTTATAGATAGGGCAACAAAATCAGAATTGTATATATATGAATAGTTTTCTTTGAAAAATGTGATATATGCTTTTGCAATCACACTTATAGTGGCTGCATTTATTTTTTTCTTAAATAGATAACAGAGAAAAAAATGAACATTTTATTACTCAATTAAAACATACTTTGGATACAGTATTATTTTCAATAGGTGAAATAAAATCTCTCATATTTAAACCATCTATAATATACAAGTTTTCTGGATATTCTTGCTTAGCTTTTCTTTTTCTTGACATTCCTAAAAAATAGCCTAGATAAATCCCATTATTTTTGAAAGTTTTATTATGATGATGGGAATATTAATTTGAGATTAATTTGCAATAAGATTAAAAGAACATGATTTGTTTCAGGACAGATTAAACATCCGCTTGTGACAATTATATCATATTACACATTTACTATTACTATAGTAGAATACTTATGGGTTAATTTATACAATGCTGTTAGTATACTTTCATGTCAATTTTAGTTGTTCAAAGCTCAATCTTTAAAATTAGAAAAAAAATCAAAGAATACTAGATGATTTCAACTACATAATTTAAGATATCACATGGATATATAAAATAATAAGTAACTTAATATTCCTTTGGAATTAATAGATAATATTTGGGTCCATATAATATTAGTAGTTAAACATATTACTTGAAATTCTGGGATTGAATTCAAACAGATTTTAGCTTAGTGTGGAATCATGTCTGTTTTAGTATTCATTCCTACAGCTGTTCATTAATTAAGTGGGGATTAATTTCCCACACCATAAATTATAATGATGAACATAGTATTAAATCATGAACATAAATAGCAAATGACAAATTCATATGTATTCATTTTTATTACTGCTTCATGAATAACCACCTCCTTAGTGCTTAAAGCAATACAATTAAAACGAAATAATTATTTTATAATTCTGATGTTCAAAAATTCAAAATATGGGGCTGGGGATGTGGCTCAAGCGGTAGCGCGCTCGCCTGGCATGCGTGCGGCCCGGGTTCGATCCTCAGCACCACATACAAACAAAGATGTTGTGTCCGCCGAAAACTGAAAAATAAATATTAAAAATTCTCTCTCTCTCTCTCTCTCTCTCTCTCTCTCTCCTCTCTCTTTAAAAAAAAAATTCAAAATATGTCTTCCTGAGCTGAAATCACAGCACCAGTTGGATTGCATTCCCTTCTGTTTATTTTAGAGGAGAATGCACAGTCTTATCTTTTCCAACTTCTAGTGCCCATCTGCAATTTTCAGTTTATGGCCCCTTGTTACAATTTAGATATGGAGTGTCCCTGAAAAGCTCCTATATTAATGCGGGAATGTTCAGAGGTAAAATGTTTGGACTATGAGAGTTGAATCACTATCAGTCCACCCTAGGTGAATAGACTGGGTGATAATAATACAGGTAGGAGGAGCCTGGCTGAAGCAGGTGAGTCATTAGGGGTTCCCTGAAAAGGTTTATCTTCTTTATGTCCCCTTCCACCCTTTCCCTATCTCTGCTTCCTGGATTCCATGAGAAGAACAGTTTTCCTCCATCACTCCCTTCTACCATGATATGCTGCCTCACCTTGGGCTCAGAGCAATACACTTGTTCCAATATGGACTAAAATTCTGGAACTGTGAGCCAAAGTAATTTTTTCCTTCTCAAAGTTGTTCTTGTCATGTATTTTGGTCATCATGTCACAAACTTGATTAACAGAGAAATTGGTACCCAGAGTGAGTCATCACTGTGACTAAATTAACCATGTCATTCAGAAACTTTTGGAACTGGTTTGAAGAGGGATTTTGAAAAGTTTGAACATACATGCAGGCAAAGTCTCAGAATGTTGTAAGCAAAGCTTAATGGATGGTTTGATGGAATCTCAGAAGGCCAGAATGCTAGTAACAATGCAGACTGTGCTCATGAGGTTGCAGAGGGAAATGAGGGCTCTACTGGGAGTTGGGCTAGAGCGTCACTTATGGTCTATTATGGCAAAGAAGTTGTCTACATATTCCCATATCTGGATTCTTTGTGTAAGGCTGAATTTAAAGGTGATGGACTAATAAATCTAGTTAAAGAAATATCAAGGCACTACTGCATTCAACTAGTGGCATGAATATTACTGAGAACTTTTAGCTATGTGTATTGTGAGAGTTTGGACAGGCTTGAAATTTGTCCAGAAAAGTGCATGTAAAGCTGGGACCACAGAGGATGTGCTTTTTGAAGAAATTACAGCTCCTAAACAATTTAGATTCTTCGCACAGAGACTATAAACAAAGATGCCTTGGGGGGGCTCTCTGTCTGTACGAGGTAGCCAAAGAATACTTTCATTGTTTTAAGCCATGTAGGCATTTTGACTGCTATAATAGGGACTTAGGTATTTCATGAACTTACAGCAGATCTTGGTATCATGTGTATAGTGGTAAAAATGCAAAATTCTATAATTAAGAAGTTATTGAGTATTCTGCCAAGATTTCAAAAGAATGTCTGGGAGGCCAGGCAAAATATAATGGTGTTGGAATCCCTATAGACTACCCCCCTAGTGTGAAGACTGGTGACAGAGAATGGGAGAGCAGTGTATGAGATTGGGCTTCTCTGATGACTTCATGGCTGTGGCATTCATGGTGCCTGGAAAAGTTTCTGTGCAAAGGTGCAGGATGCTTGGTTGCTATGGTAATGCCCTACAAGATGAGGCTCTGTTCTAGAGTCTTATCAGCCTTGACCATGATCTCAGACACACAGCTCCTGGGAATAAAGAAACTCTCTTGCTAGACAACCACAATGTTTCATCAACTCTGCTGCTCTTGAACCTGCCCACATAATAGTAACTTTAAACAATGTACTTTCTTGAGAGCTACACAAAGCTCCTAACATTGCACATTGCAACTGTAGAATGTAACTAGGCAATACACAGCATAATGTTGCTAACTATCTAAATTTCATAAGTACAAAGAATCATGCTTGCATAGTCTTTAATCTGATTGAGACATATATAAATAAAGATTGCTTGAGTAATTCTTTAGGCCTGCTTCTTCTTCAGAGAGCAGAGCTCTACTAGATCCCAGCTGTTATCGCCAAATGCACACATGTGAGTCTTTATTTTTCTAATCCCCCATCACCCCTCACTAGAACCTACTAGTTTGGCTGCGCTGGCAATGGCCCCCAAGAGCATGATGCATGGGGCTCCAGTCATGCAAAACGAGAATAGAGGCCCCAGAAATTAAGAGACACCATTAATCTGGAATTTCTGCCCACCATGCCCCCCCCCAAAGCTGCTGACTGCCAAAAGAGCCAGGATATAACAGTCCACATGTGCTGCAAGTGGCAAGGCCAAAGAGGAGGGGCTACCCAAGCCCTTTGGAGAACACATCTTGCCCCCCATGTGTCCTAGATGTTGTAGAAGGAGTTATCAATGGAGTTATAGGACCTATTTGCTAGGCTGGATTTTGGTCTTGTCTTACTCCTATGCCTTGTTTCCATACTCCTATTGCTCCATTTTGGAATGGGAATGTTTACTCTGTGCCACAATAAATTGGATATGTGTAACTTCTTTTGATTTTTATAGGACTTCCAAGTCAAGAGTTTGCCGTGAGTCTTGGAGAAGACTTTGGACTTGGAATTTGGGGCAATGCTAAATGGTGAAATGGGTTTCAAATCAAATATATCTTTCATTCAGAGACAGACATAGTCTTGGGTGTGCAGAGGTAAAATATTATTTGGATAGGAGATGTCCCCCACAAGTTTATGTGTTAATTTGTGAGTGTTTGGAGGTGACATGATTGGATTGTGAGAGCAATAACCTAATCAGTCCATCCTAGGTAAATTGTTTGGGTGGTAACTACAGGCAGGTTAGGCATGGCTGCAATAGGTGGGTCACTGACACTGTTCCCTCAACCCTCTGTTTTCCTTTCCTTCCTAGCTGCTATGAGGGAGACATATTCACAATTTACAAGGCTTAGGACTTGGATATCCTTGGGGTCAGGTGAAAACATTCTACATGTATATAAAATATTTTCATATAGTGCTTATAGTACTGTCATATTTTTTTGATTAGAAAACATTGTGGGTTTCAAAAAAGATTTATTTAGTTTATTTGTGATATTATAGGAGACAGTATTTTATTATCTCTAATTCTCTCTTTTGCCACATAGTGCGAAGATTCACACCTGTATCTTCATCTAATATTTTTAGCTTTTACAGTAGGTATTGATCAAGTTTGAGTTAAATATTTTGGGTGGATACTAAAGGTTGAACCCAAAGGTGAGCTACATCCCCAGTCTTATTATTTCTTATTTTGAGACATGTTACACTAAATTGCTGAGACTGGCCTTGGACTTGTTATACTCCTGCCTTAGTCTCCTGAGTTCCTGGAATTACAGATATGCACCACAGTGCCTGGCTTAAGTTTATTTTGGAAGACACTCGCTGCCAGGTCAGCCTGTTGGCATGATTTCCCTGACCAG
Organism: Spermophilus citellus; assembly: GCF_964194105.1. NCBI lineage: Eukaryota > Metazoa > Chordata > Mammalia > Rodentia > Sciuridae > Spermophilus > Spermophilus citellus. Next base: position 56,847,925 of record NC_138182.1, on the reverse strand, counting down.
CCTGGGGGGGCAGCAGCACTTGTACTCTGTGAGCGTGACAGGTCGCAGGTGCCCCCGTTCTGGCAGGGGCTGAACAGGCAGGTGTTGTCGAGGGGCGGCAGGCAGAGGGGCTCAGAGAAGCCAGGGGGCAGATACAGGCATAGTCTGCAGCACCACTGTGGTCCACCACACAGCATGACCCTGCATTCTTCCAGGGGGAGCTGAGGCACAGGTTAGAATCCTGGCATCTCTGGCCCACTAAGGTCCCACTGCACACATAGGCCTCCTTGGTGCTATGGATCACTTGGCACCTACCGCCATTCAGGCAGGCTCCCCGTGGCTGGGAGCACCTCAGACCTCTTGCCGGGAGTGCAGGCAGCAGCGCCAGGCAGAGCAGGTGCGCCAGGAGCCGCAGTATGCCTGCCCCGCCCGCTGCCAGGGCAGAGGCCTCCTGAGCTGGGCCAGCGGGGTTGGGATGCACACGCACAAGCTGGACAGTCCCAGAGGTGGTCGCCCACTAGTGCCCTCTTTCTTGGCTGGTGGGCATGGCTGGGCTCCACTCAGCTCATTTCTTCACTGTTGCCTGCACCCCACACCTGCACCGGTTGCCCCTATGCTCCCTCCCGCTGCGGAGGCACTAGTGAGTCGCAAAACTGCTGAGGGCTCCTCATATATCTGCCAATCTTCATACCATGTGTATGACATATGGACATACACACACAGACATACAATACATAACACAAGTGTGCACATGTAACACAATAGTAAAGGCCTTATAGCTTTTCACAGGTGAAATCTCCATTGCAATGTTTAAAAACTCCACAGTTGGTAAAAAATAGAACTGATCAGAAAAATATTAACCTAGGTCTGTAAGATCAAAATCATGAGCTCAAAAAATGCAGAATCTAAAAAAAAAGGAAGGGTCCTAGAAAAAAATGATTGGCCAGAAATTAGTAAATACCATACAATTTACTTTTTGGTTTAGTCTAGTTTGAGTTCAGGTAAAATACACCTTTACCCACCCCATCCCTTTTTTTTTGATCCCCAGATCAGTCTCCTACTGAGGTTGCAGGCTTCTTCCATTTGCATTTCAACTTAAGTACAGGCTGAGGTGTGGAAGGAGCAGAGAAAACTGCTATTCCGGGCAGAAGCCTCATGCCTAAGGCATTTTAACCTTAAGTCATAATTCCCAGGTTTGGATGTTAAAAATAAAATTTCCAAGACTGTTGCTATTCAATGGCATTTCAATAAGCCAGACCAACGTCCCAATCCAACACTTTCCTTTCCTAAATCCTACACACTGAGGGGAAGAGATTACTATCCTTGCCCAAATTAATAATGCACTGGTACACCTAATGAAATCTTCCCAGGCTACCTAATTCAAAAATGGATGAAAAAACTGAATGATTGAGAGTTACCTGCCAACTTGGAAGTACAGTTCTTTAGTTTCCCATCCTAAGTATTTAAGTTCTCTGGCATGAATTATCTGAAATCATAAACTACACAATTACCTAAACCCAACTTTTAACTGCAAGATTGTGCAAAGTTTCAAAAACCCATTCAGATACCAGATTGTTACAATAAAACATCATCTTGTAGATAAACATTCAGCCAAGGTCACTCCCAAGAAACAATCTATAATATCGTATCGACACATTACTGCTAGATAGAGGTGGAGTAATCCTTACAGTGCAGGGAAGGAAGGAGGGAGTTCCCCGAAGCAAAAGGGCTTCAGCAGCTATTGGGAGTCCCCCAGTTGCTGGTAGCAGGCCTTCCCTGGCCCCCGGGGGCCCAGCCCCCAGTTCCTTGTCCTGCATGTCAAAGTGGCCAGCTCACAAGGCCCTGACGCAGGTGGCCAGCTCACAGAGCCTTGACGCGGGCTTGCGGTTTCATGTTTATCTGCCTCAGACATATGTGCCTTTTTGGGAACATCTTGGCCTTCTCGGAGCTTCCTGATAAGGAATGGTCACGGTAACCCAAGAGTAGCAGGTGTTATTCCTCCCCTGCTTTGGCTAAATTTCCACTGCAGTTATAGAAAGTATATAAGGGAACAAACTTGGATAATAAAAAGGCACACATGCCTCCTCCTGGATGAAGAACCTTGGTGTCCTGTGAACTCTTTTAACCCCGACGTCTCTCGCCGGACTCGGTCCATTCGCCGGACGCGGCAAGTGGAGGTTCCACCGAGATCGGAAAGCAGAGGTAAACGGACGGGGCTCCCTCCACGGAGAGGGAGGATTAGAAGCCTTCCATAAGAGAAGGGGAAAAGAGACCTTCCATAAGAGAAGGGGAAAAAAATTGAAACTTACATAAGGAACAAGTAGCTACCATGGGTAACTCAGCAGCCAAAGTTCGTCTGGCCAACGAACTCAGAGAGCTGTCGAATACACAAGGAACCGGAATAAAAACAAAAACTGCAACAGAATTCGTTGAAGTTATTGCCCAGGCATGTCCTTGGTTTCTGACAGGAGGATTTCTTAATAACAGTGATTGGGATTTGGTAAAGCAGGATCCCCAAAAGTTGTTGAGGGACCAAAGTCCAGATAGAGTCCCCATTGCTACTTTCTCTCTATGGAGATTGGTAAAGGATGCTTTTTTAACTGATAAAGTGAAGATTAAGGAGCAGCTTGCTGAATGCGAACAGGCCCTTAATCAGGTCCAGGAAGAGCAAATGGCAGAGTCCTTACCCCTTTCCCATTATTCTTTCACATCTCCTTCTTCATTCTTAGATCCACCCTAGCTGCTCTCAACCCCGCCTTCTCATCTTCCCCCTCCCTACCAGGCCCACAGAAAAGTCTTAACTGACCTTCTCCAGAATATTCACCATGGCTGATTTTAGGACTTTCAGCAAAAGAATCTCTACAAAAAAAAAAAAAAGGTTCAATGTAGATAAATTTCCTATTTTCATGTTGCCCTGTTTTATTTGGCTACTGTCTGAAAAAATCAGCACTCCAGGCGCTGGACACTCCCTTACTAGTTTTTCACAAAAATATGTAAACAAGGCCTCTGGCCTTGAGCTGGGCTTCACAGTGCTGAGTACATTTCTAAGATAAGGGAGTTACTAACTGGGCTCCATGGTAACAGCTGGCAGGAGGAGGAACTGGAAAGGGAGATAGAGGAACTGGAGGGTCAAATGAAGAAGTCAAGATTTAAAGCACCTACGGCCCCAATCCCTGTTGCGCTCCCTCCTTACAACCCCGATTGGGATGAAGACAACCCCAGAAAGCAGGGGGGGGGGTGTTCAGTGGCAGCCTAAGATAGCCCAAACTTTTCCAGTAACTGAAAACCTGGATGCCAATGGACAGCCGGCCAGAGTGTATGTTTCTTTAGCCTTTAAGGATATTAAACAACTAAAGGAGGCAATTATTAATTATAGACCCCATGCCCCCTTTACATTGACTCTCTTCGAGTCTTTCTCTGCCAATCAGCTGACACCTAGTGACTGGCAACAGCTTTGCAGGGCTGTGTTGTCCGGAGGGGATTTTTTGTTGTGGAAAAGTGAAAATCAAGAGAGGTGTCATGAGCTAGCCCGAGTCAATCAAGACGCCGGCTTCCCAAGGTGTAACCTTGAAATGTTAACAGGCTCGGGACAATATGCTATCATAAATCAGCAAATTAATTATGATCCTGGGGTCTATGCTCAGATAGCTACAGCAGCCGTTCAGGCTTGGAAGGCTCTACCTATTTCAAATGCTGAAAAAAAATTTTCAAAAATTGCTCAAGGACCCTCTGAGCCTTATTCTGACTTCATAGCCCGATTGATGCAGATAGCAGGAAAAATATTCCCTAACTTGGAACAAGCCATGCCGGTCATTAAGCAATTGGCTCTTGAAAATGCAAATTCCTATTGCCAAAATGCCATTAAATCTACCAGAGCAAAAAGTGTTGATGACATGATTCGAGCTTGTAAGGATATTGATGGAGCTCATATTACCAGACAGATTTTGGCCGCTGCCCTCAAAACGGGATTGTCAGGGTTTAATGGTAAAGGGGCCCAACCCAAAGGCTGCTCCCGATGTGGGAAAGAGGGACATATTAAATGAAATTGTCCCGAGGGGGATAGACGGGGTCGGGAAGGCATGCCTGGCCCCTGTCCCCAATGTGGCAAGGGGAATCATTGGAGCAGCAAGTGTCCTTCCAAGTTTGATGCTCAGGGACGCCCACTGCAGCCGGGAAATGGGAACAAAGGCCCGCCCCGGGCCCGGAAGCCAGAGTGTACGGGGCAATCCAGAGACAGAACAAGCTGCTACCGCAGTAAGATCTTGGCCAGGTGGGGAAAAATGCAGACAAAATCAAACAAAATGCAATTGGCTAGGAGAACTTAAGGAACTTTTGCCCCGAAAATGGGCAGCGGACTCCATGTTGTTTGCATCACCATGGTAACCATGGGATGCCTGGCCAGAAGAGCGGCTTCCTGGTCCCACCTCCCACACTTTTGCGGGCTACCGATTGGTTCTTCCACAGTCACTCAGACAGGACTTCTAGTCCCGCCTTCCAGCCACTAACCTGTACTGCTGTGTTTCAGATTTCTACCGGAGCTGCTCAGAGCCTGTATTTTTTAAAAAAATGCCTACCTGTAAATGCTAACGAAAGATATCTTTTTCAGACAAAATTTAATTCTACAAGTTTCTATGTTACAGTCCTAAATTTAAGCTAGTTCTAAGTAAAATAACCTTTTTCTTTATAGTTGTGTTACTAAATAATGTTCCATTGATGAGAGATATCAAATATGCTTCTTTATATTTTACTTTTAATTTTGGAGGTTATGAGGATGCATTTGCTCGCCACAGGAACAAGCCGGCAAAGTTCCTGTGATGACCAAAAAATCCTTATTCTCATTGCTAACTATAAAAATAAAAATGTATACTCACGGGTCTTATTTCAGTTACATCAAGTGACGTCACATAAAAGAGTGCACTCCTAGTTAAAAATAAATTAAAATGGATCCAAATATTTTAAGGCCACGTGGTTACATAAAGTTAATACAATTATAAGTTATGCTCTTATTCTTAATATATATATATATTTATATATTTAGATAACCTATATTTGTTAATCTATAAATTAATTAGCACATGCCTAATTGATTAGTTAATATATATTTGCCTAATTGTTTTTCTTCAACAGGAAACCCATAATTTATGTTTTATATTTACATTTATCAGTTACTCTGCCTTTTCAGTTACAGATATTTGAGATAAATGCATTTACTATAAATTTGCTTTTAAGTGAAAATACAATCAAGTAGTTTCTAATTCTCAAGGTTACTGTTTAAACTTATGAGATGATAAATTATTATAATTACGTCTACAAAATATCTAAGGGTTTTAACTATATTTTCATTTGATATTTCTTATCAAAGTATAATAATTTGTTTATAGATTCTAAGGTTTTCAAAAATTGTTCCAAAGTATAAAAAGAAAAATTTTAAACAAAAATATGCTTCAACAAAGAAAAAGCACACATGGATCCTAAAAAGAAGAAAGAAATCATCTTTGGGTAAAACAAGGTCTTTATATTCATTTTCCTAAGTAAAAAAAAAAAAAAAATTATATTGTTATCTAAACAGATAATATAAAAAGTTAGAACAATTAAAAAAGAGATTTATATATACTAAACTGACTATAATTAATTTAAGGGTATTTCAGGTTATTTTCCTAATTTAACTATACTAATGTGAGCTAAAATTTTGTCCATATTTTGACATGACAAACACCTATTAAAATGTAAGTTTATTTCTTTAAAGAAAGATCCTTATTGCCTAATAATTCTTACTGTTTAGATAAAGATTAATTTTGGTAAATAAATTCACATTGTTGTTTAAACATTAAGTATATTGAACTACTAACTTAAACCCCTGTATGACCTTTTGAGAGGAGGCCCCTCACCCACCTCCCTGCGAAAACCTACTCCAGAAGCCTTGAAGGCACTTAGATTGATAGAGACAGCCTTACAAGAGATGCAGGTAATGCAGGTGGACTACTCCCAGTCCTTGTTATTCATTGTTCTGCCGTCAAAATTCACCCCGACTGGAGTCTTTTGGCAGACTGGTCCTATTTATTGGGTTCACTTACCTGCATCCCCCTCCCAGGTCTTGATACTTTTCCATGATCTGGTAATACAATTAGTTTGGAAAGCAAAATATCTAGGAGATGCCTTGTTTGGGAAAACCTTTGATGTTCTCATATTACCATATAATCAAGACATTCTTTCTAAATTAAGACAGGAACATGATCTCTGGTGTCTCTTCTTCTGTAGTTTCAGGGACGACAGTATTTTGAGGCTAGATTGACCAAGACCCAGTCGGGGGAGGGGATAAGAGTAACTTTTCACTTCACTCCGTTTCTTTTTGGCCAAGGCGGAGTTGAATCTAAACTCCAGTTGGCTGGGTGCCAGGGTGAGGTTGGTAAGTCCTCCTGTTGGCCCACTGCAACCCCTACAGGGATCTCTGACAGGGGGGACCTACTGATTCTGTTAAACATCTTCAAGTTATCAAGCTCTTGAAACCACAGGTCCCTGACCTCATATACTACCCCTTGGTGCTGCCTAAGTCTCAGCTCCCAGATCTGGATGCCAATATGTGGGATATCTTAAAAACCACCCTTTTTTACTTAACAACTCTGATCCCACGCTTGCTAGTGATTGGTGGCTCTGCGTAACAACAGGGGTGGTCATGCCCATGGCGGTTCCTATCAATGCCACCATATCTGATGATGATACTTGCTAGCCCGGACTGCCTTTCAAGGTTCAACCTATGGGCACTTTTACAGAATGTCTCCTGGGTATGATACAAAACAACACCTATGATGTTGATGTTGGAGTGACTTCCTTTGGAAACTGGTCAATCTCAATAACCAAGAACTATACCTCACCCACTCCAGCCCCTCTGTCCCCCTAATGACACTGTTTTTATGTGTGGAGAAAATTCTGCCTTCCCTCGACTCCCTGCAAATTGGACAGGTGTCTGTGTTCTCACCCTGCTCCTCCCTGATATAACCATTGTCCCTGGGGATGAGCCCCTGCCCATCCCCAGCCTAGACACCCTAGTAAAAAGGCACAGGCGAGCTATACAGGCTTTACCACTACTCGCCACACTGGGGATAACGGCTGCTGTGGGCACAGGCCCAGCTGGACTGGGTACAGCAATACATTCTTATCGCCATCTATCTCAGCAGCTTATAGATGATGTGCAGACCCTATCTGGCACTATTGGGGATCTACAAGACCAAATTGACTCTTTGGCAGAAGTAGTCCTTCAGAATAGGTGAGGCCTAGATCTGCTGACCGCCAATCAGGGAGGGATTTGCTTAGCTTTGGGAGAAAGGTGCTGCTTCTATGCCAATAAATCGGGCATAGTTCACACTAAAATCAAGGAGATTCAAGAAGACCTAGAGAAAAGGAGAAAAGAATTATTCGAGAATCCTCTTTGGACTGGGATGAATGGGTTCCTGCCCTACCTTCTTCCCCTCCTGGGACCCTTACTGAGTCTTCTTTTGATTGCAACCTTGGGACCTTGTGTTGCAAATAGGATAACTCAATTCATTAAGGACCAGATTAACATCTTAACCTCCAAACCAATACAGGTTCACTACCAACGCCTGGAGATGGACGACTCTGCTCACGAGGTGTACTTACGACCCATCCGGAGATGAGATGTAACTGGACAGGAGCCAATACCCGAGCCCTCCTATGTGCCTGCTTTTGCCCAGGTCCCTAATTACCTTGCTGACTTGGTGCCGTCATCCCAGACCCTTACGTTCAGAAAGCTCCCTGGTCATAGCTATCCCACTGGCAAAGATGATGACTGAGATCCGCAGTTGTGTCCTACTGGCCATGACATCCTAACTAAAAAGTGTCTGTTTATGTAGGACAAGAGCTGATCTTGTAGTACCCAGTGACGGGCAACTTCCACGCTTGCACTGCAACCTAAGCCAGGGGAATGGGGCCTCCCCAGAGATGGGTAAGCAGTGCAGGGGCGGTGGACGACCTAAGACAGGGGCTACTTGATTCCCTTTGACATGCAAAAAACAAAAGAGGGGAACTTGCTGGTAGCAGGCCTTCCCTGGCCCCCGGGGGCCCAGCCCCCAGTTCCTTGTCCTGCATGTCAAAGTGGCCAGCTCACAAGGCCCTGACGCAGGTGGCCAGCTCACAGGGCCTTGGCGCGGGCTTGCAGTTTCATGTTTATCTGCCTCAGACATATGTGCCTTTTTGGGAACATCTTGGCCTTCTCGGAGCTTCCTGATAAGGAATAGTCACAGTAACCCAAGAGTAGCAGGTGTTATTCCTCCCCTGCTTTGGCTAAATTTCCACTGCAGTTATAGAAAGTATATAAGGGAACAAACTTGGATAATAAAAAGGCACACATGCCTCCTCCTGGATGAAGAACCTTGGTGTCCTGTGAACTCTTTTAACCCCGACGTCTCTCGCCGGACTAGGTCCATTCTCCGGACGTGGCACCCAGTCCCTCCCCTTACTTACAGGATTAGTTCCTCTGTTTTGTTTTTTTTTCCACCCCAGGCACCAGGCATACTTCATATCTCCTAACTTTTCAGTAATAGGTTTCCCCAAGAAAGTGGAGTTGGGGCTCCTGGGATGTCAAAATTTGTATAAAAGAAAAAGGAAGACATCAAATTTAAAGTTTTCTCCACACATCTAAAGAAGATTGGAACTTGGGTGGTACACTGTTAATGGGTTAGACTCTGGAGAATGGTTTTGGCCCAGGGTGAATTCGGCTTAACCAGCTTTTCCGGGTTTGTTCAAGATGGCAGAGAATTTTCAGTGGGGGGAGGGGCGACAATATGGCGGAGGCCGCTCCCCATCCTGGCTGTCAGGGACAGGGGCACTTGGTGTGGGATTAAGCCTTTCTCCTCCTGGGCAGCTAGTTGTGCATTTGGACAAGAAAATGGCACTCTGATTCTTAGGGGCCAGGGGAGAAACAGGCTTTGAGGGCAGATAGTGTTGGGTAGATCCCCATAGGGGGTCCTCTCCCAGGTTCTCCCTCTTCCCCCCCAACTATTCTGTGCAGTCCCAGGTGGCCCAATGCCTGAGGGCGGAGTGGGACAGAAAGGGGGATGCAGACCTCCAGCGCCCGCAGGGCGCAGGGAGAGCCTCAAGATGGCTGGCTTGGCTCCAAGCTTGGCTCCCTCTCACAAACGTCTCCCTTCTCCTTCCCCTCAGCCATACAGGGAAGCAGGAGAAGCATCAACCAGGGAGTGTGAGATTGCCCCATCTTTCTGGGGATACCCTTACCTGGGTACTGGCTTGGCTTGGCTAGCCAATACTTTCTTCGTGTCCCTGTTCCGGGAGCCAGATGTCCCGGTTTTTAGCCCCTGTCTCCTCCTGACCAGTGGGAGAAGCGGGAAAAGCATTCCCCGACCAGGACAAGCCAAGAAAGGTAAAGGTCGACTGACTGCCCACCCCAACCCTCCCTCCTGGGAGGACAATCAGATGTGCCAGGGAGAACAGTCAAAGCAGGATCTCGTTTAATAAGGAAGTACATACACACAGCTTATATACTGCACAGGAGCCAATCAGGATAAAGGTCAGAGGGATGGAGCAAGTTCACATGTACACCCACCCCATAGTCTGTAAGAAAAAGCACAAGCTGTCCAGGAGGGCGGAAGAGTCCTGGACCTATCCTGAGGTGGTCCGCCTCCTCCGTCACCACCCACAGCACCGCCTCCTGGCTGATAGCCAGGAGCCGTCCCAGCCACATGTAAGGCCCCAAGACCAGGAAGCAGGCAGCCACGCCCTACATTATATGAATATGAATGTAAAGTCATGCTTTTGCACAAGTGTTTTCAGGTGTGCCAGCAACATTAGTACAAAATATTGACATTTCAAAAGAAGTTATTTTAAACTAATTAATTGCATTGAAGTTTTGACTCACTTGTGTTAGATCCTTTTTCTTTTTAGACTTAATTACAATAAAGGACTTTACCTCATTGCTATAGTTTAAATATGAGGTGTCACCCAGAAACTCCTGTGCTATTTCAGGAATATTCAGAGGTGGGATGATAAGATTATAAGAGCTATAACAAATTAATCCATCCTAATTTGAATGGACCCACTGGGTGATAACTGTAAAAATAAGGTGTGGCTGAAGGAAGTGGGCCACTGGGAATGTCCTAAAATAGTCCATCTTTCCTGTTGCACTTTTCCTTCTTTATTTGTCTGTCAGCTTCTTGGCTGCCATAAATGGAGCAGTGCTCCTCCCTCATGCCTTCTGATATGATGTTCTTTCTCACTTTGGTCTGGAGAAATGGAATCAGATGACCATGGGGCTAAACCAAGCATAACCTAAACCTCTGAAATTATGAGCTCAGATAACCTTTACTTCGTCTAAATTCTTTAGGTCAGGTGTTTTGGTCACAGTGACACAAAACTGATTAATGCATCCATGATGAAAAACAAAATGAACTAATGTTACTTATGAATAAACTAGATCAATAAATAAAGATTATTTCTGCAACATTTTATAAAGTGCACTTAAAAAATGTGTTTGTTCAGGCAGCATAGCGATACCAGATTTCAAACTATACTACAGAGCAATAGTAACAAAAACAGCATGGTACTGGTACCAAAACAGGTGGGTAGACCAATGGTACAGAATAGAGGACACAGAGACCAATCCACAAAATTACAACTACCTTATATTAGACAAAGGTGATAAAAGCATGCAATGGAGAAAGAATAGCATTTTCAACAAATGGTGCTGGGAGAACTGGAAAGCCATATGCAACAAAATGAAATTGAATCCCTCTCACCATGCACAAAAGTTGACTCAAAATGGATTAAGGCGCTTGGAATCAAACCAGAAACTCTGTATCTAATAAAAGAAAAAGTTGGCTCAAATCTCCACCTCGTGGGGTCAGGCTCCAAATTCCTCAATAGGACACCTATAGCAGAAGAGTTAAAATCAAGAATCAACAAATGGGACTTACTCAAACTAAAAAAGTTTTTCTCAGCAAAAGAAACAATAAAAGAGGTAAATAGAGTGCCTACATCCTGGGAACAAATTTTTACCCCTCACACTTCAGATAGAGCCTTAATCTCCAGAGTATACAAAGAACTCAGAAAATTAAACAATAAGAAAACAAATAATCCAATCAACAAATGGGCCAACGATCTGAACAGACACTTCTCAGAGAAAGATATACAATCAATTAACAAATACATGAAAAAATGCTCACCATCTCTAGCAATCAGATATTCAAATTAAAACCACTCTAAGGTACCATCTCACCCCAGTAAGAAAGGCAGCCATTATGAAGTCAAACAACAACAAAACCTGGTGAGGATGTGGGGAAAAGGGTACACTTGTACATTGCTGGTGGGACTGCAAATTGGTGTGGCCAATTTGGAAAGCAGTATGGGGATTCCTCAGAAAGTTGGGAATGGAACCACCAAATAACAAGATCTTGGCATTTGCAGGGAAATGGATGGCATTAGAGCAGATTATGCTAAGTGAAGTCAGCCAATTCCTAAAAAACAAATGCCGAATGTCTTCTTTGATATAAGGGGAGCGACTCAAAACAGAGCAGGGAGGAAGAGCATGAGAAGAAGATAACCATCAAACAGGGACTAGAGGTGGGAGGGAATGGAAGAGAGAAGGGGAATTGCACGGAAGATGGAAGGAGACTTGCATTGTTATACAAAAATACATATAAGAGGATGTGAGGCGAAGGGGAGAAAAAAAGAGAGAGAGAAAGAGAAATGAGTTACAGTATATGGGGTAGAGGGAAGGGAGGAGAAGGAAGAGGGGAAGAGGAGGGGGAATACAACAGACACTAGTATGGCACTATGTATAAATGTGGCTGTATAACCAATGTGATCCTGCAATCTGTACACGTGGGAAAAATAAGAATTCATACCCCATTTGAAACAAATGTATGATATATGATATGTCAAGATCAATGTAATGTTTTGAACAACTAATAAATTTCTGATGTTTTAAAAAATGTGTTTGTTGTAAAATTTAATATTTTCATCCAAAAATTTTCAAATTTATGACATGTAAATTTTTATGCACATGGTGCACTTTCAAATTTTTTATAAGATAAACTTCATAATGGATTTTAATTCATGCTTTCTTAAAATGTTTGTGAATGTTCAACTTCAAAATCATTGTGAAATTTTGCATCTTGAAAGAGCCATTATTTTTCACAATTTTGATAAATACAATAAAATTCAATAACATTGAATTTTAACAAGAAACAATTATGCAAAGATGATTCAAAAGAGCAAAATTAAATAATTTATTTCAGTGATGAAATTATGGGTCTTTCAATTATTTGGGCTTAATATAAGAATAGAATTTTCCAGAGAGATAGTGACATATCTTATTAATTATTCTTCAGTCTCTTTTCTGTACATTTGTTTTTGATATACACATATAATTAACTCAGACATGCTACTATTTTTGATTTTAGAAGGACAAACCTGTTTTAATAAATAGCAGTGTAAAGTTAAAATTAGATCTATGCTATTTCTTTAATCCTTGCTCTAGATTTTAATCTCAACATGGAGTTTCTTTTATGTTCTTTTATTTGGGTTATTTTTGTAGTAATTAAAAATAAAATCTCTTATAATATGTAATATTGTTGTTTATAAATTCATAGTTGCATGTGATTTATTTACATTAAATATGAAATTGAAATTTAAAAATTTTAAAGATCTTTGTTCAAGTTCGAAAACAAAAATTACTGCAACATAGTAGATCCATAAGTATAATAAAATTATAATTTTCTTTAAATTTGCTATTCAAGATAATTTATAAAATTACTATTTATATCCAACCAAAAACAGTGAATTTGCTTTCAAAAGAAATATTTTTTAGATTTTGATGGGGTCAGCAACATTTATTCCAACACAAAATAATAGTAAAGCTCTTCAAAATACAAATTGTACTCATTCTGAAGTATCAGCATTTCTGAATACAATCTTATAAGAGTATCAGGAGACAATAATGATAGAATATATCTTTATCTATTTTCCCTTTATCTATTTATTTATATAGATGAAATGATGTATTATGGGTGATTTTATGTTGAAATAATAATGTGTAAAATGTTTCAAATTGAAATGATTTCATTTGGGAATATATTCTTGTATCTCATTATCATACAAACTTTATAAGTGTTCCTTGAACATTTATATAATTATCCTTGTATTATTGCCTAAGTCATCAGAACTTCAAAAACAACTCTTTGCTTTATTAATAGAAATGCGAATTTTATAAATACATAGAATTACAGTTAATATTAAATTCACCAATTACTGAAGATAATTATCACATATTAATAATACTGTGCTTCTTGGATATTATAATTTTAAAAATTAATCCCTATATTAAAAAAAACAAATAAACAAACCAACATGTTCCACTATGGTATTAAAGCAAATGGAGTATAAAAGCTTAAATGACAAAATATTGATAGTGACTATAAATTAATATAACTTTATTAAATTCAAAATTATTCTTTCAACTTTTGCTACTTTACTCTGAATGTACAATGCAGTTGAAATGTTATAATAAAAGTATAACAATTAATTTAAATTTATATAACACCATTAAATAGTCTTTTGACTTGGTTAAAGTAACTATGTCAAGTATTTTCTTGGTGGATACATTTATATATTTATGAACAACTATACCAAACTGCCTGAGAGATATTAAAAAAAGATTGGTATATACTTCTGCCAGGGCTTCTATAACACAACAACACTACATTGGGTGAATTAAACAACAAAATTTTAATTTCTTATTGTTGTATAGCCTGGATCCGATATCAAAGTGTGCCATCTGAGTTGGTTTCTGGTGAGGCTACTCTTCCTGGGTTGTAAATGGCCACCATTTTCTTTTTCTGTGTTCTCATGTGACCTTTCCTCTGTGTGCTCAGGGAAGATACAGAAGCCTTAGTGACACTTCATCTTCCTTCAGGGACAGCAGCCCTAAATGATAAGGGACCTGCTCTTTCCCCCAAATACACTCAATTGGAGATTATCACTTCAATAGGTGAATGTTGAAGGAATAAAATTGAATGTATAACAACTAGAAAGCTGCAGACATCTGTATAAAACTTGTACACTGGAACATTTATTATTTGTCCAACATAAATATACAAGACCTTTACAATCACTACTAATCTAATGTCATATGTTAGACAAATTTGTATTTGGATGTTTTTGCCTCTTAGATGATCTCATGTTACAACCACAAAGGAAGTTGGACACCATAGGCAGTGTCATACAATTTAGATGCTACTATCAGTTTGGAAGAGAACATGATGAACTAGCATGCTTTCAGTTATGAATGTATTTGCTATGTTCAATAATTATGTGTTGAATTTCTATGCTATTTTCTGGGATATGTTATACAAGAAATAGGATAGAGTATTAGATTCAGTGCACCTTGAAAGTAGTGCTGGAGCAGACAGAAGATCAAGAAAGGGGAAACAAATAAGTGAAAAATAACCATAATAATTGTCTTCAATTTTGTAAGGTAGATCTAGTCAAGACTTCTTTTCCAAATTTTAGGAATGAATAAATCTTTATATAAAGAAAAATATACAAATATTGAATCCAAATTGCACTCAGCATCCCTCATCATTAGAATAATGTATATTTAGATCACAACCAAGTAGCCATACACAGCAGAATGACTCAATATGAACAGATTGACAATAACAATTAACAACAAGAAAGTAGGTGAAATATAACTTCATCGTATTTAAAGATGCCAAATAAGGAAAAATACTTTGAAAAATTCTGGGTAGTTTTTCATAAGTTGAAAATAAACCTCTCTTATGGCCAAGGAATTATGCTATTTTTTTTTTTTTGCCTCTTGCTCAAAAGAAATCAAATCATGCCTATAAAAGAGTCATAAATTGATGTTTATAACTGCTTTATTTATAATAGACAAAACTGGGAAAAATGCGTACATCTGTAAAGAGAAGATGGATGAGCACATTGTATTGTATTCATGCAATAGATGTTATTCATCTATCAGTGGAACTAATGCTGATACTGAATAAGAATATATTCAGCACAAGAATCTGTAAACAGAAGAATAAATACAGTGATTTGTGATTCCATGATTATGAAGTTGGAAAAGAAGCAACACTACTCTATGATAACAGAACACATTGCAGTATATGTTTCTGGAGGTTCAGCAGTGAATGACTAGAAAAGGAACACAAATGAACTTTCAGAATTGATGGACACAGTCTGTCTCTTCAAGAGAGCTTTAGGGGTTAGGTAGGTGATCTGTCAAAATTCATCACACGGAACATTTGTTATGTGCATTTAAGTTATTGAAATAATAATAATAAAATTTAGATAGACCAAAAATTAGTTTTAGGGAAAGTTATTTTAAAACTGACTTGTTTACAATTACAGAACCATGGCTGTAATAAGTGAGCAGCTCTTAACTGATTTTACTATTGTGGATAAATTCTTCAGAGAAAAATACTTCTTACCTCCTCCACAGGGGCATCTTGCCTTGGGCACTTTAAGAGTTACACTATTGCTGTGTCTCCACTTCTTTGAACACCACTAAAGAACTAGATTTGTGTTGGAGAGAGTGGCTTTCACCTGGTACCTAGCTTAGTGTGGTGTGGAGATATGAGACCTAGAACAGCCTCAGCCATTTCGCAGAATTAGTTAAAAGAACCACAGAGAAATGAATCCAAACCCTAATCCATTTGTGACTGAAGCAGACATACTTCTGTTTTTCAATCTAGGTCATAGTAACTTACTTTTTTTATGTCACATTTTCTGTTATTTGTTACATTAAGAGTCATAGCTATTATAAGGAGAGGTGACTTTGCCTTAATCAACTGTAATTAATTCTTCTAGAATTGTTTATTAAATGTATTTTTGATTTTTTAATGTAAGTATAATAATTGTATATGTTTAGGGTGAATGTGCTTTCAAATGAATGAATTTATTCCATAAGTATCTTACTTCATGAATTGAGAATTTAAGGAAAAAATGAGTTTTTTTTTTATATTTCAAATTCTTTAAACCTTAGAAAAAACATTTTAATCAAAAGTGTTTTATTTTAAACTTTGTGTTTGATTCAAAAACATTAAAGATGATGTCTAAACCTGGAATGGTGATACAGGCCTATAATCCCAGCAACTGAAAATTAAGGCAGGAAGAATCCATGTCCCAGTTCAGACTGGGCAACTTAGCGTGATCCTGTCTCAAGATTAAAAAAAAAAAAAAAAAAGACAATGGAAGTACTCAGTAGCTACATTCGGGGGTTTAATGCCCAGGTCCAAGAAATAATAAAATACTATTTGCCTACTTTGCAAATAGCATACCAATACTATAATTATTACTTCTTTTTTATTTTCAGCCAACTTACTGGAACCTACTCAGCTATTTCTTTCTCTTTTATTTATTTAATTTTTGTTATTTATCATTTCCAGCAAACTACTCTGCATTTTTCCCTTGACCTGTGAATAACCCACTTTGACAGTGCTATCATGATTTCATAATTAATTCTACACTTCCTTGATACTGAGTGAGGTAGGTCACAAGCAGTCATGGTAAGGTTGCCTTATTCTTCTTGTGTTCATATCTCTGGATGCTTAAACAAAATTACAAATTTACGTAGAAGAGATGAAATTTCACCTTCAGTGATAATGTTTTGTGTGATAAGGTCAACTTCTAGCTTGTTGACATCTTTATTAGAAAAAAAAAAGTTCTTAGCTTAAATGAAGACATAAGTGACTCATGAACAACATCCTGCATCAAGAGCCCATTGACTTTTCCTAATTAAAGCCATTGGGACTCACCCATTTTTGACTGTGATTGATGTGTGCTATTTTTCCATACTCTGAGAGACTTAGTACACATTGTGTGTATGGTGGGGGAGGAGATTTTATATATATATATATATATATATATATATATATATATATATATATATATACACACACACACACACACACACACACACACACACACACATACACACACACACATATGTGTGTATAGTGGTCATATGAGGGTAA
This sequence comes from Spermophilus citellus, assembly GCF_964194105.1. Lineage (NCBI taxonomy): Eukaryota > Metazoa > Chordata > Mammalia > Rodentia > Sciuridae > Spermophilus > Spermophilus citellus. The sequence continues at coordinate 56,830,922 of NC_138182.1, read as the reverse complement.
ATACTGATTCAAAACAGAGATATTCAATAATGTTTCTGGAGGTTTTAATCGTGTTATCATTTTTAAAAGAAAACAAAATTCTATGTTCATCTGTATTAAGAAAAGTAGTAGTCGTGAATCCTAACTTGTTTTTTTACCTAATTCAGAATTAAATAGCAACTTTATGTACTTAAATCCTTAAGACAAAAATGTATTAATTATTTGGATCATTTAAGGCAAAATCAGATATTTACCTTGATATATCTACATCTGTTTTACATTTGAAACATTTAAAGCACACAATACAATTTGTGAAATTTTGTAATATTCAGACAGCAAAATGAGAAAAATTTATTTAACTACAGAGTTCATTTTTTCCATGTCTGTATTTTTCCTTCTTATTTATACCTATTACCCTTCATTATAACTTATTATTTCCTTTTGTTTTGCTAACACAATAACTTTATCAGCCATGTAATCACACTAAAACCCAAACCCCAGCGTTTAATTGTGTGGCTTTTCCAATCCATACTTGTATTACTGAATGCCACTGTAATCTTGGTAAATAAATGGCCACCTACTGCTGGACACTTTAAGCAATATTGCTATATTACTGTAGATAGCTATCTCATTTATGCTGTACAGTAAAAATTCAAAACTTCAATGCTTTTCTCAGTATCTACTTACCAAGATGCATGGCCACTCATGAGTTATCTCACCAGTCCCTGCTAGAAAAATAATCATTACATATTGTACTAAAGCTCAACATGCTTCAAAAAAGCAGAATGGGCCAACATCATTTGCATGCTCTTTAAAGACAGAAAGAAAAATCAATCCAATTGTATTTTCAGTAAAGTACAATCGTAACTTGTCAACATTCTCTCTAACATGTTTTCTCCATTCTTTCTAGCATATACAAACACATGTCTCTTACTACTTTTTATCATTACAGTTTCAAGTTGCTCACATCATCTTAAGCAACAACATTACTTTTCATTCAAGAATCAAGATTCCTATGAAAAGATTCTGTTTAACAATCAACTCACAAAAAAAATTATTCTACTAATATTTCTCTGCTCCCTAGAGCAATGCTTGCCTAGATCAATAGCCTCCTTGTTGCCTATTGAAAAGAAAGACTTCAGGCCTCCTTTTACTTCAAAATCTGTGTTGTATAACAATCTTCATCAAATCTGTATCACTGAGTAGACTCTTCAATTAGATATATACAGAAAAAATATTTCTCTACCACTTTGTTTAATGGTGGTTGCTATAATACAATCATCTTTGCTAAAATTCATATGTTGAAATTCAATCTCCAATGTGATAGTAGATGACTAATTCATAATGGTACAGCCCTCAGAATGATATTGGCAGATTTATTTAAAAAAAAAAAGTACAAGGGGTTTAGAAGTATAGCTCAGTGGTAGAATGCTTTCCTAATATGTGTGAGACCCAGCATTGCCAGAAAACAAGCATACTGGCAGGCAGATAGGAAGGAAGGAGGAAGGCTGGCAGGTAGGCTGGCTAGTTGCATCCATTTTGATGGCTCTTTTGTCTTTTCTTCTACAGCATGAAGATACTGAGCTCCTGTCCCTTTTAATTTTTCCTCTGTTCCTCTGTGTTGCTGTCTATGAGGAACAGGTTTTACAAGACACTGAACCTACAGTTGCCTTGACATCAGAGATCCCAACCCCCAGAATCATGAAAAAAATAGATTTCTATTCTTTATAAATTGCCCACTGTCCCAGCAAGAGGTAAGAAGATACAAAAAGTGGTCATGTGAGGATGGAGGCAGAAACAGGATTGATGTATCTGCAAGCAAAAAATATGTCAACAATTTCTGTACTCCATAAAAGAGAGGGGAAGAAGGGAATTTATTCACGAGAACCAGAGGGAGTATTCTCCTGTCTGCACCTTAGTGTCAGACTTCTCGTCTGTAGAACCCTGAGACACAGATTTCTGTTGTTGTAAGACATGGAGTTTGAGGTACTCTATGCAACCCTAGGAAACTAATAAAGATAGTGCTTCCTTAACATCAGCTTCTGTTCTGAATCTTCATTTTTTCCACCTGTCACCTTTTAAATTACACTGGCTATAGCTATCTTCACTTGAGGAATCATCTTTACATGCCCTTCAAAGCTTTTGGTGACCCAAGCTTGTTATTTTTCAGTTTATTGTTTTCACTTGCTTCTTATATTCTATATTCTCTTCACACTGTTCTTTTGCATAGCGACTTGAAGCATGGTTTCTTAGATCAGAGACTGCTATAAAAGTTAGTCGTCTTTTGAAAGCCACTAAACATTTTAAGTCCCAATTTAAGATCTATAAAATGAAATTTTAAAAGTATTCAAGAATGCTACACTATAAGTAGCCCATCAGTTTTCTTATTTGCTTCTTTCATTTCTAGAGCATATTTTCAACTAAGGTTTTCCAAGTCTTGAAATTGAGTGTACTTTGAAAAGCCACCATTCTAAATAAAAGTAAATTTAAATATATATATATATATATATATATATATATATATATATATATATTGGTCATACCCTGGTATATCTTCTTTTTCTCATTTGCTTCCATTTGTCCTTTATATAGGTTCATATAAAATGATTTCATTTGAAAAATAAAACGCCAACACAAATACAAATTGCACATCAGCTTATTGTTATTGGTTTCCAGCATTAGATTTTACATGGAAACATTTAATATAGGTTTGGTTCATGATTTAATGACTCCCATTCAATATCAATAATGGAAAAAATAGTGTATTTTTATGCATTTAATATATTTCTATCAGATACTATTCAATATTTGTTAAGTAAATAAATATTGTTCTAATAACGATTTTTATTTCCTTCTTTTGTTTAAATAATGCATATACTGTCCTCATATACTTAAATTTTACTCAGAATTTTTGTTGGTGATTATATTTTTGTTTGCTTTTGAAAGTATTGCCATATTGGTAATTAAATTGGTAATTAAATCAAATTTCCATCATAGAGTTAAGAATGATTGAATGATTTCCAGGATTTTCAGTTGTAAAGTTTAATCAGAATATACATATAGGACAAAAATATGTTCATAGAAATTACAAAGTTTACTAGTTCCACCTAGTGGCGATGCAAAGGAAGCCTTAAAATAATTTTTTTACTAGTGACATTAAAATGATTTTTATAAAGGTTTTCAAAAGTTTATTTGTGTAACCTTTACATAAAGTAGGATACTCAATGCTGAAAATACAACTCACTGTATTAAAATGTCATAAAAATTAATTTTGAATTTCTATGAATTTTTTTTTCTGGTGAAATACACACACACACACACACACACACACACACACACACACACATATAAAAGCTATCTGAGGACCAGAGAACTAACAAATAGTATCTTCTGTTATTATTTAACATTTTCTTTTCTTTCTACTAATTAAGCATATGTTTTTTACACACTGTTAATAATGCCATTCATTTAGCCACTGGGCCCTGAATAAATAGCCAGAGGACATTCATAAAGTATCAAAAACACATAAATCTAGAAGATAATATGAGTTCTTACATAGAAATTCATTTTCATTATCATCTAATAAAATAAGTAAATCAGTCAAAACCCCAACAGTCCTAAGTGCTTTCAACAGCTAAACATTTTATTATTTAAAACCCTGTATGTTTTACAAAACAACATTCAAGATGGTGAAATGTTGATATAGTGATAAACATAGATACTTTATCAGTTTAATTGAAATTTCACAATTAGTTATGGCATTGTACCTTAATTGTGCCTATCATCATGAAGTACAATATAACTGATATATGGATGAAATATATTTTCCAGAACAAATATCAGCAGAATACCTGTCATAGAAAATTATTTTTCTTCCTTTGCATAAAGAGCACCTTAGAGATTTTTATGAAATCTATTTATGTCTTCCAAGTACTTTCATTTTTATTGTCTTTTTAATGCCTGAAAAAAATGTAAACTACACAGAGCATGTTTTATCTTAGAAAAGTCTTTCCGGTTTGGTTGTGACAGACTGAGTTTTATATGATGTGTGAAAGTGTTTGATCTGTATACAAAACAGATTACTGAAGAAAAAACATTTCCACATAATGCTGGATATCATTAACTAAACTTTCGATATTTTAAAAGGAGAAAATGAAAAGAAAATTACAAACGAGTATTCTTTTTTTCAGATAGAAATAATATGCTACAATAAGCAAAAAGAGTAAAATCTTCAGTGTGTCAACTTTCAGTCTTGGTTGTTTAATTAATTTTACATATAAAAGCAAATGACTTAAAAAACGTTATGTGGCAGCAAATTACTTTACCATTTTTACCTTTGCAGCTTATTATAGATAAGCTACCCACATCCTTTTCTAGCTGTCATAACTCTGAGAACTTAATGTTGCTATTATTCAACACCAGAGGACAAATAATGGGTAAACACTGTATTATCATTATATTCTCACAATTTTATATTAAATTACATTGAATTGTGATGGTTGCCCACAAAAATAGAAATATGTTATTTACACTAATAAAACACTAATCCAATATAACTGATTAACATATTTTGGATTGTTTATACTTCAGTATAAATTTATACACTAGATCTACTTTTAAATCATATTGTATAATCTTATTACTTGATGACAAATAAAATTACAAGTATATACACTATGATTGTAAACTCAGCACATGAAAAAGATTTTGCCATAAGTGCTTCTCATATCTCTACAGAAAGAGGGAGAGAAAAAATGAAAGCCAGAGACAAATGGAAAAGTACCTAAAGGCTTTCAGTATTCACTTATTTATTTATTTTTACTGGTGCATTGCAATTATACATAATATTGGTATTCATTACGTCATATTTATATATGCACATAATTTGATCAATTTAATTCTCATTAAATCTTATAACAATTGACTACTTAGAAAATGAACCCAATTGACTCCATGTCAAATTTCACATGGAGAACAAAATTGCCACCAAAAACCTACATTTGATGATTTCAACTTCAGATTAACCTAAGTATAGTCATACTTAAGTATTCCTGGAAAATTGGTTCACAGACCCTCATGGATACCAAAATCGGCAGATGCTTGAATCTCTTGTATAAAACACTATATCATTTGCACATAAGTTATAAACATCCTTCCATACAATTGAAATTATCTGTATATTACTTTTATTACTAATACAATGTCAATTCTACATAGATAGTTGATATACTTTATTGTTTAGAAAATATTAAACAAGGAAAAATCTGTACTGAACCCATACAATTTTTTTTCAAATATTTTGGATCTTTATTGATGTAATCAATGAATGGGAAATACATGGATATGGAGGGCCAGTTGTACAATAAAGAATAAAATATGATGAAAAAATAATTAGTTGAACATATTAATATTAGTTTATAAAAGAATACATTTTTATTGCAAGCTGCAATATATTAGAGGCATGCTCTTGCATGCTTTCATAACTCTGTTATGCATGTCTGGAAATCATCATTCTCCTAGAAGCTCAGATCATTCATTTCACTGTAATCTCGAGGTTTGCACACAAGTGTGTATTTGTAGATAGATCTCCCTTGAGTTCCCAAAATAAATTTAAAATTACACTTTTTTTATAAAAAGTATATTTAAATAGTAATGAATGTCCTGATATGTTCTATGATAGCCCTAATATCCTATTCTTTTCCATTCATTTTCTTTGTAACTTTAATTACCGTTATAAGTGGCATAGACCTTTTTATATAAGTTTAACTTATTGCTTGTTGACCCTAACTAAAATGTTAGCTCCTTAAAAGAAACAGTTTTTTTTGTTTCTGTTTGTTGTTGTTTGTTTGTTTTGTTTTGTTTTGTTTCAATATAAGGGAATAAAACCAAGCTCTTGCATGATTAGGCAAGAACTCTACCTTTGAACTACAACCCCCAAACTGAGATGATTGTTTTTAATATTGGATTTCTAGTACATAGAGCACTGCTTAAATAAGACTCTCTGAGAAGATGAACTGTAAATATATATTAACACATTAAGATAACCTATATATGTTTTTTCAGAACCTTACCATTTAAGAGGTAAACAGAGATGCTCACTTAGATTGAACACAAGATCACCTCCCAGATTGATATTACTCACTGGACATCACACACATAAGTGGCCATAGTGTTGTGTCCGGCAGGGATTCTCACAGGCATTTTCCTTGCTACTCTTTATTTTATTTTCCCAATTGATTATGAATCTTCCTCAAAGTTCACTTTGAACCTCTAAATTTTTTCTTTATACTACACTTTGAAAATTAATTGATTTCCACAACCTCTAAAATTCATGCAGATAAACTGATTCTAAAGATTCACTATCAGATTCCCTGATTGTATGTCTCTACAATAGACACAGTGATTCCCCCAAACACACAGACCCCCCAACACACATAACAAGAATACACATACATAAAAGACACTGCAATATATTTTTCCACATTTTAATTTGAGATATAATTCACAAAATTCACCTTTAAAAGGTAGATTCCAGTGGGTTTTAGTCTTCTTAGAACTTTTAGTGTATTCACAGGTTGTCTAATCATTAGCATTACCAGAAGTTTCATCACACCAGAAAGGAAGGCTTCCCAGATGAGCATTCATCTGCATTCTCCCCTCTCCCAACCTTGGCTAACTTTAGTGATTAAGAACAATGTTCCTATGAATGACAATATATCAGTGCCCTTGTGAACACTATTTCAATTATCTTAGGTATATCTTTCTTGGATATCTCTCTATTCAAATCCTTTGTCTAATTTTACATTTCTGCAATTTGTCTTTTTGTTGATGAATTGTAAGGCTATTTTATATTTTACAGATACCAAAACTTTAACAGGTACAATTTACAAATATTATCTCCCAAGGGATTTTTTTTTCACTTTTGGGAAAGTGTTATTTGAATCATAAAAGTTGTTTTAATTTTGATTAAAAATTATCATTATATTTCTTTTGTTTTTTGTGTTTTGGAGTCATATCTAAGAAATTATTTTCTAATTCATGATGACATAGATTTATAATCATTTTGTTTCTAAGATTTTTATAGTTTTAGCTCAAGTATTTAAGTTATTGATTTGTTTGCAGTTTTTAAATTTTGTAGATGGTAGGGGATGTTTCCAACTTTATTATTTTGCATTTGGTTATCCAGTTGCATCAGCATCTTTTGTACAGACTATGAACAATGAATCTACCTCTAGGTTTATTAGAACAGAGCCATAACAACAATAGATATTTCTCACTTACAAAGTAAAAAAAAAAAAAAAGAAAAAAGAAGTGTGTGTGTGTGTGTGTGTGTGTGTGTGTGTTTTGAAAATTACTCTATTCATATTATTATCCCCACTGTCATCTCTATGCAATTACACATCCAGGTTTGTGACCTAATAGAATAAATCAGCCCTTGGAAATTCCTACTTATTCACTGAATAAATACTTTGAATTGAAAACCAAACAACATTTGATTCACATAAAATGTTAGAAAAAACTACCATAAAGTAATAATAAAGTATTTAAAAATAAATATAAATTTTTAAATTTTGAGAAAAATTTCAAGTATTTCTGATGCAACAGCATAAGCACAAAAATCATATCATTTAGTAATTTTTATTTAAAATATAAATTCAGTATGTAACTTAATAAGTCAGAAGTAAACAAGAACAAATTATTATAAGGAGGATATTGGGTTTAAAAAGGAAATGCATGAAAACCTTTCTATTCCTTATCTCTCATGTTCCCTTTATTTGATCATGATTAGTGATGACAGAAGTGAATAGAAGAACAATTTCATAGCATTACAAATTAGAAAAGAGACAAAATACAACAAAGAAGCAGATGTAAACAAATTCTATGAATGTCTTTAGCTCATGCATTAGATAATTTCAATAAAATGTAAGTATTGAAAGAAAATGGATGCCAACCAAGAATTATATCCAGCAAAATTAAACTTTAGATTGGATGATGAAATAAAAACCTTCCATGATAAACAAAAGTTTAAAGAATTTACAACTTGAAAGCCTGAACTAAAGAACATCCTCTGCAAAATATTTCATGAAGAGGAATTGAAAAACAACAATGAAAATCAGCAAAGGGAGGTTTTACACTATAGGAAAAACTAATCAGAGGAGAAACCAAGTCAAGTTAAATACCAAAAAGGAACAAAAATGTCTGGGAATACAAATCATGTCTTGATAATAACCCTGAATATTAATGGCCTAAACTCACCAATCAAAAGACATAGACTGGCGGATTTGATTTAAAAAAAAAAAAAGACCCAAAAATATGCTGCCTCCAAGAGTCTCATCTCATGGGAAAAGACATCCACAGAATGAAGGTGAAAGGTTAGGAAAAATCATACTACTCACATGAACTGTGATGGCAAGCAGGAGTTTCCATTCCCAAATCAAATAAAGTACACTTTAAGCCAAAGTTAATCAAAAGCTATAAAGAAGGCATTTCTCATCGACAAGACATAACAATGAGAAATGTATATGCCCCAAACAATGGAGCATCTATGTTCATCAAACAAACTCTTTTCAAGTTCAAGAGTCAAAAAGATCACAACACAATAATTCTGGGTGACTTTAACACACCTCATTCACCACAGGATCTAATTTGATTTTTCTACTTTTGGATAGCCAGTTTTCCCAACACTGTTTTCTATAATTTTTTTCCAGCATACAATTTTGGCACATTTGTCAACTATCTGATGACTATATGTAGGTTGATCTCTGTGTCTTTTAGTCTGTTCCATAGGTCTTCATGTTTATTTTGATGGCAATAAAATGTTATTTTTGTTAGTATAGCTCTGTAGTATAATTTGAGATCAGTAATTGTGACGCCTCCAGCATCACTCTGCTTACTCAAAATTACTTTCTCAATTCTGGATCTTTTATTCTTCCAAATGAATTTTAGGACTGTTTTCCCTAGTTCTGTAGAGAATGTCCTTTGTATTTTAATGGAAATTATATTGAATATCTATAAAACATTTGGTAATATGTCCATTTTAACAATATTCACCCTGCCTATCCAAGAACATATTCTGAGGTCTCAGTTTCTTTCTTCAGTGTTCTATAGCTTTACATTATAACTTAAAATGCCAAAATAAACTGCCATGCTAAATTATGATAAAACAGTATGAATTATAAAAAAATTACATACAATTAAAATAAACTGAAAACAATTCTGAATACTTAGGAAAAAGTATTAGAATTCTCGAATAGAATTTAGTTGTTATCCATGTAAGGTTTAACATTTCAAAATAGCAACAGAACCTATGATATCACTATGTTAAATGTATAATTATTTTAAATGTATAATGTATATTATTATTTTAAATGTATAATGTATATGTAAATGTATAATTATGTTAAATGTATAGTTATTTTGATAGAAGCTCAGGAATATTTGATAAAATACATTCTTCCTCTTTATATAATCTATGTTTTAAGTTGCTTCCAAAGTTGTATTACTAATAATTATAACATTTATCAGAATTAATATGTAGTCATTTTCCAATCTTGGTTTCAGCATTATTTTGGTGTTTTCATTTCTCCCCATAGCCTGAAGAATATAGTGTTCACTTAAATCCAAAACATTCTACACATTCTTCAAAATTATTACACATAAAAAAGTACCAAAAATCCACATGATCATTCATAGAGAGAAGACAGTACACATTACAAACATCAAATTGTCTATAAGCAATAAATTTGAATTAATTTCCAGCAGCACTATTTTGAGCTCCAGCTAAAAGTATGGATTGGCACACCCTGAGGAAAAAAGCTATGAGAGATAGCCAGCCTTTGAAATCTTAAAGCACACAACAAAGACTCTTAAATTAAAAGTCTAGAATATGGACCTTCTTTACATAAAATGTAAATAAATTTGCAGAATACTCTAGTTAGAAAATAATTTAAATTATTTCTTAATTAGCATTAATTAATACTGACCACTAGTGAAAATGTAAAGGCTAAGATATTTATATATTCTTGAGCTTTTTTCTTAATTATTTACTAATTTCAAAGGAAAGAGAAAACATAGAGATTTCATAATGGGAAAAAAGAAGACATATTTTGATACATTTATCAAAAATGAAAACTAAAGTTTAATTATGAGGAAATATCAAACACAAAATTATTATTTAAAATACTAAATTAATTGTTTGAATTTCTTTACACTTTGTAGGACAAAAACATGTCTCTCTGAATTTTGCTTTCCATAAGCTTTTTCTTTTTAATGCCGCCCACACATTTTTCAGATCTCAATATATTGTAATAATTTTTAGAATTTTTTTTCACTTTTTCTTAGTTGTATATTTTTCTGCAATATTACATTTTTCTATTTGTATTAAGACAAAATTTATTACATAGCTTTTGGCTATTTAACTTAATCTCTGATTAATTATAATTTATACTTTTAAGTTCCTACAGAATACAAAATATGTCATAAGAATAATATCAAATATTAGTTTTAATTAAGATAGCTATAATTGTATTGATTGAAATTGGTATAAAAATGAATTTATCAACTGAACTTCTGAATTACATAATTCTCTTAAATATAAATTTTTTTATTAAATCATTGATGTTATAATAAATAATTTATTTCTTCCAGAAACTTTTTAAATTAAATTATTTATTTATTCTAATTTGTTATACATGATGGCAGAATGCAATACATTTCATATTACACAAATAGAGCACACTTTTTCAAATCACTGGTTGTACACAAAGTATTTTCATACCATTTGTGTCTTCATACATATACTTAAGGTATTGATGTCTCTTTCCACCCTCATTCCTACTTCCTTGCCCCCTCTCTTCTCCTCCCTCCTTTGCCTTATATAAAGTTCCTCCATTCCTCCCATGCTCCCCTACCCTGCATCACCATCATTAATCAGCATCCTCATATCAAACAAAACATTAGGCCTTTGTTTTCTTGGGATTGGCTTACTTCACTTAGAATTATGTTATCCAACTTCATCCATTTACCTGCAAATATCATGATTTTATTGTCTTTTAATGCTGATTAATGCTCCATTGTGCACCAAAATTACCCTCTATCTATTCATCTACTAAAGGACATTTGTGTTGGTTCCATAATTTTGCTATTGTGAATTGTGCTGCTATAATCATTGATATGACTGTGTCCCTGCAGTATTCTGTTTTTAAGTCCTTGGGGTATAAACCGAGGAATTGGATAGTTGGGTCAAATGGTGGTTTCATTTCAAGTTTTCCAAGAAATCTCCATATTGCTTTCCATATTGGCTGCACCATTTTGTAGTCCCACCAGCAATGTATGGAGTGTGCCTTTTCCCCCACATCCTAGCCAACACTTAATAGCTGCCATTCTGACTGGTGTGTGATAAAATCTTAGTGTAGTTTTGATTTGTATTCTCTAATTGCTAGAGATGTTGAACATTTTTTTCATATATTTCTTGATTGATTGTATATCATCTGATGAGAATTGTCTGTTCAGTTCCTTGGGCCATTTATTAATTGGTTTATTTTTTTTTTTCTGTTAAGGTTTTTGTGTGCTTTATATACCCTAGAGATTAGTGCTCTGATGTGCTTGTGGTAAAGATTTGCTCCCATTCTGTAGGCTCTCTATTCACCTCACTGATTGTTTCTTTTGCTGAGAAAAAGCTTTTTAGTTTGAATCCATCCCATTTGTTTATTCGTGGTTTTAATTCTTATGCTATAGGAATCTTATTAAGGAATTTGGAGCCTATTTGGGCCTATTCTTCTTCCATTAGGCACAAGGTCTCTGTTTTAATACCTAGGTCCTTGATCCACTTTTACTTAAGCTTTGTGCATGGTGAGAGATGAAGATTTAATTTCATTTTGTTACATGTGGATTTCCATTTTTTTCCAGCAGCATTTGTTGAAGAAGCTATCTTTTCTACAATGTGTATTTTTTTGGCACCTTTGTCTAATATAAGATAACTGTATTTATGTAGGTAAGATTCTGTGTCCTCTATGCTGTACCATTGCTCTACAGGTCTATTTGGTGCCAATGCCAGGCTGTTTTTGTTACTATTGCTGTGTAGTATAGTTTTGGGTCAGGGATAGTAATGCCACCAGCTTATCTTTTCTTGCTAAGTATTGCTTTGACATCTGCGACAGTGATTAACCAGGATGCTTTTTTCAATATCTATTTTATTATTGCCTTTTCCCACATCATAAAGTTCTATTTTATTTTTTGAGCTCATACAGACCTAGGTTAATGTTTTTCTGATGAGTTTTATTTTTTGACTGTGGAGTTTTTAAGCATTGCAATGGAGATTTCACCTGTGTAAAGCTACAAGGCCTTTACTCTTGTCTTATGTGTTGTATGTTTGTGTGCACACTTGTGTTTTGTGTTGTATGTCTGTGTGTGCGTATGTCCATATATCATATATGAGGAGCATTCATGAAAAAATGGATCCAAATTTTTTTTTTATTCACGTGATTTTAATGTTTAATTTAAATTGGGTAAAAAGCTGTTGAGGATTGTTTTAATATGTGTACAAATAAGGAGGTTAACAGATCTGTTTGTTTACTTTCACCTTTCCTTTTCATTATATTTAATAATTCTGTTCAGGATAATGTAAATTGTTCAGAAAATTGTTTTCTTAGTACCTGTTGGAATGTTACATAATTTTTTTTAGCATCATTGACAGAATTCCTATCTTCATCCCAGTGCCAGTGTACAAAGATAAAACCAAACTACAGCTTCTTGGATAGCTATCACAGTAAACTGTATAAACTGATGCATCAATGAATAATAACTCAACAAGTAATGCTCCATCCAGGAGTCAATTTACTTTGGGAGGAAATGAACATATTGATAGACTCCTCCGCTTTGAACTGCTTGCAGAACTTGCCTGGACTATGTATCACTTGGATGCATTATGAACTATCTGTTGGTGCAGCGAATTGTGGTAGTGCTGGCATATCTTTGCTGATGGTGTCACCAGTGATACAATTTTTCAAAGGAGCCGTCAATTGGCTTAGTGTCGTGGCATTTCTGTATCCTCCTCCCTTATGCTAGTGATGGTCTAAAAATTGGGAGCCAATAGAGGTGAGGCAAAGAACCTCACCCCCCCACACTGGCACCAAGGCCAAATTTGGGGGCCAACAGAGGTGAGGCAAAGAACCTCACCCCCCCCCACTGGTGCATATTGCCTATCCACAAGTATGGCTGTATGCTGGACCGGTAGTCAGTGACGGGTATGATCCAATTGCAGTGGTACCAACCTAGGTCAACTCATCTGATGACGGGTAAGAACCATATCTTGTATTGGACAACCTAACAGGCACGGTCCCTAAGCCACATTGCCTGTTGTTTAACTAAACAGAATGGGGGAGATGCTGAGAGCCATAGCCAAGTAGGAATGACGCATGGCATTTTTGGTTGAAAGGTGATGCCAACAAGCCATTGAGATAATAATGATTATGTTAAGATGTGCATTCAATTGGAGATTAGACCCCTGATGTCCGCCTGGGCCTGCTTCTTTGGAGCTCTTGCTCCCGGCGAGTTCCCATTGGTTGGGGAAGTGTGGTAGGAGGGAATTCTGGAGGAGGGATTTCCTGTTGGTGGAGTGTGTCCTGGGAGAAGGGAGTTTTGGAAATAAAGTTTGTTCCTGCTTCAGTGGCTCCTGATTTTGTGCCCAGCCAGACTGCAGCAGAAGAACTCAAATTATCACTATTTGCTGATGATTGATTCAATACCTAAAAGACCCAAAACATTCCACCAGAAATCTCCTAGAACTAATAAATGAATTTAGCATGGTAGCTGGATATAAAATCAACAACCATAAATCAAAGCCATATCTTTAAATCAGTGACAAATCCTCTGAAAGAGAAACCACCCCATATACAATAACCTCAAAAAAATTAATAAAATACTCTGGAATAAAATTAACAAAAGAGGTGAAAAATCTCTTCAATAAAAACTACAACACGCTAAAGAAAGAAATTTAAGAAGACCTTAGAAGATGGAAAGATGTTCCTTTTTATTGGATAGGCAAAATTAATAGTCAAAATGACCATCTTACCGAAAGCACTATACAGATTTAATGTAATCACAGTCAAAATCCCAATGACATTCCTCATAGAAATAGAAAAAGAAATCATGAAATTTATCTGGAAAAATAAGAGAACCAGAATAGGCAAAGTAATTCACAAACTTCACAAACTTTTTTTTAAAGAGAAACATATTAGAAGGAAAAAAAAACAATTTTGGTAAGTTAAATTTCATTGAGGTTAAATTAACTTTAGAAATCTAAATACAGCAAACATACAAAAACAAACAAACAAACAAAAAACACTATGAGATCCTGAATGCTGAATGTTTATTTCTCTGTGGAAATAAAGGCACATTGGAGAGAAGATTTTAAAACCTTGATTCCCATACAATTCCCTTGGATAAGTTTAGAATTGCTAATAAATATTTATACATTTTTCTATCAGATAAATTTAAATAATTCTGATTGTCAGTAATTATGGCCAAGTACTGAGTTTCTAAATAACATAAGGTACTTCATGATCTGGGCCTCAAAAATTTCACAAGTCAGTGTTCTGATGGAGAAGAGAAACTTTAAAGATATGGTATCATACAACCTGAATTTTTTATTCAGAGAAAAGGTTTTTCTTATGCCATTTTAAAAGTTAAGATGCTGCTCAGGAATAGAAAACTCCTTCTCTATTTCAAATGCCCTTTTTATCCTTGGTGTAATGAACATTATTATCTTTAAAAGATAATGTGTAAAATAATATAGTAATTCTTATCAAGTTGGTTTGTATTCCAATGCCTGAGCATCTCACTTTGGTCCTGAAAGTGGAAGACTTAATTGTAGGCTTACAACTTAGATGAATCAAGGGTATTTATAATTAATAAAATTACCAATTTTCTGAAATAATAACTAGATAATAGCTAATAATAGTTAGGGATATGAGCAATGCAGCAAGGACAATATGTGATTGCTGAATACAGTGGTGCAAACCTGAAATACCAGATACTCTGAAGCCTGAAGCAGGAGAATGAAAAATTCATGATCAGCATGGGCAACCTAGCAGGACCCTGTCTCTAAATAAAATAAAATTAAAAGGAGTATGGATGTAGCTTAGTGGTACTTAGTGCTAGCTTAGCATTGCATGTTCAATTCCCAGTAATTTAATATAAACAAGACAAAATTTTAAAAAAGGAAGTGTATTTGGAAGATATTTATTAGTGTTGGCCATTGTCAAATCTGACTCTATGCCAATAGTGGTTGCCTTCACTGGAGTGGTAGTGTAGTATAAGTGTAATGATATACAGTGGTACAGTAATAGAAGGCATCATCTTCTTCTGTCTTGATAAAGTCTTATTAGCTAAATTTGTCTTATTTTATTAATAAATTGTATTAAATTTTTACATGTGTTTATACAGTCTGCTTTCTTATGATCTTGAAAGTTCACTTATTAAAATGGCTCTCATCAGAGTTACTTTATTGAAGATATGAATGACAAGGATTGGAGGCAGAAACTGGGACTGGCTGTAATTTGTCTTCTCTATTCTCAACACCTTTTTTTCCGTTCAAGCATGGTAAACAGAGGATATTTTAACAAATGCCATATTTATTTAAATTTATATTTACTCAACACTTTCTATTTATTTGGATTCATAACATAAATGAGCAAAACAGAAGTTACTAACATTTTCCCTAAAGGTTTCACCGTATGCTAATCCAATTTGATGAAATACATACATCTAGAACCTTAAATAAAATTTCAAGAAAACAGAATACCCTTGAAACAAGAAAAAAATCCAAAAGACAGTAGGAATTTATTATTTTCTGAAATGCTTTTTTTAAATGAGACAAACCATGGATACTATCATGGTGTTTGTATTCACCTAAACCATTACATTTTCAATTGTAACAAGTAAATGTTCTGTATGTTTATTTTTATACAAATAGAGTCAATTTTGACTTCCAATACTGTAAGTGGCTTTACTATTATTTTGTAACAGAAAATTTGTTCTTTCATATTTTCCATCAAAATAAATAATATAAACTAGGATCATTTAAGATCATATAATGTCTACAAAGATTTTATATACAAAGTCGTGCTTTTTTGTACTATAGATTTTAGAGAAAAAGATGATTTTAAATTATTAGCATAAATGTGTACAGGGATGTCTTTTGCCTCTATCAATTTTGATTAACAATTTCAAAGTTTTCTTCATAAGTTTCATTTACCAATTTTCTTTGATCTAAACTAATTGTAAGATTTGTGTTTTATGACCATTTACTGTATGCCACTGGCTGACTTTTCTAGGATGCAAATCTGAGATATATGAGATTAATTAGTGTACGTGTTTAATTTCTGGTAAAAGTAAGAAAAAAGCTGGGATTCAACAAAGTGTACTATAAAATTCATCAACTGACTATATGAGGTAGCTGGTATGTCCTTTGGCATTGTCTTGAGTTGGAGGCAACAAGGCCAGGCCTTTACACACCATATCAAGGAATCATAGTATAAAAGCTCCTGGAAGAGAGCCTCAGCTATAAGATCATCAATCATTTCTGCTATGCATAGGGAATTAAAGTGCAGCTGAGTTCTTTTCTTAGGTAGATGAAAATAGCAAATTTGAGAAAAGAGGCAACAAGGTTGTGATGTTTTTGTGAAACTGCCTGCAATTTATTAGAATGTTCTTCAAAGTATTAATAAGTTATTAAGTCATGAATGAGTGTGGCAAACCATTTCAATTCCAATTTCATTAAAGCCAAAGCATTGAGAACATAAATTGGTACCAAGTGCCACATCTTTCCAAAGGAAAGCAGTGTAACCATCAGTGTATGCACTAGTCAACTTTGCATTGCTGTGCCAAAATAGTTGATGAGAATAACTAAGAGAAGGAAACATACATTTTGGCTAAAAGTTTCAGAAGCTCAGTCCATGATAGACTGCCTTCATTGCTGTAGGCCTGAGATGAGGAAGAACATCATGGCAGAAGGGCACGGTAGAGGAAAGCTGCTTAGCTCATTACAGCCAGGAAGCACAGAGCAAGAGCCATAAATCAAAAGCAGATATAGTCCAAGAGCACACCCCCAGTGACCAAGTTCTCCCAGCCATGCCTACCTGCCTTTGGTTAACACCCAGTTATCTATTTAAATTATTAATTCATCAAATGGTTGAGTTCACAGCTTTCTTCATTACTTTGAACCTTGCTACACCATATATGAAATCTTTGCAGAACATATTTAGATCCAAAATATAAGAGGGTATGAGAGACTTTCACTTGTATGATAACCTTTCACCTTCCTGACTTCAGAAAGATAGTGGTTCAAAGTCTGAGGCAAATGAACTTATTTTAGACATTCATGAGTATGGTGTTCACTACATTGCAATTGTAAGATAATGCCTTCTCGTCTCCAACCTTATCACAAGGACCACTTGACCAGTTGGAGACTTTGGTTGGAGAATATAATAATTTAACATATCAAAGATAACTACTGTCTCAAAATAGCTAAAGTGAAAGTTTATGGTGGGTGCTTTTGGTTCTGGGCTACAGCATGAAGAGATATAATTACTAGGTAGTGTATGATATCTAGACAAAATTAAAATAAAATCACATTTCTCATTTCTCAAATATCAGGTATGGATAGACATTTGTTAATGGATTCCAATCTGAAATGTCATCTAGATGACAAAGGAACTGAACATTATGCTGTGTGGGATAGGCAAACAAAACTCGGGGCTAAGAGGTTTTGTATCAAAGTACCATGCATTCTTTGAACCACTATATTTTCCTTACTTTTCAAATAAGATTAAAACTAAAAACCTAATATATATATATATATATATATATATATATATATATATATATATATATATTTGTTGTACCTCAATGTCACGAAAACACTTGAATGTTCCTAAGAGTAATTTTAAGAACACTACTAAAGTTTCCAAGTGTAAATAATCAATTTATTTTTATTCTTACTCTTATCCTTCTTTAAGCATTTTTTATAACACCTGAAAAGCCATTACTCAAGTCGTAAAAGGCATGTAAGTTTCCAATGAGTGCATTGAACAACCAAATCAGAAAATTGGTGTAAGATTTTTAAAATCTGAAGCATCCTGGTCTGAGGTGGTGGCTCAGCTTTGGAGCACTCGTCTAGTACATGCAAGGCACTGGGTTGGATCCTCAGCACCACATAAAAATAAAGACAAATAAAAATAAAGGTATTATGTCCAACAACAACTAAAAAAAATGTTAAAAATTTTTTTGAAGCATCTTAGATTAAACCCAGGGGATTAAACTCAGGACCTGATACTTGGTAGGCAAGCACTCTACCATTGAGCTATATCCCCAACCCTAGCCAACAATATTGAAACAGTAAAAGAAAAAGACTTCTTGGAGAAATTACTATGCTGCAAATGTTAGATTTGACCTGTTGAATAACAGACTTGTTTTCATCTCTGAACGTCCAGATGAGGTAGTAAAATGGCACTAGATATGGGAAACTCCATTATTCTTCTGGACTGCCAGCTGGATCAAGATTCAGCCCACATTTCAAGGCATTAAACAAACCTTCCAAACCAAGTAACAGCATATCTTAATTGAAATGGCAGAGTGAAGGTAAAAACATATGCTGAATACAAAATTTTGCCAGTAAAATTGTACAATTCATTTGTATTTTAACTTAACATTCTTTAACTCTGCAATTACTCCTAAATTTTGTAGTCTTCAGATAGATGGATGGGCCTTCCCACATCTTTGTCAATCTTGTAATGTCATTTCAGCCAGCTTAATGAAATTGTCCATCAGTCTCTCATTTCAAACAAAGTATAAGAAGTTAAGCCTCAACATCTTTTGTGTTTGTGTGGGAGTGGTGTCAAGGAGGGGAATATATAGAGAAAATAATTTTTGTATATCAGGTTGTGAAAAATTGAAATGATTGCTCACAATGGCAAGGAACCAGGTCAGGGTCTGCAAGGACAATGGAAAAAATGAGGAAACTAGTAACCAATTTAAAGAGTTAACAGTTGAAAAACTCTGGAGAAGGAGATTTAAATTAAGTAATAATTTTGAGAGGCCAAAATCATAGTTATTTCTACAAATAAGGAAACCAAAGTTGTGACTATATATAATTTATAATTGATGCTTTCCAAAAAATATGTTATCTTGATGAGCTCAAAAAGAGTCCTAAAAGCTTTTTTATATTTAATAGATTTCCCCTTCAAATGTTGTTATGATGCTAACTTTCATAAGGTGACAAAAACATTTAGACATAAAATTCTCAAGTAGCCATTTCTGAGGACAACAGCAAATGCTATATTGTAACTTTTACAATTTTACATATCCACTTTTTATGCATGTTAATTTATTAAATGTTACTTGATTAGATATGTATAAATAAGTTTAAAGGAATGGCTGATTATTAGCAATTTAGGTAGTATTCATTAAATTCCAATGTGGGCATATGCTAACCATGTATGAGACCAAACGTTCAATGCTCAGATACATATAAAATAAATTGTGTTTGCCAAAAATTTGATAAAAGTGTTTTTGTTAATAAAAGATAGAAGAATAATGGGAACTTATTATGTCAGGGGTGAGGGGAAGACAAGACCCTTTACTTAAAAAACAATGCAAAAAAATCCCTCCATAATAAAATGATAAAAAATAAAATGAATTTTGGTTTTGTTTTTAAGTGGTAAATTTTGGAATAATTTACTTCCAACTGTGTGCTTACATAAAACATCTTCAGGGCTGGGATTGTGGTTCAGAGATAGAGCGCTCACCTAGCATGCATGAGGCACTGGGTTCGATCCTTAGCACCACATAAAAATAAAATGAAGATATTGTGTCTACGTATAACCAAAAATTAAATATTTTTAAAAACCTTCAGCCTCTGTTTACAATGGTAGTAATTAGTACAACCTGATTGTAGAATTAATGATTGATAAACATATTAATTCTAAAGCATGGCACTTGCAGACTGCAAAAGGAGATTTTTATAAAAAAGAAATGTAATATCAAGTGTCTCTACAAGGACACAATTATGAGAGAAGTTAAATGGTAATTCAACAGGGTCCTATCTTAGATAGTTCTTAGATTGAAACCAAGAGAATAATGGCATTTGTCTCTCCAGTTGCAAAGGCGAAGGTGAACCTTAAATCTTTCACAAAAGACAGAGTGAGGTCTGGGGCTATTTAAATTTCTGTTCCTTGTTTTCTACAAGGGTTGACAGCAAATCTTCCCTTTTCCCATTATGTTTGCCCATACATTTTTCTATTATGATTTCTCCCTTTTTAAGACAAAATAATCATGACTAGAATAAACATTCATAACTGAAAATATCATGGTGAAAATTACAAAACATAAATTGTGGGATTTCAGGTCAACACAAGATAAAGAGCAGCCAACTCCCAGTTTTGGAAAATTACAATAATCATATTGACTGTATTCATTTAGAATATAATTCTGGTCTCTTGTGACTTTGCCCTTATGCTCACCAAGGCTAGATTTTAAGGAAACTCAAATTGGAACACTAGAATGGACTTTATCTTTTCAAATGTGTTGTGAGAAAAATAAGAAAGGAAAACAGTATCAATAAAGATAAGTAGTTTTATAAATGTGTCTATAATCACCTAACCTAGAAGGCCAAAGGTCAAAGAATACATGATTGTATGTTACCTATATGTATGCATGTATAGTTATGCCCGACATAATAAAATTTCAGTCAGTGATGGACTTCATATGCAACCATGGTTATGCCAAACCCAAAATAGCAGGCTATATCATCTAGGCTTGTCTGAGTACATTCTATTATGTTCTCAAAATTACTGAAATGCCTAATGATGCATTTCTCAGAGTATATCTTCATTGTCAAGCAATGAAAAATTGTATGTATACATATATACTTATATATGTACATATGCAATCTGCACTCCCTCTGTTACTTGATAATAATATACACATATATACAGGTATATATAAATATATAAACACACATACACTAAATTTTATATATATATATATATATATATATATATATATGAATATACTATATTATTTGTATATATTCACTAATTTTATATATACATATATATGTGTGTGTGTGTGTGTATATATATATATATATATATATATATATATATATATACACATACTGAATCATTTCCAATTGAATTTTAAGATATATATCAAAAATCACTGTATTGTAGAAATCAGAAAGGACCTGTTTGTAAAATTTATTGTGGATAGACTTTTCCCAGCTCCAGTTACTTAGTATCCTTGCCTAAGAAGTTTGTTCTCAAGTAAAACTTAGCATGGAAGAAAATGGCATCTTTCCCAGGCAGTCCAGCTATGCCAGGACTCTGACCTTTTGTCTCCTACTTTTTGGAAGTCATTATCAAGGTCTACATGATTCGTCCAGGCCTTGGATAGCCAATTGATATATTGTACGCAGTGTTCAGACTTTAAAACCTCTACAGGCAAGGATTTTAGTTTTACAGACAATGACTCAGCAAGATATCTGGCACAGGCCTCTTACTGAGAAATCGAGCACTGTGAAATCTATACTTTTGTGATAGCAGAAAACCCCCAAATATGTGAAAATTGATGTCTAATCTTCAATATTCTAGAAAATGTTTAGTTCAGTTAGATTTGGGCTAGGAAATGTGTGATAATTTCTAAAAAATAAAAAAGCACATTACGTCCCTAAGAACCTAGAGACCCTAGAAAATGATCCATCCTGGCAGAAAGCAGTTAAATTGCACAGATTGGGAGTCATGCAACTTCAGCAAATGTAAACCTGCTCTTCCTCTCTCTGCTGTTTGATAATAGGTAAGGTCTGCAAACATTAACCACAGCTAATCATGTGATTCAACCCAAATAAAAATTTCCCTGGGATAATAGAAATAAAATCAAAGAGACTAGAATAGTATACTTTTGGTAGGGAAGCTAAGGATTTATGGTGGAAAGATACCTATAGAACAATAAAGAAATACAAGATGAAAAAACTAGAAGCAAGAAATAGAATAGCAATACTCTGAAATGATTCAATTTTCTGTTTTCTTTTCTTTGTAAAATCCTGCTTCTACTCTTCCCTTTAGGACTCTCAATTTAGGGAGAAAAAAATATCTATTTTCCACTATTTATGCAATATTTTAAAATAACAACAGAAAAATTCTAAAAATATATAAGTGAATAAATGTAATAAGCAGAAAAATGTGAATATTTTTGTATGAGTTTATGTGTAACAAACTGCACTTGCTGACAGTTTATCTTAACTGGTGAGAGTGTTTCTTTTTCACCTAACATTCTTATTTGAATATATTGGCATGTCCACTTCTGGTGGTGAACACATTTTTCAATATGTATTACTTGTTGAATTGCACTCCTAATTTAATAGTCCACCTCAACTCAACCTTAAAATGGCCCATCTTACCCAGAAGAAAATAAATAAAGAACAACAAGTATCCAAACTAAGTTCTTGACTATCAGTGTTTCACTCTGATCCATTCACCTCTAAAATCTTTTTCAGACAAGCCACATTGATATGGCATAGCATAATTTTGGCCAATTAAACAAATAAAATATTCAAAATAATCCAAGATTAACTCATTTTGAAATAAATTTCTAAATAGGCTAAATAGCTCTTTTTCTTGCTTGTCTTCTGTTTCTCTCTCTCTTCCCACCTCCTTCCCTCTTTCTCTCTGTTTTGGGCACTTGTTAATATTCTTTGCAACATAATTAATTTTAGATGCTTTTCAGTAGACTCTTGTTTTATGGATATTACAATGGGCCTTTAAAACTATCTTATATACTATTTGATATACACTGTTTGAAATTCCAAGATTGTTATCTTAATTTTTATTATTGGATTTTGTTTGTAGATACTCAGGAAATGAAATACCAAAAACATAAACAAGATTTTCAAACCACATTCCCTTTCTCCCATTATATCAAATTAAAACTTTATGTGACGTAACAGGTAGTAGCAATTCCTAAACTTAAGAAACAGATATTATTGTTGAATGAGTTTTAAAAACTGTATCATTAAAAATACGAACAAAAAGTGGGTTGCCAAAATAAGTCATAAAATATTCTATCAAAATCCAAATGAATCTTTTTCATTTTGAATGCTCTTAACACCACTGAAAATAAGTGCACATTTTCTTGAGATGAGCCTTGTGAAAGCTTTTGATATTTTGGAAGACAAAATTTACATATATAAATACTGAATTCAAATGTTGAATCTTTTGCTCAATATATCAAGGACCTTGATAAAATTATTTTTATTTAGTAGCTTCAATTAGCTGATTAAAAACACTGAAATATTCATTCTTATCATGCAAGGTCATGAAAAGCTAGTAAAACAATAAGTAAACTACCAGCAAGTGTTCTAAGGCCATAGTAGATACACAATAGGTGTAAAATACCTTTCCTGAATAAATATTATTAATGCTTATTTATAAATGGATTATATACAGTATTTTAATATATGTATGTAGACTTAAACTTTTTTGTGCAGTTTATAATTTTCCTGATTTTATTTTATAAAATAAATATTTATTAAAGAGCTAATATGCTTTGAATTAATTTTTATTTATAAAATATAGCCCTATATTATTATCATAAAATAAATACCAAAATATAAAATGATACAAAATATAATATTTACTTATAAATTTTAAAAACAGCTTAAACACAATATAATATAGGTGATGGACACAGTGGTGCATGCCTGTGATGCCAGCAACTTGGGGGGCTGAGGCAGGAGAATTACAAGTTTAAAGCCAGCCTCAGCAACTCAGTGAGACCCTGTCTCAAAATTTAAAGAAGAAGAAGAAGAAGAAGAAGAAGAAGAAGAAGAAGAAGAAGAAGAAGAAGAAGAAGAAGAAGAAGAAGAAGAAGAAGAAGAAAAAGGACTGGGGATATGACTAAGTGTATATTGTTTAATGATGTATATGAAAAATAAATTATGAAAATATATATAAAAGTACCAGAAATAAGTACAAATATTCAGCAAAGTTTACATATCATAAACAAACCAACAAATCACATTAACATAATACTACTATAAGAAATATAATTGGAAAACTTCTTTTTGAATTATATTTTATTTATCACAGATGAAAATAATTTTATTGCTTTACATAAACATTCCATTTTGACAATGCCTATATCATCTAGCTTGGTTAACTAAATTGTGTAATATTATTTTTTTGTAGCTGGATCTACAACCAATAAACAAATTCTATATTACTGAGGCAAATTTAATGAGTGTGGTTGTAGTCTGTCTACAAAAAGTTGCTTCCTTAGTGATAACACATGAAGTTCGAGTTCAAGCATTATCTATTAATTATTTTAAGAACAATATTCAAATTTATTCTCCAAGTAATCTCAGCTTTAGAATCGTACATATATTTATATTTTAGGGAATATTTCTTCTATGATGTTTCCAAGCAAAAACTGAACTGGTGTTGATACTTGTATTAAATTTGAAAAAAAAAATTGTCAAAAACAAAATGATATGACTCTGAAGTAATAGCAACAACTACAGAAATAGTTACATTAAACCAAAGTTATTTTTATAGATTGTTTATTTCCTCACAAACTGTCTAATTAAAACAAAACACAGAGAATCACTGAAGTTTTTCTCCCCTATTATTTCCTGAATTTTATAAAACAATCAAGAAATGTAAACAAAGTGACTTCATTTTAATAATCTAAATTTGTAGGTGACTTCGTTTTTTTCTGAGAAAATCATAACTGAAAGTGGTATTCAGGAGATTATATTGGTAAAAAAATAGGTAAAAATTGATGAAGTCATTAAATTTTCAAAAGTTATAAATTATCCTGTAAAGCTTCACTGGCTGCAAATTAGCCTGTGCTGTAGCCCTCTGCTAACAATCTATAGATCATTTTATTATTCATGAATTTTAGTAATTTCAGGACACCACAGGTCATCTTATGCTCATTTATTTGCTAAACACCTTGTGCTAGTATGCCTATGCTGAAAAATTGCTACTATTTACTCCCTGTGAGACAAGCAAGCAACAAAGTGCCGATTTTGGCCCTAGACATCCAGTATGCCAGGCTGCACATACATCTTGCTGTCAGTGAAATAAATGAGCCCTTAAATTGGCTGCAAAGCTTTAAGAACTGAAATTTATATGTCTAGTTATCAAACAGAAAGTTCAGAACACCTGCCAATATGAAACATAATTGTGACAAACTGTTACATTTTACCTTTAACTTTTCAGTTTTAATACCACAGTGTCATTACAAAATATTCTACAAATGTCCCAACTCAGTAAAACAAAACAATTGTGACTCTGTAGTGTATCTGCATGTTCACACGTGTGTACATGTACGTTTGTTTGTGTGTGTATGTGTGTGTGTGTGTTATGGCTTTACCATTTAAACACTTGGTTATCCATCAGCAGATAAATAACATGTCACAAAAAGCCAGAGCATCAGAATTTTCTTTGAGTTGAAAGTTAAGTCCCAGCAGATCTGCCAACTTCAGCAAGCATTACAACTCCTTTACAAGTTCCTCTCAAAATACCAACAATTCCAAGTGCAAAATATTTCTCTATTGCTCTATTTCTTAATCATTTGAGAATTTGACAGCTGAAAAGGCACTAAATATCATGGTTCTCTTTCCGCCCACTTAAGGATGAAGGAACATTCTTTAAGGGTTCTGTGACTTTAAGAAAACAAAGCTACCCAATCATGGAGGCAGGAATTGTCTGCAAAGGGGGAAGGAGCTCCATAACTCTGATTTTTAAGTAGGATGGTAAAATATTAATATTAACAATTACAATAATGTGAGCAAACCAAGATAGACACTAAATATTTAAAAACACTCAAGTGTGTTTTATATTAAATTCTCTCTATGACTTCAACTTTAGTGATGAAATAACTTAGGTACAGCCAGGATAACAAACTTCCTCAATGTGGTCATGTATAGGCTGCATGATTTGGAGCATGATTAAATTCCACATCCTAACTCTAGAATCCATATATTTAAACCACTGTGTTAATTCCCTGAAGCCATAAGAAAGAAAAGCCCAGGCTGATTTTACCTAAGCTTTCTCTTTTGTTTTTACTATTCCACACTATATAATAATGTATACTTTAGCATTTAATGTGCTTCTTGTCAATGCCATACTAAGATCTGACAATCATAAACAATCTTTAAGCAATAGGATTCTGTTAGAGTATGTACTCTTTTATAAGTTTCATTTTTCATCTATATGTGTTAGACAGGGTTTTTTGCATAAAATGCAGAAACCAAGCAAAGAGTGAGACTGGAAGAGCTGCACTCTCTTTTCAGTTACAGGCTACACTTTTTTTCTTTTTACTCAAGGACAGTCTTTCTTGCATGAACACAAGATCCTTATAGCACTAAGGATAGCACAGATTACTCATATTCCTTTTCAAGTAATGATATATTCAATTTAAAATCTCCATTCCATTTCAAATGCTCAAATGAGAGATCTGAAAAATAATGCATTGGCAGTATAACTGTATCCTCCCTATCAATATAGCTCACAAAAGAAACCAAGGATTATATCTTACTCCTCTTATGAATTCATTTTGTGTGGAATTCTCAAGGCAAAGGAACAGCTTTAATAATTCTGAAGGAAGAACTATACTTTAAAAATTTATGACACTTTTTCTTTGATTAATTTTTTTTTCTGATGCTTTCTTTCAGATGTTGGCTCTTAGCTTGGTGATAGCCAATGATTAGAGAGCAGTTAGATTTGACTGTCATATATTCTGCTAACAGATTTTCCAAGTCACTCTCTCCTTCATTACATTCATCATATAAGCTGCCTCTGCAGCTATCTTAGAAAAATACAAAATTGATTATTTTACATTTCAGCTTAACTGCCTTTGTTCAAAATTCAACTCTGCCATATACCATCTTGAATTTTAATTTGCCTGTGTACTTAGTGCCACAGATTATTTACAATACATAGGAAAGCCCTTGATTAACTACTCAATGTTGAATAAACTAATTTATTTCAAATTATTTACTTCTCCTTTTTATTCAATTCCCTACACCCAAGAAACTTGGGGTGGTAATATTTCTAATAATAATTGCTATCAAGCATTTCCTGACCTTATATGAGAGGTCCAAACATATTTTCAATAAATTTGGAAATCTTTATTTAAAATTCAAAATAAACATAAAAAAAGTTAAGGCCACAAATAGGTTAATTGGCTAAGGCCACAGAATTATAAACCATTTTATGTGGTGAGCATCTGTAGGCAGATGATGATGGTGGAGAGTGAGGTGGTGTTGTTTGTTTTCCTGGTTTCTGACTTTCTAGGAGCTTGCTTTGACTCTCTATATAATTTACATTCCCACAATTCCTAGCAGGTGGCCCATTTAAACCGAAGATTTTTCCTGGTCCAAGTTTGCTGGTCATTTGCTCTTATTAGGTAGGCCTAACTATATGATACATTGTCTCCCACATCCTCACCCTCCACCCCCAATCACTGGACAGGAGATACTCTTTTGTTTTCCTATATTCTATTCACAATTCAATGTATTAAACTGGTTTCTATGGCCATTTCTGAGTATGTCCTATGCTTCCTTCTGAGACCTCACTGATTTGCTTTGCTCCCCAAAGTATCTACATCCTGATCAAATCCCTAAAACCTGTGTATTTTAGTTTACATGGCAAAGGGGAATTAAAGTTACAGCAGAATTTGTAGAATCTTAAGTGACTTGTTCAAATTCTATAATTTAATGTTAATTATGAGAGGATACTTTAGAGTGCTGTTTGCTCCATCTCAATACTCAAATGGGAATTTTAGAAAACATTCTCTATTTTCTTTCTACGTTTATGAGATTTCAGAATGAAAAGACAAAAGTTTTTATAACATAAGAATCAGAGTTCCCACAGCCTGTACATGGGCAGAACATTATGAAAGGAAATGTAACTATGGAAACATGATAATTATGAAATTAATATAAAGAAAGCAATATTAAATTAGAGTTAATGAGGTCATTATTCTTCCTTCAATCATCAATAACTTACTAATCTTCTTGTTAATTTCAACAACAAATACTGACATAATTTGTTGAAGATTTTTTGTATTTTATTTTTTGGAGTGAAATTTCTTTTTTTCCTTCCCTGCATGTTATGATTCTCCAGAGATTCATATTCTCTGTTTCTCTTTCCCTTATCATGTGCTTTCATTACTCCTATCTTACTGCTCAGAGGTTTTACTTAGTTTCTCTTATTTCTGTGATCATCACTTTATCTTTTAAATTGCTTTTCCTTTTATGTTAAAATCCTCTGGTAGGAAGGAAAATTGCTTCCCAACGTATCTACATCCTGATCAAATCCCTAAAACCTGTGTATTTTAGTTTACATGGCAAAGGGGAATTAAGGTTATAGACAGAATTAAGGTTGCTAATCAGCTGGCATTAAGACAAGGAGATTATCCTGAATTTATCTAGAAGGGCTCAGTGCAGTTATACAGATCTTTAAAAACAGAAAGGGAAATAGAGCTAGAAATTGGGAACATAAGAAAGACTCAGTCTAATGTTGCAGGTTCTGAAGCTGGAAGAAGGAGACCTGGAATCCAAGAAAACAGGTAGCTTTTAGAACCTGGGAAAAGCAAGGGAGGGATTCCTCTCATAAGTTCCCCAGAATTGTATCTGTTCTACTTCTCTCTCTATTTCAGCCCAGAAAGATACATGTATGCTCTCTTATTTCCTGAACTGTATAATAATGAATTTGTGTTAAATCTTTGAGTTTGTAATCTGTGACAAGATTGATTTATAGATTTCACATATTTCAAACCAAACTCTCAGTGGCTGGTTTTGTTACAAATTGATCCCCTGGTTTTGAACTCTAAGTAAAAATTTAAGACCTCAAGAGAAAACAACGATAAAAAACAATAAAATTAGAGGGCTAATCACTGATATTAATACTATTACAGCCTGACATGGTAGAGATAGTGCACACTTACAAACCCAGAGACTGAGGCAGGAGGGTCACAAGTTCAAAGCAAGACTCAGCCACTTCACCAGGCCCTAAGCAACTTAGCAATGCCCTAAATAACTTACCAAGGGCCTGTCTCTAAATAAAATATTTTTTAAAAAGAGCTGGGGATGTAGCTCAGTGGTTGAAAGCCCCTGAGTACCAAAAGAATTCAATTAAATTAAAAAGAAAAAAAAAGTTTTTATAAAGCTACTTTAGTAAAGAAAATGTTAAATTGGCTTAAGGATAAACATTTAGATCAGTAAAACAAAAACCATAGTTTACTAATAGTCCTGCACTTAAATTGTCAATTGATGACTAACAAAAGTGCAGGGTGAATTCAAGTGGGAGAATTTCTGCTCTTTCTCAGTTTCCTTGGTCCTTTCTCAAGTTTGTGGGAAAATAACTGCTCATAGCCAAGATCCCAAAGTGTTACCTATAAGTTTTCATAGTTAAGGAATTTGACATATGCCCACATGTCAAACAAGCAGATTGTGACACATAGCTTTGGAGATGGCTAAGAAGAGAGAGAGAAGGAGTGATCTTTGGTGAATGATCCACAGTCTTCACCTCTTTATTGTCTTAGCTACATGAATTACAGAACTTAAATAAGTGAATTATTTTTCTCATGGTATTAATATAGATAATGTAAGAAATTAATGACATGCTCTATTTTCTAGTGTTCAAAAAACTACCCTTTCATCTGCTGATAAACATTTCATTTGCTTTCACATATTAGCTATTGTAATTAATGATTAAATTAGCATATGAATGCCAAAGTCTCTTAAAAATCACTATTTGATATTTTTGTATAAATATCCAGAAATAGGATTGTTGGATCATAAGGTTGTTCTATTTTTGAGTTTGAGGGGTCTTCATGCTGTTTTCTATAGTAGCTATAACATGCTGCTTTCCAACTAATTTAACATATGGCCTTTTATTTCTCCACAACCTCACTGACATTTATATTTTTTATACAAATCATCACTCCATAAGGTGTGAGATGATATAGGAGCTGTGTTGTACATATCCTTGATGAAAATATTTGAGTCATACCATTTCTTTTCATGCACCAATTGGCCATGTCTGTATATTCTTTGGAAGGGTATACTATTTGGTCTTAAAAAAAAGAAATAAATCTTACAACATGTATTAACATGAATCAACTTTGAGGACATAAGTTAATAAGCCATTTTTAAAAGGCCAAATACTGTATTACTCCACATGTTTGAAGAATCTAAAGTAGGCAAACTTATGGAAGAGAGAGTAGAATGAGAGGTGCCACAGAGAGAGCTGAGAGTATGTTGCTGAATCACTAATCAAAGATTGGAAGACTTTCATTGTGCAGACTGAGTAAGTTTTAGAGATTTGTTGTATAACAACGTGCCTGTAGTTAATGATATTATAAATTATATTTAAAAATCTGTTAGGACTGTAGAGTTATGTTGTTTTCTTACAACAGTAAAAATAAAAAACTCCAGAAATTTCTCTTTCCATGAATATAATTCAGCTTTGATTTCTTACCCTCTCATATAGCTACTAATGTTCTACTATATAAGATGATCCAAAGCTCTTTCTGAAGTATAGAACATTTACTACATGTGTTTTAAAACTACATTGATGCTATAAAGCAAAGTTTTGTGTTTAAAAAGATTAAGAATCATCTTTCAAATTAAGATGAAGTTTTAAAGTTATAAATTGTATTTAGGTAACAGACATTACTCAATGATCTGTATATATCACAATTTATGCATATATTATAGTATATATATATAATTTTATTTTAATCCACAATCATGAATCACAAAGCAAGCAATTTCTAATTTGAAGCTCCCTTAAATTGTGCCTCTTAATTGACTGTACATTGTCATAAGCCTTACTATTAAATAATGTACTCCTTAATTCAAGAACATAAATTCAGAAATGGTTTCATAAAATATGCCCTAGTTACCAAAGAAGCCCGAACACATGAGCAACTATTCAAAACCCACTCTTCCTCCACTCTTTCAAGAACAATCTCATCTGGATAACCACTGTTTCTTTTTTTTATTGTTGGTTGTTCAAAACATTACATAGTTCTTGACATATCATATTTCATATTTTGATTCAAGTGGGTTATGAACTCCCATTTTTACCCCGTATACAGATTGCAGAATCACATCAGTTACACTTCCATTGATTTACATATTGCCATACTCATGTCTGTTGTATTCTGCTGCCTTTCCTATCCTCTACTATCCCCCCTCCCCTCCCCTCCTCTCACCTCTTCTCTCTCTACCCCCTCTACTGTAATTCATTTCTCCCCCTTGTATTATTTTTCCCTTTCCCCTCACTTCCTCTTGTATGTAATTTTGTATAACCATGAGGGTCTCCTTCCATTTCGATGCAATTTCCCTTCCCTCTCGCTTTCCCTCCCACCTCTCATCCCTGTTTAATGTTAATCTTCTTCTCATGCTCTTCATCCCTACTCTGCTCTTAGTTACTCTCCTTATATCAAAGAAGACATTTGGCATTTGTTTTTTAGGGATTGGCTGGCTTCACTTAGCATAATCTGCTCTAATGCCATCCATTTCCCTCCAAATTCTATGATTTTGTCATTTTTTAATGCAGAGTAATACTCCATTGTGTATAGATGCCACATTTTTTTTTTATCCATTCATCTATTGAAGAGCATCTAGGTTGGTTCCACAGTCTTGCTATTGTGAATTGTGCTGCTATGAACATTGATGTAGCAGTGTCCCTGTAGCATGCTCTTTTCAGGTCTTTTTTTTTATTGGTTGTTCACAACATTACAAAGCTCTTGACATATCATATTTCATACATTAGAATCAAGTGGGTTATGAACTCCCATTTTTACCCTAAATACAGATTGCAGAATCACATCGATTACACATCACATTTTTACATACTGACATATTAGTGACTGTTGTATTCTGCTACCTTTCCTATCCTCTACTATCCCCCCTCTCCTCCCCTCCCATCTTCTCTCTCTACCCCATCTACTGTAATTCATTTCCCTCCATGTTTGTTATCCCATTCCCCTCATAACCTCTTATATGTAATTTTGTATAACAATGAGGGTCTCCCTCCATTTCCATGTGATTTCCCTTTTTTTCTCCCTTTCCCTCCCACCTCATGTCTCTGTTTAATGTTCATCTTTTCTTCCTGCTCTTCCTCCCTGTTCTGTTCTTAGTTGCTCTCATTATATCAAAGAAGACATTTGGTATTTGTTTTTTAGGGATTGGCTAGCTTCACTAAGCATAATCTGCTCTAGTGCCATCCATTTCCCTGCAAATTCCGTGATTTTGTCAGTTTTTAGTGTTGCGTAATATTCCATGGTGTATAAATGCCACATTTTTTTTATCCATTCATCTATTGAAGGGCATCTGGGTTGATTCCACAGTCTAGCAATTGTGAATTGTGCTGCTATGAACATCGATGTAGCAGTGTCCCTGTAGCATGCTCTTTTTAGGTCTTTAGGGAATAGACCCAGAAGGGGAATAGCTGGGTCAAATGGTGGTTCCATTCCCAGCTTTCCCAGGAATCTCCATACTGCTTTCCAAATTGGCCGCACCAATTTGCAGTCCCACCAACAATGAGAAAGTGTACCCTTTTCCCCACATCCTCGCCAGCACTTATTGTTGTTTGACTTCCTAATGGCTGCCAATCTTACTGGAGTGAGATGGTATCTTAGGGTGGTTTTGATTTGCATTTCTCTGACTGCTAGCGATGCTGAGCATTTTTTCACGTGCTTGTTGATTGATAGTATGTCCTCCTCTGAGAAGTGTCTGTTCAGGTCCTTGGCCCATTTGTTGATTGGGTTATTTGTTATCTTATTGTCTATTTTTTTGAGTTCTTTGTATACTCTGGATATTAAGGCTCTATCTGAAGTGTGAGGAGTAAAGATTTGTTCCCAGGACGTAGGCTCCCTATTTACCTCTCTTATTGTTTCTTTTGCTGAGAAAAAACTTTTTAGTTTGAGTAAGTCCCATTTGTTGATTCTAGTTATTAACTCTTGTGCTATGGGTGTCCTATTGAGGAATTTGGGGCCCGACCCCACAGTATGTAGATTGTAGCCAACTTTTTCTTCTATCAGATGCTGTGTCTCTGATTTGATATCAAGCTCCTTGATCCATTTTGAGTTAACTTTTGTGCATGGCAAGAGAAAGGGATTCAGTTTCATTTTGATGCAAATGGATTTCCAGTTTTCCCAGCACCATTTGTTGAAGATGCTATCCTTCCTCCATTGCATGCTTTTAGCCCCTTTATCAAATATAAGATAGTTGTAGTTTTGTAGATTGGTTTCTGTGTCCTCTATTCTGTACCATTGGTCCACCCACCTGTTTTGGTACCAGTACCATGCTGTTTTTGTTACTATTGCTCTGTAGAATAGTTTGAAGTCTCATATCGCTATACCGCCTGATTCACACTTCCTGCTTAGCATTGTTTTTGCTATTCTGGGTCTTTTGTTTTTCCATATGAATTTCATGATTGCTTTATCTATTTACACAAGAAATGCCATTGGGATTTTGATTGGCATTGCATTAAACCTATAGAGAACTTTTCCTAATATCGCCATTTTAATGATCTTAGTTCTGCCTATCCATGAACAGGGTATATTTTTCCATCTTCTAAGATCTTCTTCTATTTCTCTCTTTAGGGTTCTGTAGTTTTCATTGTATAAATCTTTCACCTCTTTTGTTAGGTTGATTCCCAAGTATTTTATTTTTTTTAAGGATATTGTGAATGGAATGTTTTTCCTCATTTCCATTTCAGAGGATTTGTCGCTGATATACAGGAATGCCTTTGATTTATGCGTGTTGATTTTATATCCTGCCACTTTGCTAAATTCATTTATTAGCTCTAATAGTTTCTTTGTAGACCCTTTTGGGTCTGCTAGGTATAGAATTATGTCATCTGCAAATAGTGATAATTTAAGTTCTTCTTTTCCTATATTTATGCCTTTAATTTCTTTCGTCTGTCTAATTTCTCTGGCCAGTGTTTCGAGAACTATGTTGAACAGAAGTGGTGAGAGAGGGCATCCCTGTCTTGTTCCAGATTTTTAGAGGGAATGCCTTCAATTTTTGTCCATTCAGAATGATGCTAGCCTGAGGCTTAGCATAGATTGCTTTTACAATGTTGAGGTAGGTTCCTGTTATCCCTAGTTTTTCTAGAGTTTTGAACATAAAGGGATGTTGTACTTTGTCAAATGCTATTTCTGCATCTATCGAGATGATCATAAGTTTCTTAATTTTAAGTCTATTGATGTGGTGAATAACATTTATTGATTTCCATATATTGAATCAGCCTTGCATCCCAGGGATGAATCCTACTTGATCACGATGCACAATTTTTTTGATGTGTTTTTTAATCCGATTCGCCAGAATTTTATTGAGGATTTTTGCATCTAGGTTCATTAGAGATATTGGTCTGTAGTTTTCTTTCTTTGAAGTGTCTTTGTCTGGTTTAGGAATCAGGGTGATGTTGGCCTCGTAGAATGAATTTGGAAGTTCTCCCTCTTTTTCTATTTCCTGAAATAGCTTGAAAAGTATTGGTATTAGTTCCTCTTTAAAGGTTTTGTAAAACTCTGCTGTATACCCATCCAGTCCTGGGATTTTCTTAGTTAGTAGTATTTTGATGGTTTCTTCTATTTCTTCAATTGATATTGGCCTGTTTAGGTTGTCTATATCCTCCTGACTCAATCTGGGCAGATCATATGACTTAAGAAATTTATCGATGCCTTCACTATCTTCTATTTTATTGGAGTATAAGGATTCAAAATAATTTCTGATTATCTTCTGTATTTCTGAAATGTCTGTTGTGATGTTGCCTTTTTCATCCTGTATGCTGGTAATTTGAGTTCTCTCTCTTCTTCTCTTTGTTAGCATGGCTAAGGGTCTGTCAATTTTATTTATTTTTTCAAAGAACCAACTTTTAGTTTTGTCAATTTTTTCAATTGTTTCTTTTGTTTCGATTTCATTAATTTCAGCTCTGATTTTAATTATTTCTTGTCTTCTACTTGTTTTGCTGTTGTTTTGCTCTTCTTTTTCTAGGATTTTGAGATGAATTATGAGATAATTTATTTGTTGGTTTTTTCTTTTTTTAAGGAATGAACTCCAAGCAATGAATTTTCCTCTTAGAACTGCTTTCAATGTGTCCCATAGATTCCGATATGTTGTGTCTGTGTTTTCATTTATCTCTAACTATTTTTTAATTTCCTCCTTGATGTCTTCTATAACCCATTGATCATTCAGTAACGTATTGTTCATTCTCCAAGTGATGCATGATTTTTCCTTGCTTCTTTTATCATTCATTTTCAGTTTCATTCCATTATGATCAGATAGGATGCATGGTATTATCTCTACTCCTTTATATTGTCTAAGAGTTGCCCTGTGACATAATATATGATCTATTTTTGAAAAGGATCCATGTGCTGCTGCGAAAAAAGTGTAACTGCTTTATGTTGGGTGGTATATTCTATATATGTCAATTAAGTCTAGGTTATTAATTATGTTATTGAGTCCTATAGTTTCCTTATTCAACTTTTGTTTGGAAGATCCATCCAGTGGTGAGAGAGGTGTGTTGAAGTCTCCCATGATTATTGTATGGTGGTCTATTAGACTCTTGAACTTGAGAATAGTTTGCTT
Source organism: Spermophilus citellus (assembly GCF_964194105.1). Taxonomy (NCBI): domain Eukaryota; kingdom Metazoa; phylum Chordata; class Mammalia; order Rodentia; family Sciuridae; genus Spermophilus; species Spermophilus citellus. The sequence continues at coordinate 56,795,275 of NC_138182.1, read as the reverse complement.
GATTAACATAGCTGCACCGTTGTTTGGGGCATATATATTTATGATTGTATGTCTTGTTGGTGTATGGTTCCCTTGAGCAGTATGTAGTGTCCCTCTTTATCCCTTTTGATTAACTTTGGCTTGAAATCTATTTTATTTGATATGAGTATGGACACTCCTGCTTTTTTCTGAAGTCCATATGAGTGATATGATTTTTCCCAACCTTTCACCTTCAGTCTATGTATATCTTTTCCTATCAAATGTGTCTCCTGTAGGCAGCATATTGTTGGGTTTTGTTTTGTGATCCATTCTACTAGCCTGTGTCTCTTAATTGGTGAGTTTAAGCCATTAACATTTAGGGTTATTATTGAGATATGGTTTGTTCTTCCAGCCATATTTGTTTATTTATGTTACTAAACATGGTTTGTTTTCCTCTTTGATTATTTTCCCCCCTTTACTGTCCTACCTTCCACTGTTGGTTTTCATTGTTGTTTTCCATTTCCTCTTCCTGAAATGTTTTGCCAAGGATGTTTTGAAGAGATAGTTTTCTAGCTGCAAATTCTTTTAACTTTTGTTTATCGTGGAATTTTTTAATTTCATCTTCCATCCTGAAGCTTAATTTTGCTGGATACATGATTCTTGGTTGGAACTCATTTTCTTTCAGTGTTTGAAATATGTTATTCCAGAATCTTCTAGCTTTCAGTGTCTGTGTTGAAAGACCAGCTGTTATCCTGATTGGTTTACCCCTAAATGTAATCTGCTTCCTTTCTCTTGTAGCTTTTAAAATTCTCTCCTTATTCTGTATGCTGGGCATCTTCATTATAATGTGTCTAGGTGTGGATCTCTTATGATTTTGCACATTCGGCGTCCTGTAGGCTTCTAGGATTTGGGATTCTGTCTCATTCTTCAAGTCTGGGAAGTTTTCTCATATTATTTCATTGAATAGATTGCTCATTCCTTTGGTTTGGACCTCTATACCTTCCTGTATCCCAATGACTCTCAAGTTTGGTCTTTTAATGTTATCCCATATTTCTTGAATGTTCTTCTCATGGTTCCTTAACAGTCTTGCTGAGCTGTCTATGTTCTTTTCAAGTTGAAATACTTTGTCTTCATTGTCTGATGTTCTATCTTCTAAGTGTTCTACTCTGCTGGTAGTATTCTCAATTGAGTTTTTAACTTGGTTTATTGCTTCCTGCATTTCTAGGATTTCTGTTTGTTTGTTTTTTATAACCTCTATCTCCCTGTATAGTTGATCTTTTGCTTCTTGGATTTGTTTATGTAATTCATTGTTGAAGTGATCTTTCATTGTCTGATTTTGCTGTCTAATGTCTTCCTTGAGACTCCAGATCATCTGAAGCATGTATATCCTGAATTCTTTATCTGACATTCCATCTGCTGCAGCTATTACCTCTTCTAAATTTGAGTTGAACTGCATTGCTTGTGGTCCTTTCTTTCCTTGTCGTTTCATACTGCTCGCGTTTCTTTCTGCTTGGTGAAACTGTTGTGTTTTTGAAATTTTCCCCCTATATATTTATATTACTCTTGTATAGTTGAAAAGTCTCCCTTGTAGGGCACGCAGTGGCTGTGCTCCTCCTCCAGTTGGTGTGACGTGTCTACCACGCCCGCGGACACCTGGGGCTGTTCTGCTGGTCGGTCGCAGGTCTGCCTACCTTGCAGGCGCGGGCGGCGGCTCTGCTCTGCCCTTACACCAATTGGGGTGATGAGTCTACCATGCTGGCAGGCCTCTGGGCCCATTCCACTGATTGGCCGGTGGTCTGCCTACCTTGCGGGCTCGGGCGGCAGCTCTGCTCAGCCCCCACTGCAGTTGGGGTGAAGCGATACCACTCCGGTGGGTTGCTGGGGCTGTTCTGGACGCGGGCTGCAGCTCTGCTCTGCCCCTCTGGCCCCCACAGCACTCAGCAGGATCCGGACTGAGAAGCAGTCTCCGCGGGTTCCTCAGCCCTGGGTCAGAGCAGCTCTGGGAGCCAGAACTCGGCCACTCTGGGCTCAGTGCATGCCCTGACAGGAGCAGGCCCCAAGAAGCAGTTCCACGGGTTCTTCAGCCCTGGGCCAGAGCAGTTTTGGGAGCCAGAACCCGGCTGCTCTGGGCTCCGTGCATGCTCTGATAGGAGCAGGCTCCAAGAAGCAGCCTCCGCGCGCTCCTTAGCCCTGGGCCAGAGCAGTTCCGGGAGCCAGAATTTGGCCACCCTGGGCTCCGTGTATGTTCTGATAGGAGCAGGCCCCAAGAAGCAGTTTCTGCAGGTTCTTTAGCACTGCGCCTGAGTAATTTGTCTGCGAGACACAGGCGAATGGCAGCCTGAAATTACCTGTTCTATAGTTGAATGAGCTGCGATCAGTCGAAAACAGGGATGATGATGTCAACTCTCCAAGATGGTGGCCGCTGGCTTCCTCTGTGGTCTGACCGGTGGAGAACCGAACTGGACCGCTTCCTTCCTCGGTTTCAAACCCAGAATTCAGCACTGTGTACAGTGATTGCACAGCTGGCAGGAGCCCACAGAATCCGCAGCGCTGTATCTTTGCGTTGCTATCTCTTGCTTCCCAGCGCGTGCCGCAGATGGATAACCACTATTTCACCACCAGTTTAATGTAGGCTTCAACTGTGAAATGTGTAATTTACATTTTTTTCTGGAATTGACACTTTTAAAATTAAAAAAAAAATAAACTTTATATTTTGTTCAACCATATTATTCAAAATATTATCATTTCAATATGTAATCAGTATACAGATATTAATATCACATTTAACATTATTTATATGTGGAAGTTTTGAAACCTTTTGTGTGTTTTTCACTTAAAGCACTTTGAATATGTAAGTATTCAGCAGCCGTACGTGGATAGTGGCTTCTATATTGAATGTAGTAGTTCTAAACTAAAGGAGAGAAAATGAGGTGATTTAAAAAATATTATTAAAAGGAAAGATGATAAATAATAAATATAATTTTCCAAAGCTTATATAATTTCACAATGTAATAAATTTGATAAAATATTATAATTAGAAACAATTACATGTGCTTGAACATTACATGTGCCTGAAGTCTTTAGGGGTGAATATTTTATTTTTCCCCCTCTTCTGGTAATTGTGGGCTTTCCTTGGTGTGTAAGTTCGATGTCATTCTCATCTTCGTATTGCATTCTTCCCTGTGTGTAAGACAACTTTGCTCTTTAAAATGACTCTGATCATTGGATTAAGGCTCCCCATACTTTAGTCGTCTTCATCTTATTCACTTGTATCTACAAGGATAGCATTTCACTTACACTCACACCAGGTGATGGAACTTAAACATGCTTTGGGGAAGACATAATTTAACTCACAATAGGGAACAATGGTGGAAGCAGGAAGACCAGGTGGGGAGATATTTTAGTAATTGAGGTGGGAGATTGCCTTGGTTAAGACAGGTGGTAAACATTGTTGGATTTTGGGTTAGTTTCTATGGTTTCTTTGTGGAGGAAAAGTGAATGTTCATTTGTCTGTTTCTTATTTTTCCCCCTTTCAGTCACTAATTTCAGTGTTATTCTTCATTCATGACCAGAGTGTTAAGAAAGGATTATGGTGAAAAGCTGGAACATGAAATTCCCACAAGGGATGATAATACAGGAGACAGTGTTGAGCCATAGCACTATATGATAGTACGAAAGGATGTGAAAGTGTAAAGATATGTAAGTGGTATGTGGGTGTGTGTGTTTGTGTGTGTGTGTGTGTGTGTGTGTGTGTGTGTGAAGAAAGAGGAATAGAGATAGGAAAATCTAAAATTTAACTTGAAAGGTGCATTCAGGTAAAGGCAAAATTAATAGTCTATAAGTAGAATTTGGAAGTTTTCTTATGTTTTAAAAATGTCCTAGTAGAAATAATATGTAATTTGTAACTCATTTTTTTTCTAGTTTTGTTCAATATAAAGTATATTTTGGTATCATTTCATGGTTGCTAAAGTATTTAATAATTAACCAGAACATAACTTTCAGGTGAGAGAACCTTTTAATAGTTACCTAGAACTTTGGAATTTAACTGTCTTACACACTAATTCCTAATCCTTACACTTTCTTGCAATGAAAAGCTTTATATTCTTAATCAATTTTGTGGGAAACAGCAAATACAATGCCTTGACATTTACTGTTAATTTAGAAATCCCACTTAGACATTAAATAAATTGAAGGTTTTAATAAAAATCTATCTAAAATACATTTACATATTAGTCAATTTTTATTTCATTATATTTTTAGATAAGCCATAATATAGTGATACACCTTGGAAATATATTTATCATGATGGAATTGCATTACAAACTATCATTAGAAGTACATATAGATGTTTATTATAAATGAAAGATATATAAATGTAGGCTATATAAATTATTAAGAATGTTAAGTAGGCCCAAATATACATCATGTGGGCTTAGGAACTGACTTCCTAAGGAAGTTCCTTAGGAAGTGACTTGTTTTAACAAAACTCCTAAAGTGTGAGAAGTAAGATCAAGAATCAATAAATGGGATGGAATCAAACTAAAAGCTTCTTCTCTGCAAAGGAAACAATTAAGAATGTGAAAAAAGGGCCTACAAAATGGGAGAAAATCTTGCCACCTGAACCTCACATAAAGCATTAATTTCCAGTATATATAAAGAATTCAATAAACCTAACACCAAAAAAAAAATTACCTGGGGTTGGGGTTGTAACTCAATGTTAGAGTGCTAGCCTAGCATGTGTGAGTCACTGGGTTTGATTTCTACTATCATGTGCACATGCACATAAATAAATAAAAGTTCATTAACAACTAAAAAATATTTTTAAAAATAATTAATAAATTGACTAAGGAACTGAAGACATGTCACAGAAAAAATACAGTGAACAAATATATGAAAAAATGTTCAACATCTCTAGCAATTAGAAAAACACAAATTCATCTCACTGTAGTCAGATTGGTCATTATCAAGAATACATGCAACAATAAATGTTGGCAAGAATGTGGGAAAAAATGTACACTCATACACTGCTGGTAGGACTAAAAATTGGTGCAACCATTATGGAAAGCAGTATGGAGACTCCTCAGAAAATTTGGAATGGAACCATCATTGACCCAGCTATCCTACTCCTTGGTATATACCCAAAGGACTTAAAATCAGCGTAGTCACATCAATGTTTATAGCAGCTCAATTCACAATAGCTAAACCATGGAACCAACTTAGATGCCCTTCAACAAATTAATGTATAAAGAAAATGTGGTACATATACATAATGGAATATTGCTCAGCCTTAAAAAATAATGAAATTATGGCCATTGCAATTAAATGGAGGGAGCTGGAGAATATTATGCTAAGCGATAATCCAATCCCAAAGAACCAAAGGCTGAATGTTTTCTCTGATATTCAGATGCTAATTCACGATAAGCAGGGAGAAGTTTAGGGAAGAAGTTTTGGATTAGACAAAGGGGAATGAAGGGAAGGAAAGAAGAATGGGAATAGGAAAGACAGTAGAATGAATCGGATATTACTATCCTATGTGCATATATGATTACCCAACCAATTACATTATATGCAATCAGAAGAATGAAAAGTTATATTCCATACAAGTATCATATATCATATATTAGTTATACATTCTACTATCATGTGTAACTAATTAAAACAAAAAAAAAAATAAATGGCTTTCTGATATGAGTGTCTTGAGTTGTCTTCTCACAAGAACTGGTTATAACTCCTAATTAATTTAAGGGAATATTCTTTAAAAGAAGTTAAGTTGTGCAAGGATAAGAGCTCTCACACCTAACATTTTTGGTTTTTAGCTTTGTTTAATTTGATTGATTGCTTGTTTTTTGGTTAATATTTAGTAAAAATATTTTCTATCCATTTAACTCATTCATCCCCTTGCCATATTTTTCTGCTCCACTGCCACAGGTAATGGTAACACCAGTAAATTAGGCTTCCATTCTTAAGTTTATACAGTTAAGTGCAAGCATGCATGCAATATGTGCATGTATTTTTATGCATAAGTATGAATAAACTAATATATAAATATAAACATGTTTTAAGAATCTCTTATGTGTGGCATATTTTTGTGTGGTGCAAACAGCATGTTAATATATTTTGTGTCTCTCATTAAACAGTAGTATGTGAAATTTAAGTGATCGACTTTAAGTTATTTATTGCAAATTATGATAATATAAATCCAGATAAATTAAAATGATCACTAGTTTTTGCTGAAGGTTTGAACATTAGTTCTAATTACAGTAAGTATAGGACAAAATACATTTAAAAATGTGAATAAATAGGAATTATTTACAAATATAAATTTTCTATTTTTGTTCTCCTTTAGACAGACAGAAATTATCCTGGAGTTTTGATTTGAAAACAATGTGAGATGTCAAGTAACATATAATAAAGGAAGCAGATAATTCAAAATTATTTTAGAGATAAGGAAACTATCATCATTCAGGCAGATGAAATGTTTGCTCAAGTAGCAGAATCATAATTAGAAGAAAGGTCTTCTTTATCCCCATTGATAATTCCAAATTCCATATTTTAGCAAATATATCATATTTAATTCTCTAGATTTTTTTCATAGGTGTTTTAAGATATGCCTCCTTTTATTCCTCCTCCTGGACAATTAGGTGTCTTAACCATGTATTAAATTTTATAATATTAATATATTGCATCATAATTTTGTTTTATTATCCCAGCTGCCTGAGTCTCATTATTATTACATTTAAGTTTTTCTTGATAGCATAAACGTGTTCAAATATTTATTGCTCATTTCAGCTTCATTAAACATATTAAACAAATAATTATCTAATCCTTTCATATAAATTCCCAACCCATGATATAGAAGCTGCTACTAAAATCTATAAATTTTAGCAGCTAGCTACTAGGAAGCAATAGCTTGTATTATTTACTCGTAAATTTGATAATAAAATAATTCCAAGAGACTCTAAACATATTCATCTGTAGTGAAAAAATACATTAGAAATGTTGTAAAGGATAGAGCATGCAGGAATTACTATAAACATATTTTTAAATGTTAAACTCCTTCACATTTATTTTATCCTCATTAAAGATTTACCAACAAATTATTATCTAGTCTGGATATCAGCCATTTCTAGCACAAGACATATCTGATATCTGGCATATCTGATATTTGAGAGAAAAATTTAATTATCAGAATGGGGAATTTCTGGTGCTTCTCAGGGAATACACTGCATAATTTTCTATATTGTTATGGAATAAAGGTGTTTAAAATGAATTAGTCTCTTTAAGCCTATCTATAGATAAAGCAAATTGTTTTTAATAATGATTGAATTTAATGTTGAACAATTCTAAGGACAAAAGATAATAAAACTATTACAAGTAAATATTATATTTCTGTTTGATATTTTAATTGTTCAGCGATATTTTGACAATTTTACAAGGAACATAAGCATATTAAAACAAAAAAAACCCAAATAATAATTTAGTTTAAAAATAACAATATGACACCTTTTCCAGGGATAGTTTCATATATCCAATGAGTCCAACAAAAGGATAAGAATTTTTATGTGAAATGACTTATTTTTTTCCTATGTATCTGTAAAATAGTCCCCAATTCACTTCTACCACAATACTTTTATTTATAATTTATAACAAGTTTTTGTGAGTGATTCCTTGAGTTCATATCTACCTTATGTCAATTAAGTATTACAGAACCTTCTTTCAAATATACATCCTATCAGACATAGTGCCAGTCATATTTTCTAACCACTGTGTTTTCAGGAAAATTTATTGCACTAACTACCTAAACAAAATATGTCCTGATATGTCTTTAGAAGCATTGTGACTTGTGAATGAAAGATATGCATTATGAAGTTTGGTTTCTTAAATAACTGAATAATTTTAAGGATCATTTATTCCCATGCTGGGTATCAATCAATTGCAAATAAATTGAACTTTACATATATTTGTGTCTACATGGTCAACTACACAAGAAGTTATTAGTGACTTTTGCATAACTAAGGTGTCTCCATAAAAACTGGCTAGCACTGAAAGAGTGTCACACTTAGTTCAAATTCAGGTGGAATAGAAGCAAGTACTATTCTTAAAGCAATTTTCTGTTATTACAAGATTGAAGGTTAATAGTTTTTCTCTGATATTTTTTCATGGCATGAAAATATATGTCAGTCAGCTCTGCATGGTTGTGACTACTGAACAAAAAATTTAAAGGAGAAAAAGTTTATTTTAGGCTTACATTTTAAAAATTTCCCTTCACGGTTGGCCTGCTCCAGTGTTCCATAGCTGAGGTAAGGGAGAACATCATGGCAAAAAAGCACGGCAGAGGAAAGCTGATCAGCTCTTGATGGCTGTGAAGGAGAGGGGGCACTGAGAGAATGTGCGCAATGAATCAAGGACAAAATAAAAGTGGGCTATCAGTGACCTATTTCCTCCAGTCGCATCTCACTTTCCTATAGATACCACCCAGGACAGTAAACTTTCAGAATTATTATTCCATAAAATGGATTAATCCACTGACTAGGTTATAACTCTCATAATCTAATAATTTCCCCTTTATATATTCTTAAATTGACTATTTACATGAGCTTTTCAGTCGATATCTTATATACAAACCAACAACATATGGATAATTTATTGAATTCCAGATTTCAACTTCTTATGGCAAAATTATTGCTCGTTAATTCAGAAATTAAGTAATGAATCTACACTCCAAGAAAGATGTCCAGATGAATCTGTAGTAAAATTTCCATGAAACAAAAATTTTAGCTCTTTGGTATGAAATTGTATAAACAGTTTTCACATAATATATTTTATATTAGTCTTGGATATATCTGTCATCTGAATAAGAATATTGTTCTTCTACACTAAAAAATAGCCATTTAAATATACACAATGTTATTTTCTGTTAAGAGACTTTTTTGAAGATTCAATGGACACCAAAGTAAGAACATATGAATTTAGAATAACAGTGATAGATCTGTAATTAATTTCTACCATAGACTGTTTAATGTGCATTTTAGAATTCTTTTACTAAAGGACACTGAATCACTGAGCCTTGATAAAGAAAAGGTGTTATAGTGTGATTGTACTTACAGCACTAAGGAGAAAAAAGAACCTCATTTGAATTGTAGAAATTTTTCTACAGATATTCATTAACATTAAAACCAGAAGTTCATTTAAGGTCTATGCCAATTTTATGCTCAAGGAATCATGGTGAAATTCTTAGATCTGTTTTCTAGGATAAACTACCCTGTATTTCTGCTTTCTCTCTCTCTCTCCTCTCTTCCTCTCTAGCTCTCCATCTTTCTCTGTTTCTGTCTCTCTCTCTCACTTTCCCTTGTCATATCCATAGAACTTTTTTCATGGCATATATTTTTGGGGAGTAAAAAAGAAGACTATGGTTTATTTTTATGGTTTACACACAGCATTTTTGCAACAAATCAATTCCTGTATTAAAGTTTAATCCAAACTTTTACCTTTCAAATTTCCTGCAATTGTGACAATAGTAGAGTTAGTTAAATAACCAACCCTAGTCCTGTCAACTGTGTCCTGGCAATAAAGAATACCCACATGCATGTTCCTTTTCATTAAGGATCCAGTTGCTTAATGAAGGTGAAGTTGAAGGTCAAGCAACTTCTTCGGAAGAGAAAAACGTACAATATATAAAATGTGATCTATTACAGCTAGGAAAAAACTTGAATTTACTGAAATTGGTTACCTTATCTATAAATAAAGAAAGAATAGATTTTTTTCTCTGTTATTAAATGTTTAATATTTATTATACCACATGAACAATTTTAATAGCAGATGTGTACAAGAACATGATTTTGCATAGCTTATAAATATTTATTATGTGAAAAAATCAAAATGTTAACAGGACCATAACAGTTGTGAAATTTTAGTAATTTAATCAAAGCCAGAAACTATATAATCAGGGGACCCAATATTAAAATGAAGGCAAAACTTTCCTTTTCTAATTTTGATTTAGAGTTCTTCTATTTCAGCATATTAATAATAATGATTTGTATTTTGCTTTTCATATACAAAGAAAGCATAAGTTTAAACTTAGTTCTCAGCAAAAGTTTAATAAGGGGTGAAATCTATTCTATATCTTCAGAAAAACAATAGCTATTTAATATTTATTCCATAGTTCAGAAACTTTTAAAAAGGTACTACAATGTTAAGAAATGATTTTGATTTTAGAACTACTGCTGGTGTTTGCAGGTATCTGAAATTATTTTTGTTAAATAAATTTCCCAAAGGGTTATTTTCTTGACTTCACAAAATTCAATATTTCATTTTTTTTTAAATCAGGCCTATTTCTGGCAACTTCTACAACAGGGAAAAACAGTCAGAGAGACTAATTTCAATTGAACTAATAACACAAAATTGAAGTTAGTGGTTATAGAATTCAGTACAATATTTACTCTAAAAATTGTAGTCTAAAAGGGTGCTTGTCAAACTGAGCTACACATAGGAATTAAGGAAAACTTTGTTAAAAGAACTTCCTGACTCAGCTCAGATATTCAGGCTAAAGGTGTGATAATGAGCCTGTGTTACTAACAGGTTCACAGATGGTGCTTAGGCTGCCAGTCTGAAACACACATTAAAAAATCAGTTTTTAAACTCCAACTAGTCTTTGAAGATACTGAGCTCATGCTAAATGGGGAACGGATTGAAAAACAAAATCGTGAACATTATCTGACTAGTTTTTTCACATGAAAAGCAAAATGGAAAGCATTATTTTCAGTAATACTGAGATAGAAGATTCTAATTCAAAAATAGAAAAGTGAATTAGCCCTATATTGTAATATCCAATCTCCCTGTGATATTATTTCTGGGTTGACTTAGTTACTAAAATTCCTCTGACTTGGCTTCTCCCTATTGTAAAATGTGGCCAGTGATATCTCTATTTGAAAAACTGTACATTGTAAAGTTAAGCAAATAACTCTTCAGGAAATTTATTTAACAAAACTAATCCCAGATATGTGATTTCGCACAGATATGATTTTATAAAAGAGTATTTTAACAAACTAACTTCTGCCTCCACAAACCATGATTGAGTTTTATTTATTCACGAATAATCTAGGATTATGTTAAGGAATTAGAGTTAATGCTTTATTCCCCAGTTTTCATTAATGTTTAAATTGAAAGACTTTTGTCAATCTGCTTAATGCTGTACTTAACAATTCAACATACTGCCAATGCAGAAATAAAATGACATCAAAATCTTTTATCCTAACAGGATATGATAATAAGTAGAATATTTCTGAAAGTTTTAGGTATCTAATTAATTGTGTTTATTTACCTGCTGCTAGAATTAAAATCCGTGAAGGAGGGAAGTGGGAAGAATGCTTAAGTTTTGGCGTATGTAATTGAATTCTATAAAATACCTCTCTCAATTTTACTCTATTTTTTTGCATTTAATATTTAAAATAAAATATTAACCTGTGCTTCAAAATAAGAAAAAAGCATTGTCTTAAATCATCTTATTACAGCATCTAACTTTTGACATATTTTATTCTCAGATTGCAGGGTATAGAATTCTGGAACATTTTTTTCTTTCAAGGTAAAACCATGCTGAGAAAAAGGAGGTTAGTTCTGTATAAAACAGACTCAGTCTTTGACCTGCCTTCCCCTGGTCAAAGGAATTGTGTGATATTATGCTTGGAGAGGGTATTAGACAGTGTTCTCTAGAGGAACGGAATCAACAGGAAGTATGATTATAAAAAGTGATTTGTTAGATTTGTTTACATGACCAGAAGCTGGAAAGTCTGCAATGGCCATTTGCAGGCTGGAGAGCTGGAGGAACCAGTAGCTGTGCAGTCTAAGAGACTGAAACCTCCGAACAAGAGAGATCAATGATGCTACCACAGTCGTGAGACCTAAGGCTTCTGGAAGCTCCCTGGAGAATCACTTGCAGAGTCACTTTTGGAAGAGTGAAGGATTGAGAGTCTGATATCCTTAGGTGATCCCAGCAGCAATCAAGGCTACATTCAGGAAGAATCAGAGCTGGACACAGTGGTACATGCCTGTAATCTCAGCTACAGGAGTAGCTGAGGAGGAGGATCTTGAGTTCAAAACCAGCCTCAGCAAATTAGTGAGGTGCTAAGGAACTCAGCAAGACCCTGCCTATAGATAAAATTCATGCAAAGGCTGGGGATGTGGGTCAGTGGTTAAGTGCCCCTGAGTTCGATCCTGGTACCAAAAATAAATAAATAAGTCTTAAGAAGATTTGAGCCTCCATCTGTGGCCACTTCCTTGTTTTCCCAACATTTATTTCATCCAAGCCACCATCTTATTGAACAGTGCTACCCACACTTATGGAGAGTTTCCACTTCAGTTCGCTATTCCACATGCCAATCATTCCTAGACACACCCTCATCCACACACCCAGAAGCCTCTTAATCTTCCACATTTCTTAACCCAATTAGGTGGAGAATTCAAATTAATCAGTACAGAGATGATACAGCTCTCTTGCAAACAAGAGAGAAGCTTTCTTTCTCTAGATATTTTGTCCTGTGAGATAATGGAATATGCAAAGTCAGTGAACCATGGTGAATCCAATAGTCTTTTTGTGGGCAAAACTGTTAATTAATGAAAAACATTACTTTCATAGTTATTTTATATAAATAAATATATCTTTGTGACTGGCATAATAGCCTTAAAGTTAATCCATGTTTCAGAATGTGGCAGAATTCCCTCCTTTATTTATTTATTTATTTATTTACTGTAGAATGCATTTTGAAATATTGTACACAAATGGAGCACAGCCTCTCATACCTCTGTCTGTACATGGTATAGAGTCACTCCAATAGTGTAATCATACATGTATATAGAGTAATATTGTCTGTCTCATTCTACTGTCCTTCCCATCCCCATAGCCTCACTCCTCCCCTCACTTTCCTCTACACAAAACAAAATTTCTTCAGTGTTCCCTACCCTCTCCATGGCCCCACTACGGATCCCTTTTTACAGCTTAATTATATCCCATTATAAGGATATACCATATTTATCTGTACATGAACAATAATGTTACTTCAACATCTTAGTAAGTACAAATGATGTTCCTATAAACCTGTATGTAAAAATACCTTTTTGTCACTCTGCTTTTAATTTCTTTGGGTGTTTATGTGGAAATGGGATAACTGAATCACATGGTAATTCCATTTTCAGTTTTTTGAGAAACCACAATATTGTTTTCAACAGTGGCTGTAGCATTTCACATCCCCACCAATAATGCACAAGTGTATGAATATCTCCTTATGCTCGAAAGTGACTAGTTATATTCTGCTTAATTGATAGTAGTCATCATAAGGTAGAATATTATTCTGTCTTTGTATTTCAGTTACCTAATGATAATTGACGATGAGCATCGTTTTCAAATTAATTTTGTTTGGTACTAGGGATTGGACTTAGAGGTACTCAACAACTGAGCCACATCTGTAGCTCATTTTTATATTTTATTTAGAGACAGGGTCCTGGAAATTTGCCTAGGGCCTTCCTAAATGGCTGACACTGGCTTTGAACTTGCAATCCTCCTGCCTCAGCCTCATAAGCAGCTGGGATTATGGGCATGTGCATTTTAACATATTGTACACTCCCAGCTTAAAATTAATTTTTATTCACATATAATAATGGTATATATTTGTGGGATAAAGTGTAATAATTTGATACTTGTAATAATGTATAGTGATCCAATCAGATCACTGAATTTATAACCCCTTAAAAGTTTATCATTTCCTTGTGTTAGAACCTTCAAACTTCTATTAATAATAAAATATCAAATAACTTGTTGTAAACTATAGAAAACTGCTCTGGGATAGAATATTACAATTTATTCTCCTTATCTAACTGTATTTTGTTACCAATTATTCATGCTCTTCCTTCCCTTCCTAACCAATAATGTTCAGCTCATTTCCTGTGCTTACTGTTAATTTGTGTATCTTCTTAGGGGAAATGTTTATTCAACTCTTTAGCTCATTTTTGAATTGGGCTATTTTGTTGTTGTTGAGTTTTTAGAATAATTTATATATTCTGGATAACAGAATATATGTAACAGATCAACAATTTTCCAACATTTTATCCCATTTTGTGAATTACCTTTGTATTTGGTTTATAATGTATTTTGATAAAAATTTTTTTCAATTTCATTAAGTTCAATTTGTTTATTATTTTTAATTGCATGTTTCTGGTGTCTTGTATGATAAATCATTAGATCCAAGGTTGTGAAGCTTTCAACCTGTGTTATCTTTTGGATATTTTACAGATTAAGGTTTTATGTTTAGATCTCTGATCCATTTTGAGTAGATTTTGGATATGATATTGTATAAAGTGTTCGACTTCAATTTCTGCAATTTAATATCCAATTTTTCCAGCAATGCTTGTTAAATATATATATATATATATATAACACATTTGTACATGTGTTATGTCTTGTGTTATATTCGGTGCTATAGTTTCTTCTCCTCTAGGAATTACCTTGACATTCTGCCAGGAATTACTACATCCAATATGTGAGGATTTTGGGGGGAATCTGTGTTCTATTCCATTTGTTTATGGGCCTGCCTCAATCAATACCAGTATCACATTTTCTTAATTAATATATGTTTTTATTAAGTTTTTAAAAAGAGGTTAGGCTCCTCCAGTTTTTATTAGTAGTTTTTGTATGTCTAGGAGCTTCACCAAGATTATCCAATGTGCTGGCATTTCATTGTTTATATTTTCTCTTATAATCATCTTTATTTCTACACATCGTATAGCAATAGCACCCCCTTTTGTTTTGATTTTAGTAAATTGAGTGTTTTTTCTCTTATTTTTTAATGACCAATCTAATTCAAGTTTTGCCAATCTGTAGATATTTTTGAATGAAACTAATTTTTGTTTTCATTTTCTCTAATATTTTTAATTTTGCATTTTATTTACTGCTATATATTTTATAGTTTTCTTCATCAACTATATTAAGTGTGCTTAATTATTTAAAAAAATTGTGAATTTTCCGGTTTGCTTGTTACTGTTTTAACATCCAAATGAGATCAGACAGAAAGTTTATATGTATTTTAACTATTAGTTCCGGTTGAAATTAATTATGGTTTAAGATATGGTTTAAAATTTCTCATGTAGACTTGAGAAGGTACATTGTTATACAGAATATACAATATATGTCTTTTAAATATATTTGATTTACTCTTTTGTCTGGTTGTTCTATTCATTGTTGATAATAGAGAATTTAAGTCTTCAATTATTATAAATAACTTTCTAGTTTCCCCTTCACTTGTCTTAAAATATTTTTTTAGATGTTGATGGACCTTTATTTTATTCATTTATTTATATATGGTGCCAAGAAGTGAACCCAGTGCCTTGTACATGCTAGGCATGCGCTCTACCACTAAACCACAACCACAGCCCTCCCCTTCACTTTTGTGAATTTTGCTTCACATATTTTGATAGCTTGCATAATGTTCGTAACTGTTATATCCTTTTTTCTTCTCATTAATTACACATGACAGAAGAATGAATTTTGACACTTCATACATAAATAGAGTATAACTTCTCATCTTCTGCTTGTGTTATATCTTAATGCCATGTTTAACTTTCTTTTTACTTATGTGGTCTTCTTTACTCCTGGTAATTTTTTTTTTTGTTTAAATTTATTTTGCCTGCTATAAGCATAGCTATGCATGATCTATTTTGATTGCCATTTACATAAAATATTTTTCTGTTCTGTCAGTTTCAAACTATTTGTGTCTTGTGTCTAAAATAAATTTTATGTAGACAGTACACCTTTGGATAATAGTTTTCTCTTTTATCCATTCTGTCAATCTATTTTCACTGGAGGGCATTTATTCAATTTACATATAATTACTGGTCAGGCGTGATACATTTCTATCATTTTAATATGTATTTTTATATTGCCTTATAATATTTTCTTATTTTCTTGCATTTCTTTTGTTTTTAGCTGATTTTTTGAAATAACTTTTTTCATCTTTCTCAATTTCTTTTCATTTTCTGTGTTGTCTATACACATTTTGTGGTTACCATGAAAATGAATTTAGAGTACTAATCTTTTTTTTCTTTTTTTTTTAAGAGAGAGAGAGAGAGAATTTTTAATATTTATTTTTTAGTTTTTGGTGGACACAACATCTTTATTTTTTTATTTTTATGTGATGCTGAGGATCGAACCCAGCGCCCCACACATGCCAGGCGAGCACTGTCACTTGAACCACATCAACAGCCCATCGAGTACTAATCTTTTAAATCATATAGAACTGGTAACAGTCTCCCTGAGGTTTTATTTACTTGAGAGTGTCTCAGACTCTACCTCACTTTAGAAGGGTTGTTTTTCCAGATCTATTATTCTAGGTTGCCTTTATTTATTTGTTTGTTTAATCTACCTTAACTATATCAGCCTTCTGCTTTCTTGCCTCCAAATCTCTTGAAAATCTCACTGATAACACCTTGTATATGATGTGTCACTTGTGTCTTGCCACTTTAAAAAACTGTTTGTCAAACTGTCTTTTGATAGTTTAATTATAATGATTTTATAGGCAATTATCTGTGACTAGATTATACTGGAGTTTATTAAGCTTCTTGGATATTTATATCCATGTATTTCCTCAAATTTTGGACAATTTTAGGCCACTATTTTTTCACATATTCTCTGTGCTCCTTTTTTTTTTTTTTTCCTCCCTTCAGGTCTCCTGTAATCATCAGTTTTATCAGATGTTTGGTGGTGTCCACAAATCCCTTAAGCTCTGTTCAGATATCTTCAGTGACTTTTTTCTGGTCCTCAAACATTTAATTTCAACTGTCTTATATTCAAATTCACTGATGCTTTTTGCTTCCTGCTCAAATATACATTTAAATTCTTCTAATACTATTTTTTTCCCATTTGTTTGTGCTGCTCAGTGTCAGAATTCTTGCTGGTATCTTCTTAGGTTTTCAATCTCTTTGTTGATTTTTTTCAAACATCATTTTTCCAATATTTGAGCATCTTTAAGACAAATATTTTGCAAAATTTGACTAATGGACTTGCCATGTGGCCTTTCTCATGTAATTTTTGCTGTCTTATGTTATTTTTTCTTTGAATGAGCTCCGCTTTTCTACTTATTTGCCTTGAGATTTTTGTTATTGTTGTTGACAGAGAAATTCACTTAAAGTTGTAAATATAGGAATTAGATATTGTTTGCTTCCACCATGTTTTGGTGTTCTTCTTGCTTCATTTCATTTTTATTTCTCTCTCTCTCTCTCTCTCTCTCTCTCTCTCTCTATATATATATATATATATATATATATATATATATATCTCCTGAGGATCCACCTGAGGTGAAAACTTCAGATATTTTAAGGTCAAAGAATTTTCCAATTTTCCCTATATTTGCAGTTAGTCTAAATGACCTGGTGTTTACTTTTTCTTCATATATATATATATATATATATATATATATATATATATATATATCTTCACCCATGGGGCTGTAGCAAGACACACCCATGAATGAGACACCGACCCTTGGACCCAAGAAGGGTGGGGAAAGCTCTGCCACATTTCTGTGATATATATATATATATATATATATATATATATATATATATGTTTGTGCAGATCCTTTAAGTCCTCTGGAAGTCACATCAATAAGAAGAAGAGATGCAACAATTTGAGGAGATGTAACCTACTTGTTTCTACCTGCACTTGTTGGAGGCCAACCTTACATGTGACTGAGTCACTCCCTGGCTGGATGCTGAGATGCTCAGTCACAGAAATGTAGCAGAGCTTTCCCCACCCTACTTGGGTTTGAGGGTCGGTGTCTCCTGCATGGGTGTGTCTTGCTACAGCCCCATGGGTGAAGCTATGCTCACCTGTTCCTTTGTAATATAACCCCTTGCCCTGTTTAGGATAGAATCTTCCATGGAAGTGCCTTGTGTGTGTCCCCTTCTCTTACTGTGCCCTTGAGTGTGGCCTACCCAGGTGTCAATCAACCTGCTGACAGTGGACATCATGAAGATAGACTCAGCCCCCTGAAACCTGATCCCTTGCCTCATTTGAATAACTTATCCTCAAAAAAAGGGGTCAGCACATGCTCTCGCTCTCTCTTTCTGCCAACCCTTAAGGTCAGAGGAACCATCACAGTGACCCCAAAGAAAAAGGTATTTGTGTCTCTTGTGTGGTTATTTCATGCAGCCCAGTTAGCCCAGTTTATCTGGAGTGACCCCTGAACATGTTAGTCGTGAGAACAGAAACCCGGCATGCACTCTAAGTACTGAGCAAGAGTTACCAGAATATCCATTTGAAAACTGGGTCTTTATTTCCTTCTTTAGAAACCACAACCCATTTGAAAGATACAGAGAAACAGGTACACAAGTGCCTTCTATGGACATAGGCACTGAATAACTACTGTAAACTATGAACAGAAACTAACATAAGTTAACTGCAATTTGGCACATAGTATTCCTACCCTGGATGTTGCAACATTGTAGATTCTCAAATCTCAAATATTTACAACAAACAGACTTTATAATTATAATTTTTGTTTAGTTGGGGATTCAAATTTCTTGTTATTTATCGTCTACCATTATCTAAAATTGAATTATAGAACATTTAAATGCAAAAATATGTAAAGAGACTGAGGATACATTAATGAAGTTATAGTTCAAAAATTATAAGGTATCTGTTTAATTGAATACAAATAAATATGGCAAAAAATATCTTAAATCCTATGAGAATGATCTAAAAAGAATTTTAAGTATTTTTACATAATCAAATTAAAAGATATAAGTGTCTGGGATATTATAAATGGTATAATAAGAGTATTGCTCTTTTATTTCAACTTTTGAAGTAATATTTATTTTGTTTTAGTTTTCAGTGGACACAACATCTTTGCTTGTATGTGGTGCTGAAGATCGAACCCAGGCTGCACGCATGCCAGGCGAGCGCACTACCACTTGAGCCACTTACCCACTTCTCTTTCTTGGAGAGTTTACGTGAGAATGGGAAAGTTTTACTTCATCTTCGCCATTTTTGTAATTTGTTTTTCTCTTTAATTCTGGAATATATGAAACAGAAATATCTTCAATGAAGAAAAAGTGTCTGAAGGGAAGAGATAAGAGATGTAGGTGTCATATATTATCAGAAATGCATCCACCTCCGAAAAGGAACCAGTTCAACAAGAATACAACCCCACTAGGGAACTACTTAGCAAGCCTTTGAAATTGACAACTACAGATCTGACATAATGGGCACAAAAACGATGTGTCATAGTGGCAATGATGAGGGTAATGCCAAGGCTCAGCAGCATTGTTTATAACCACTAGTGCTAGTCCAGCTTCTAAACAGCCATGTTCAAAATGCTTCAAAAAAAATGCAATGTCAGGATACCAGTTATTGAGTAGACAAAAGCAACATATTGTTGAAGACTAGTAGTTTATTTTCAAGGAAAACGTATAGAGAGATAGGTAGATAGATAGATAGATGATATACATATTGACTGCATCGTTTCAGTGTATCTGAAGATTATTTTGTGTCCTATTCACATCAGTTTATTCTGAAATTAAGTAAAAGAGACCTAGTTTATATTAAAACTACACAGGAATGGAACTATGACCATGAATCCACTTGAAGCATACCACACTGTCAAGAAATTTCTAGGCGTGGTAGTGGTTTGAAGGGGCCTTACCCTTCCAACAAATACACATATTTATAATCTGAATGGTAACTGCAGTTAAGAATGAATGTGAAACAGTGATAGTAACAGGTTTTCAGTGATATCAAATATAATCCATCTATAACTTGTTGCACAATTATCTGATGAGTAGCTGAACTAGTAGGAAGATGTGGGGTCTTTCCTAACAATGTAATTTTTGCCCCTCTGTGAAACTTTTATTTGTTATGGTAGATGCAAGGGAAGTAACTTCATGGTCTGCAACAACATATTGCATGCCTACAAAAAATAAAAACATATTATCTGAGCCCTGATTTGTGGTTTCTTAGAAAAGAGTTGGCCCATATCTTTGTAAATACCTGCAGTCTCCAGCCTTAGCTGTTCAGTGTTCAAAGACCCACTTACTTTAGTACACTGGCTTATCTAAAGTTTCAATCCTCTGGGTGTTAATCTGTCACTGGAAACAGTTTCAACCATAATTTTCTCAGTCTTGATCATGACTCACCCATATGACCCAGTAAAACAAATTACAGTGTTCTTATGCCATTGATTTGACTTCTGGGCCTTTGTAAATCTTACTTCTCTAATTAGGCTGTAAAAAGAAATTGCGATATATAGATTAATGGAATAGCATCAGGACAGGAGCAACATTTTTAACAGTTTTGGAACCCAAGGGGAATTTAAAACTGTCACTGTGTTGAATTGGGCTTAAAAATTCAATGGTCTATATTAAAATAAATAGTCTATGAAAACAGTCCGTGCTTTAGGCATCTTGGTATCACCACAATTTTGTATATTAGAAATGATGAAATGTACTGGAAATGACAAATATATTACATTTTCATATTACAATATTGAACATTCTATTACTTTTCTTTCCTAAAACTGGTGTCCTACTCCATGTCCTATACATTGCTTGTTTGTACAACTTTAAGTTTTTTATAGTATCCATATAAAGTAATCTGTTTTTCTCCAGATGACATTCTATTGAACAGTATGTATTTCATATGACTGTACTTTTTCACAATCACATGGGTTTCTCATATCTATATATGTTGATAGTTTTAAATTATTTTTAAAATGGTACACACTTTTATTCTATAAAAGTAATATTGCATAAAATGTTATTATATAAAGAAGTATAGGGATTTTTATTCCTTACCATAATAGAATATTTGGTACCGGAATAACCTTCCATGTATAAACAAATATGAAACTGAAAAAAGACATATATGAAACAATTACTTATAAGCATTGGACAGTAGGAAGCACATTGTTTCAATCTCTGAGAGAAGGAATAACCTAAGAAAATAGCATAATTTGTTTTTCTAATAAAATATGTGTATGTATTTATATTGCTATTTAGAAGTATAATTTTTTTTTTCAGTACTGGGACATGAACCCAAGAACACTGTACTATTATTGATTTACATCCCTAGCACTGGGTATTTTTGTTGTTATTGTTGTTTGTTTTATTTTGAGTCAGGGCCTTGCCAAGTTGCCCTGACTGGACTTGAACTGGTGATACTTCTGCCTCAGCCTCCTGAGTAGCTAGAATTTTAGGCATGTGCTACTGTGCTACTGCATGCAGTAAAAAATAAATAAATTAATAATAATAATGATGATAATAATAATAATAATAATAATAATAAAAAATTAGTATTGTTTTACCTAGGTAACTATAAATGAAATTTTAACTATATTTTATTTTGAAAATATGGTTTATAACAGTTGGTTATTAGCTACTGTAACTTCTCTTATTTGTCACAAATAATCATTTGTTTTGAAATTTTAATTAATTTAATCTCTCTAAATAGAAGTTTTGTAAGTGCAGACATCTTGACTAGTTTGTGTTCATGTATGTTCTTATGACAAAGCCCACTGTTGGTATATTTTAAGTACTAAATACATATATATGAGTTTATGAAATTCACATAAGTATACAGGTAAAACTGTGAGTTGAATGATTTTCATTTGAAGATAATTTAATAAATACATTAATCAAAATCACCAAATGTATATGTATGTACATATAACAATACAATTTTATATGTGAAATGTTATAGACATTGTAAGTGATTTGGCTATATTATTTATATGAACAAATTTTCTTAGGTCTTTTGAAGAGTTTTTGAAAAGATGAATACACAAACTTAAGTCAAGTAAAAGGGAAAAAATACAGAAACATTATTATGTTACAGAACATTTGACTTTAACAAATTTGACTTTAACAAATGCAAGTTAAGGAAAAAATAAAAGGGAGACTTCAGATGAAACATTTACTATCATACACACAAATAAATGTATTTCGTTTTACAATGGTATTTATTCAACAAATACTTCAATTTCTTAACATGTCCCTGGAAATGTTGAAAGGACTTGGATTGTGTCTATGAACAAACTAGAAAAAATTATCTGCCTTTATGAAACATTCTTTCTACTACTGAGAAATATATAAGTAATAAGAATAAATAGATAAATGTTATGGTGGAGAAACTAAGTGCCTTGGGGAAAGAGAAGTAAGAAACATGTTCAGGAATACTGAAGAGAGAGCAAGTTGCAATTATAAACAGGACAGTAGAGATAGAGTGACTGTTTCACCATAAAAGAAGATATTTGAATAAAATTTTAATTAAGTGAGAGTTTTGGTTACACAATTCTCTTGGTGGGGAACATTTTAAGCAAAGACAAAACCTGTGCAAAGCCCTGAGGATGCAGAACATTTATGTTCAAGGATCAGCAAGAAGAACAAGGAGGATGTTAGGCAGTGAGGAAAAGAGTGGTAAATAAAGAAGGACAAAGTAGTGATATTTAGTAAAGACTTGTATATTTGGTAATGTGTGTTACAAAGAATCATATGTAGATTATGCACTCTCAAGATTTGACAACTTCAACCTAAAATAACATATTATTTTAGTAAAATTAGTCTCAAAGGAATAATAATGTAAGACATAGCATATCTTTTTAGGCAACAAATTCAAACTCAAAAGATAATGGAAAAGTTCAGATATTCTTATTCAGATTGTATACATGAATGTTTCATTTCTTATAGTTTAATGACTAAATGGAATATTAAATATTGCAGCACCTCAAGGTGTTTTTAAAAAGAAAATCCTTTTGTTCTATTCAGGACTACTAATTGCCCACAACTCATAGTTTATAAAAGAATTTAGTATGATGCTACAATGTTGCTTTTTTAAAATCCAAATCTTTAATCCCCATGATACTTCTAAAAGAAGAACAACTTGATTCTTTCACTTGTTACAGTGAAAGCTCTATATCCTTTCATTTAGTAACAAGTGGTGTAACAAGTGCCTCATCAGATTTGATCTGCTGAGCCATAAAGAATAGAACTTCAATATGAACATCATACAGAACCCTCACCATTCTTTCTTTTGTTCCATGTGGTGACTGCTTTCAGCTCTTAAAAGCACTTCTTTTACATCGTTTTTTTGAAGTTGGTTCCTATACTGAAGAGGCTTTATAAGTCTCCAGGAATTTTTTTACAAGTACTATCAGGTGACAGCTTAACAGTGAAAATCTTTGAAGATGTTGTTTGCTTTTATTTTTCATAAAAATTACTGAGCACCTAGATTAAAATAGAAAAACATAATCACATAGTGAAGGCACTAGGAAAATTATATGAATATTGGAATTTTTACTGTATAATCTATAATTACAATTTTAAATCATAATTATTTATATACAATTGTACACACAAACTCTGTAGCCAGTTTATATCCTCTATCTTTTATATATATATATATATATATATATATATATATATATATATATATATATGTTTTGCAGCTTTAATGTTTGCTACATAAACATTTAAGATAGTTATGTCTTCTTGAAAGATTCCCCATTTCACCAAAATGTAATACTCTGAAATGTCTGTAGTATTTTATTTACTCTGAACACTAATTTACCTTATATGAACATAGTCACTCATGTTTTTGTTTTGATTAATATTTGCATAATACATTTTTCATCATTTTACTTTTAACCTAACTATATTATATTTAAAGTGGTTATTTATGGGAACAAATGATTGTTTTATATATTTAATTTCAATCCATCAATCTCTGTCTTTTAAGTTACACATTTAGAAAATTTACATTTATTGTAATTATTAAGGTTTTAGGGCTTACATTTGCTTTTTAATTTATTTTGATATATCTTCTATTTTTGTATCTTTTTATCTACCTTTTTGTAGGCTACATGAGTATTTGTTAAAGTTTCATTTTATTTATATATAATATTTACATGTGTATCTATTCACATAGCTTTGTTATTCATAACATTGGTTATACATACCTTATCACAGTTCAATGGAGTTTATCTATTTACCCCCTCAAGAGAAATTCAGAAACATTACTTGTCTTTGTAGCACTTCAATTTCTTTTATTTATAGTATAATTATGTTAAATATTTCTATATTCTAGTTTCACTGTAGAGAACTATACAAGCATTTTAATTTTGGATCCCCCTTTAAACTGCCACCCCTGCCAACACATGGGAGACTGAATCCAGAGGTGCTTTACCACTAAGCTCAATTCCCACCACTTTATTTTTATTTTTTTGAGACAAGGTCTCACTAACATTGCTTTGGGCCTTGTTAAGTTACTGAGGTTGGTTTGAACTTGTGATCCTCCTGCCTCAGCTTCCAGAGTTGCTGGGATTTAGTTGTACACCACTTTGCTGAACTGGATATTTTTTTCCTCTATGCATTTTACTTTTTTTAAAATCTTAAGTGCTTTAAGTTATCTTGATGATGAGCCTTTTTGTGATGTTTTTCTTTTCTAACTAAATACAATAAATCATCAATGGCCTCGTCTACCTGGAAACTAAGAAACACTTTTAAAAATAATTCAATAATTTGTAATCCTGTATAGTATTCTGTTTTGACTCTTGTTTTTCATATTTTGAATTGGAAAATGAATTGAGAATTTGTGTATTTTTTCTCCTATCTTCTAACTCATTCAATTTTGTTCCAATTTTGGGGAAATTTTCTCAAGGAATTAAGTAATCTATTTTTTTTAATTATAATAACATTTAAACATTTTTATTATATATAGTTTGTTTTTGGTTTTCAGGGTGTAAACTTTTGTAAATCCTTATATCTTTTTTTGGAATAATGTTTACAGGATTTTTGAGGCATCTTTTAATCCATTGTCAAGTTTTTCTAAATTATTTTTGTCAGTTTACTTTAGCCTCTGTTTTTATATTATAGTCCACCCCCAACACACAGAAATATCTGGTTTCCCTTGGCTTCCTCAACATTTCTAATTGGCAAAATTTAAAGCTGTTAGAAATTTCTGTATGTTAATGGTTAAGCAATAATCAAAGATTATCTTTCTAGTACATTTTTTCCCTCAGTATGGTAAAGTTGGAATCATGTTCCTTGAGATTTCTCCCACAAATAGGTTTAGACTTTTCTCCTACCCTTGAATGTAGGTAAAACTCTTTCAAAAACTGAAATATAATGATAGTGACATTTTGCATGTCAAGTTTTGGGGTGGGGGGATAAAATAAGATAAAGTAACAATGCAACAAAATGTTCATCGAGCATGAAGTTTTCACACTTATACATTGCATTTTTAAAATTTAATTACAGATACTTCAGGAGGCTTCTTTATCACAGCAGCATTATTTTGTGTGAAAAACTGTTTTGTTTCATTTTAATATTATAAATGATATCTATTTTCTCTAGTGTATTTTGTTGAAAATTGAAGTTTACTTATGCTATTTCATGATGATTTTAATACAGTTCTTGGTGAATTTTAAAATATTTGATGCTGATATTACTTTTGAAAATAATTCCTAATTATTAAGAATTTTTATTAGAGCTAAATCATTGAATATTTTACTTCTTAGCACTTTTCTATTTTACTATTATTTTTTAAAAATATAATTTAAAACTTCTTTTTTATATTGAAGGTAATCTGTTGATTTCTTTATTGATATTAAAACACAATTTCTCTGCAGGACAAAAATGTTTATGAGTATATTCATGATTTTAATCATGCTGATAATTTTATTCAAATCTTTTACATAACTTCTAATTGACCTACTTTGGTTTTGCCAAGTTGTTCATATGATGACGTATGAAAATGCATACATCAAATATATCAGCTCCAAATGTTTATTTATAAAATTCTTACTTTGTAGTATTTTTAACTCTAGTTAATAAAATGCAATGTCCTTAGATATATTCAGTATATTATTCCTTTAAATTAATAATGCATTTTCAGGATATCATCACATAAAAAATCCCATTATCTTTTTTTAATGAATGTCTTTGCACTATATAAATGCCCTCATAACTACTTATTTTAATATTTTCATTATATACTATGTGACACATGAAAAAAAAATCTATATAAATTATGTGTGGAACTAGAAGAACAATATACTTAATAAAAACATACAAAACACCTACTTAACCCAATGTATTTGTCAGCATAACCTTATGGTAAGAAAATGTCTGAGGTAATTAATCTAAAAAGGTTTATTCATTTTGGCTTATTGATTCAAGATCTTCAGATTATTGGTGATTGTTTCAATTGCTTTTGGGTCCATGGAAAGGCAACACATCATGGTGGTAATAAGCATGTGGTACAGCATAACTTGTCAACTTATGGTTACTGAGAATCACAAAAGAGAGAGGGACAGATTGTATTCCCACAATCCATTACAAAGGTAGATGCCTACTGACCTAATAACTACCACTAAATGACCTAAAATTCTAAATTTTCTATGCCTTGTCAGTAGCATCATAGGCTGGGGACCAAGCTTTTAAAATATGTCCCTTTATGTAATATTTGAGATCCAAATATTAGCATTCTGCTCCAGTCCTCAAAATATCATGTTTATCTCACACTGTCAAATGTAACACACCCCCAAATTGTAACTCTTTCAGTATGTCTAAAAAGTCCAATTCCAATATCTCCTCTGACTCAAGAGAAATTTAGCTATCATCCCCTCCAAGAAATAAGATTTTTAAAATGCAAGATATATATGAATAAGATTCAATGACACAGTGTAAACATTCCCAATCCCAAAGTGAGGAAAGGCAAATAATATGGAGGCATGGAAAAAATACAGGACTGAAACTGTCACCAAAATCTTTAAATCCAGGTCCAGGACCTTGGGTATTATGTGATAGAATCTGGGCTTGCAAGGGCTGGCACAGCCTAACCCTTAAGGTCTTGCTGGTTGCAGCTCACAGGACCTCTCTCTTGGGCTGTTACGTGCTTCCACAGTTTCTCTAGGTAGTTATTCCATGTTCCTGATATCTGCAACTTTTAGGGGTCTCCATAGCAGCTTCAACATCAGTCTTAGAGCTTCATGCATTGCCCTCTCAATGGCCACCATCATAGAATCTTACTCAGATACACACTGCCTGGTCTCCAGGGATTTCCTCTGAACTCTTGGTGGAAGATTTCATGATTCTGTAGCAATTGCATATTGTGTGCCTACATGGATAATACAAAGGTCAGAGCAATTTGACTATCTTGACCATTCAGTGTCTTATTAGAGGAACACAGGATGATTCATAAAACAGTTCTGGGTAGTAGGATGTTCTGACACCCAATTTTCAGAAGACTTTGCTCTGGAAAGTCTTTGGGGAAAAAAAAGTTCACTTTATACTCTTAAGCCTGCAATGATGATGATGATAATGATGATGAGGAATGTGATCTTGCAGATTCCTGAGATATCCTGAAGGTACATTTCTATTGTTCTGTAGAAAGCCCTAGGCTTCTTTAGCAACTGCACCCCTTTTGGCTTCACATTTAAATGTGCTCCTTTTTTTTTTCCACCAAGGCTCAATGTTTTAAATCTTTCTGTTCTTTATTTTGTTCTCAACTCTTACTAAAAATATGATGAAAAGCGTCCAGTAATAGCCAAGCTGTTGTCTTGAAATTTTCTCCACCAGGTAAACTAGTCTATTACCTTTAAAGTCAACTTCCATTAAGTTAGGGGACATGGACAAGGGGAAGCCAAATTCTGTTCTATATTTTCACGTGGATGACCCCTAGTCCACTCCAAAAGAGAATCATTACTTGCATCTGAAACTTAAGGACCATAATCTTGCCTTTCTATAAGAATTATGATTCTATGAGCTCTTAAGAGATGTCTTACAGAATTCAGAGCTTTCTCTAACCTGCTTTTCTAAAGTTCCCCAATTTCATTGCAAAAATCAATATTAAAGTCTTTGAATCAAATCATTGGGTATGGTCACAATAATGACCCCATTTCTCAGTAGCAGTTTCCTATGTTAATCAACTTTCTGTTATCATAACAAAATATCTGTGATAATCAACTTTAAAATAGGAAAGACTTATTTGGGCTCATAGTTTTCAGAAATTTCAGTCCATGGTAAATTGGCCCTTTTGCTTTTTAGCTTATGACAAGGCAGTATATCATAATGGATAGTATGTGGCAGAGTCAAACTACTCAAGTTATGGTGCTTGGGAAGCAAACAAGAGAGGGGAAAAGACCAGCACATCACAATTCTATTTAAGGGCATACCTTCAATGACTTAATTCCTCCCACTAGGCCCCACTTTTGAAGACTTTGCTGGCACACAGTAGTGCCATAGACTGGAGATGAAACCTTTAACACATGGGTTTTTAGGGACGTTTTATATCAAAACTTTATCAGAAAGTAGAATACCAGACCAAGAGTATTGCTATATTATTATTTTATTTAACTATATATTCACCACTTTCCTTAATCCCAGTTTAATTAATCATCTGAAGTTAATATCTATGCAGGATTTTCCCTGGATTTCTAAAAACACATCCAATGTTGTTAAAATGGAAAGTATATGCTCATGTAATTATATTAATAAAAAGTATATATGTATTTACATGCATGTGTTAATAAAATAATTGGATAGTATATTTAGTCTCTTGTATTGTTCTTTTTATATTATCAGTATGTTTATTTATTATATATGATCTGTAGCAATATTTTTCTTGATCCATAATATTTCATAGACAAATACGCCACAATGTACATAGCCATTCAACCCCATGAATGGATTTTTCTTCTCTCCCACTAAAAGAATAGTAGTATTCTTACAAGAAACTGTTTATGAGGTACAAGAGTTTCTTAAGGTACATGATTCTAAGAGCAGAATTAATGGTTAATGAAATATGTGGATGTTTAACTTTGCAATGCAGCAGGACAGTATTTGTGAATATACTTGTATCATTTGAAAATCTAATTAGAATAATAAATTATCTACTTATTAAAATTCTTACTAAACTTGAATATTAGCAATCTTAACTGCTGATATCTAGTATACAATTATATTTGATTTTGGTCTTACTTTCCATTTCTATGATTACTAGTGTGGTACAGGATTGTTTCTGATATTTATCTAAGCCATTGTATTTATAAAAACTGTTCCAAATTGCTCTTTCATAAAATATTATTGGCTATTATTTTGGAGTTTTCCATAGTTTTCTTAGCAACAATTAACACTTTCCTATGTAATATTGCTATTTTTCATTTTTATTATTTAGATAATTTCCAAATTAAAAATTCTCTCTTATCTTTTTGCTTTAAATTTTAACACTTACTTATGAAGATATTTTATATTTAATTCAGGAAAAGGTTATTAAACTACCTACCTTAGCTGCAGTGATATCAATATTTTGCCATTATTGTTTCTTTTGACCCCATACTTCCAACATTTACTTAACATCACAAAATGATGGCAATACTGTAAAACTGCACCTATTTCAGTAGTTATTTCTAAAGAAAGATTTCTATTAATAATCACCATGCTGTTATGGAAGCACACTAAATTAAGAATATTTCCTTGATGTCACCCGCTAACCACTAATTATAGTCTTTTGCTTCCACATTTTTATATACAGTTGGAACTACCCTAACTTCACCCATTCATCACCTGGCAAATTATAAAATGTATATATTATAATAATCCAGGTAGATATTAATTACACTAGGAATAAAATTCTTAGCTCCCAATTTATGTTAGGTTCCCTTCTGTAGATTAAAATAACAGCACCTACCACATGGCCTGTAATTCTAATAACTCTGGAGGCTGAGGCATGAGGATGGAGAATTCAAAGCCAGCCTCAGCAAAAAGCAAGGTACTAAGCATCTCATTGAGAACCTGTCTTTAAATAAAATACAAAATAGGGCTGAGGATGTGGCTTAATGGTTGATTGACCCTGAGGTCAAAACCTGGTACCAACAAACAAACAAACAAACAAAAAACATGAAACAAACAAAAAAACCAATAGCACCCTCTTATTCTATTACATAGATATTCACAGCTGGCATGATTTATTAAATATATGTCTCTGACAATAGTCCAAAAGAATTTTGCTTATAAATAAATTGCCTGTTCTTAGTAAGATAAATTACACACAACAATTACTCAATTTACATGAATGAATACATTAAAAAAATAAGTTAATAATTTAATAAGCATTTTATGGATACTACTTTTTCAAATTTCCATGGTCCTCTATATATATCAGGAAAAATAAAAAGGGCTTTTCAATATTTCATTTTCTATAATGTAGGAAAATATTTTATCTTGTTTTTAATTATTTTTTATTTTTTAATTCATTTGTTCTTTCTAGACATACTTGACAGTAGATAGTGTTTTAACATATGTACACAGAATCAACTGAAATAGAAATCAGGAAAACTATTTAATTCACAATAGCCTCAAAAAATATAAAATATTTTGGAATTAACCTAACAAATAGGTGAAAGACTTCCACAATTAAAACTAGAGAACACTGGAGGAAGAAATTGAAGAACACCTTAGAAGATGCAAAGATGTATGTTCTTGGATAGAGAGGATTAGTATTGTCAAAATGGCCATACTACCAAAAGCGCTGTACAGATGTAATGCAATTCCTATTAAAATCCCAATGACATTCTTCATAGAAATATGAAAAACAGTCATGAAATTCATTTGAAAAATTAAGAGGCCCAGAATAGCCAAAGCAATCCTTAGCATGAAAAGTGAAGCAGAAGGCATCAC
Organism: Spermophilus citellus; assembly: GCF_964194105.1. Taxonomy (NCBI): domain Eukaryota; kingdom Metazoa; phylum Chordata; class Mammalia; order Rodentia; family Sciuridae; genus Spermophilus; species Spermophilus citellus. The sequence goes on along the minus strand of NC_138182.1, from coordinate 56,764,606 downwards.
AATACCAGACGATAAATTATACTACAGAGATAAAATAACAAAATTGACATGATATTGGCACAAACACAGACATGAAGACCAATGAACAGAGTAGAAGACACAGACATACCCACATAAATACATTTATCTCATACTAGATAAGGCACCATAGAAAAATATTTTAAATCAAGAAAGTTAAATCTTCTTTTGACCAAATTCAAGCATGATTCATTTGGAACATGCAATCTATATTTCTGTTCTCATGAAAATTTATTGGACAACAATATAATCTAAAAATAGACACAGACACAAACACACACACACACACACACACACACACACACACACACATATATATATATATATATATATGAAATATTTGTAAATTAAACATTTTTTAGTTTGGTTTAACATTCAGCATTCAGTTGTTATATATTGTGAACATGGTCTAAGGTGTATGCTACGATCCACAAGAATAGCTTTCAATCATATGTGTTTATAACTATCCATATATGTTCAGTTAAGTAGATATACACTGTTTTCATACTCTAAATATTTTATTTACATATACTTTTGTAATAATTTTGGTAACAAAAATCATGGGAGGAATTATTAATCTAAACAGTGTTTTTTATAAATGCAAATGTAAACATAACTTTATAAAAACATGAAGCTTAAAGAATAGTGATAAATATATTCCTTCATGTGTGTATGTATGAATGCAACTCATACATGACAGTATTAACCTTTAAACTAAATTATCTCACTCCCAACCCATCAGCACTGTAATTTACATGAATATTACATGGATTTCTGAGAATCAGCTCCTGTCTCTCTCAAACTTTTATAACATTCTTAGAGTAAATATATGTTAATAAAAATAATTATTGAAACAAATATATTTTATTGTCCTTATTTAGTTCAGTGGAAATTTCAGCCTTATTTCAATTGCACAGTAACAGCACCAACAATCCCCAGTGTCCCACATGAATTCTGAGCACTTCCATGTGGGTCACTCTGTGTCCATCAATCATTTACTGCCTTTGATAATTCAAATGACTAGTAGGTCCTTTATTCTAGTAGAGCACAAAACAGCATTTGACATATTCTAGAATTTTCAAAAATTTTCTGCCATCGATGCCTAAATAAAGAGTAATCTAATGTAAAATACACAGTGTATTATTATTTGGTGCTGAGAATTACACAAACTTTTAAAATATTGAAATCTTGACAATATTGCTAATTGAAATATTATGTTGTTTTAAGAATTTAACAAACATTTATTAAGTGCCATTGCATTCCAGGTAGAATATTGTAGGTTTGGTGTTCTCTGTTGTACTTATACCGTGCCTTTGAAGAATCTGATGATGTTGGCCTCTCAAAAACAAAACAAAATAACAACAACAAAAGACTGAAGAATATCTAAAACTGAAAACAAACTCTATATTCAAAAGGATCAAGTGAAGCAAAATAGCAGGGGAAGGTTTATGTGTTCACACCATACAGTAAAGAGCCACTCACAATTGAAAAGCAGGATTATATTACCAGGGCAGAAAGGCAGCATTGCTCTGTTTCTGCAAAGGAGAAAATCTTATGAGAAGGGCTTGTAACTCAGGTTATGAAGAAGGAAGAAACAGGATGTTCCAGTGAAAGTTCAAACTAGGGGATAGGAAAGGTAGCAGAATACAACAATTTCTAATAGGGCATTATGTAAAATTGTGCATGTGTAACCGACGTGATTCTGCAATCTGCATTTGGGGTAAAATTGGGAGTTCATAACCCACTTCAATCTAATGTATGAAATATGATATGTCAAGAGCTTTGTAATGTTGTGAACAACCAATAAAATAATGATAAAAAAAGAAAGTTAAAACTAGGAACATAGAGACACTCTACACAGTATTGAATATAACAGCTCCCTGTGTCTCTCAAAACTTTTGTAAACCATCAACTGCCCCCTCCCCCAATGACTGAGTTATTGTAAATATTCAGGTAAAAAGATTGTGGTGTTTAGTTCTGATTTAAACAGGCCAGGTATCAGTAAGCTCATTGTTAAACGAAATAATTCAGTATGGAAAAAAACAAAAAAGCATAAGGTAAATAAAATTCTCAGCTCCAGGGCAATTAAATTAAAGTAAGTAGAAAGTTGTCCTTGTCCTAGTTAAGTTTAAAAGAATTAATGTTTCAAAACCAATAGATAATTTCCTTTTTCATTTCCACTCAAAATTTAATCACTCCTTCCTTATTAAAAAGGTTTTGCTCTTGGTTTCCATGATACTAATATTCACTGGTTTTTCTCCTTGGTTATTGAGTCTTTCTAAGACTCTATTTTATAGTAAAGGAGACAGGATAGGCTCCGGGTACCTGAAAATTTAAGTTTCTTAACTTTTGGCAAAACAAACAAACAAGCAAAACGACTTCAGCAAACTCTCACCCTGAAGAAAATTTTTTGGGCAGGCTAGATCAGCTTATCCACATTTTCCTCTCACTGTCCATACTGTATATTATACATATTGGTGTTATTCAGCATGTGTCAATAGACTCTTTTCTTCTATTTTATATAATCTCACTGGTCAATCATATCAACTCCTTTAGCTTTAATTATCTTTTCTATTATCTTAACCCCAAACCTTTTTTTGCTAGCACAATTGGGATTATTTTTATTTGTACCCAGGCATTTAAATAATAATAGTTATTAATCAGATATTGCACTAGATGCTGATATTCAGCATGCCTAACACTTAGCTTTTCAATTTCTCCTGGGAAAGTTATGATAGAGATGTTAAAGACAGTTGGAACTCTTTACATTGGAATAGGAAGATTTTATGAGGAGGGGTATGTTTTCATACTTTCTACCTCCCTTTAAACTGTCCATTTAATCACATATGCTAATTATTTGCTGATATCCAAGGTGCTCATATAAGTATGGATATAAGCTGCTGACAAAGCAGAGTCCTGATATCAGAGTTTACATTCTTATCAGTAGGAAGAAATTACCTAGAAACAAATAAGTGTAGGACAAATTCCTAAGAAGAAGTAAAGTGTACTACGGAACTAGAGAGTGGTGGGACAGGGATGTTTTAGATGGAATTGTCTGAATAAATCTCTCTTAAAGTGACATTTGAAAAGAAAACTAAGTTATGTGAGGGAAGTTTGTATCATGCTTTTTGAGAAATCACATTTTCCTACTCAAGTGCATTTCCCAATTAAATAGCAAAATTACTTTGTTGCCTACAGCATTATTTTTAATTCACACTGAGAAATATTCTGCATGAGTACTTTCTTCTGAGGACATAAGCTTTGCATTTAATGTAAATATTGGTTTGAAGAAGTGAAATTAGACTAACATGGAAAACAGTAAGATATTTGAGATGATTAGTGAATAGTTTGTTATCTCACATAAGTAGACATTACTTAATTTGAGATAAATATTTACTTTCAAACAACAGAGCCAGTTTTTTGTTCAAAGCAAGAAATATATGGAAAATTCATTTGTTGACTTTCAGGCTTAAATTTTGACATAATAAGAAATTTCATTAGCCATCTTGTTGTTTCACATTTCTATATTTTATGCTTTTTTCCACAAACATCATAGACTCAAATATTTATATTTAGTATTATATTTGACACTATCAATTTAAATTAAGGTACAGAATTCAAGATTCAAGGTAACTCTTTTCATATCTTTGTGTGAGTCACTAATTGTTTATTTTGAAATGCTCAAAAGATCTACTCACAAATTATTACCTGATGTAGTAGATGATAAGGTAATCCAAGGAATAGACTGTTGTGGTGAAAACTATTAAAAAGTTCTCCAAGCTGATCCCCAATAAAATTTTCCTAAATGGAAAAATTTTAATATTTAAAAGAACAAATATTTGAGAATTATCATGATTAAAAATTATGGATGTGGATCCCATTGTCAAAATACAACAAATAAATCCAAAACAAATAAAAATAGACTGGATTATTCAAGTGAAAAAAAAAATTTGGATGCTGTCAAATGATAGATATCACTTGTGTAAAATCTGAAACAATAAAGCATTTTTATCCTCTGCAATAAAATTTCAATGTGGACAGGAAATAAATCTAGTTTTAATATAATAAGTATATAAGATAAATATTACACAGACACATATGTTGACTAGTCTATGAAATAGCATATTTACTCATGTGTAATTTCTATTAATCATTTATTTTAAAGAATTATGAATTATGATATCTCAAGTTCAAAACTTTCCTCTACATTCAAATGTATTTTAGCAGTAATTTGCTTAAAAATGACTGAGATCTTTTCATTGAGGCAATATTTTGATCAAAACTTCTGATTTCAAATAAGTCACTATTATGTCCCCGCTTTATCTTTAGTGTTTTCTATTTAAAGCACACCCCCTGCCCAATATAGATAATACAAGCATGGAAACATGTTTTACATTATGTCTGGAATACATTATTTACGTTTGGAAGCAGTTCTTTCTGAAAGAGGCATAATCATGTATAAAATAAAGATAACCATAACTTAATTGGAATTAATAGTATAGTTCAAAATTTTAATTACACTCTCTTTTCTACTGTAGTTAACCTATCATCATGTAAAATGTGTATAACCTTCAGAGGAACTAAAGATAATAAGATTATTATTTTAGATTGGAAAAGTAATTTCAATGCTTATGTACATTTTATTAGTGACCCCAAAATTAATTATGATATAATCTCAAAAATGCTTTCAGTTTTACTTCAGGAATGAAATATGATGAAAGATAAGTAGTTCAGTTTATTTGATATCTTATATAATTAGGAAATTTTGTATTTTGTAAGAATGATATAGTCTTTTCAGAGGCTTATTATATTCAAACTATTACAAATTTGGAATTATAAAATAAATCTATAATTTTTACTATCACTGAAAAAGTAAATGAAATGTTGAAATACTTAGGAGATTAAAATTTTATAAACACATTTAAATGATTCATATAATAATAATTTTTATAACTTCATATAATGTAGGTTTGCATAATTTAAAGCACTTCAAGTTTTATTAAACTGTATAAATAAATTTAGAATTATTGTTATTAAAACTATTAAACTTAATTTGAGTTTCAGTACCTTCAACCTATGACATGGTAGAATTTATAAACAGGAAATATCTTATATTCTGTAATAATTTTTACTTATTCTATATCACATTGAATCTATGATAACATAATTTTCAATATTTTGATTTCATAGCAATGTCTGATATATAAGGAAAAAAAAATAGCCAAAAAAGTTTTAATTAAAACTGAAATTTTTAGCTTTCATTCAATACTAAGAAATTTCCATACAACTTAATGAACACTATTTCACTTTTTTTCAGAAATTTTTGATACAGTAATGAGATAATGTGTGGGTTTATAAAAAAATACAATATTTTCTTTTCTCCAGATACGTCATTGTATCATTATTATTTACTACAGAAATTGATTTATATAATGTTACAGGGTACTTGTCTTTTGAAATAAGCATCATATAAAATTGTAGCCAAACTACTGACTCCCAAAACAAAAATACAAAATTTTTAATACAAAAATATAACTGTTTTAATACAAAAATATAACTTTGAGTCCTTAAATTGCAGACAAAATTTATATTTTAAGTGTAAATAATCCCCTAATATAAATTAATAATTATTTACACAAGCATAATTCTGAAATTCAACTTATTACACTTTAAAATAGCAAATAATTTTGCTTATTATTGATATAAAAACCATAAGAAAATTATAGAAGTAAATAAATATATTAGATATTTTTAAATATATTAATGGTAAGAAATATACTAAATATTTCCATTAAGTAAAAAAATTATTGAAATAAATAAAAATTAAATCTAAATTTATAATATATAGAAATTAAAAGAAAACTTTTCTAAACTTAAAAATTAAATAATTGAAGAAGAATTTCCAAGCAAGTACTAATAACCAAGAATTCTAGTCTAAAAATGCAAATATCAGTAAAATAGTTTTTAAGGAATAAGCCTACAACTAAAATAAAAACACAAATAAAGCAAAAAAGAAAAAGAAAATCTATACAAACAAAAGCTTTAACTCAAGGTCAACAGAACTAATAAGGACTAAGATTTTAGTATATTGTGAATATATTTATTTTAAGCTCATAGAAATAGAAGTTCTTAAATATATATTTTAGTCAGATTTATTGCTTGCTGTGACTAAAAGATCTGACAGGAAAAATTGTAGAGGAGGAAAAGTTTATTTAGTGGCTCACAGTTTCAGAGATCTAGGTAGGTAGATACCTGGCTCCATTCCTGGGGGCTAAAGTGAGGCAGAACATCATGGCAGAAGTGTGTGGCAGAGGGAGGCAGGTCACATGATAATAATCAGAAAGCAGAGTGAGATACCACTCACTGGATTAAAAATATATAACCCAAAGTCACACTCCCAGTGCCACCTCCTCCAGCTACATATTACCCCGCTTCAGTTACCATTCATTTAATCCTTATCAGGAGATTAATTCACTGATTGCATTAATCCTCTGATTGCATTCTCACAATCCAATCATTTCTCTTTTGAACCTTCTTGTATTGTCTCATGCATGAGCTTTTAGGGGTACCTTGCATCTAAACCAAAACAATATATAAACCAAAATTGGGAGAATATCAGTCAATACTAAATCAAATTCATATTCAATTCAAAATATTTATTTAAAAATTGAACAATAAAGGTAATATATGTGAACTGAATCAATTCATAAATTGTAGTTTCCAAAACTGGAATACATACACTATGCTCAAGATCTCATACTATATTTGTGACAATTAACCATGTGCCAGACTATGTCTTGTAGAAAATTAATATTAGCATATTGCAGGAAATATACACCTCTATAACAAAAATGAAATAATAGAAAATATCCTGTGGACATAGAAATCGAATGAGTTCTTAGAAGGAGACTAATATAGAGGAACTATAGAAAAAAAATTAAATATTACTTAACCAAGTAATATTAATTAAAATTTAGTAATAATTAAATATTACTTATTCAAACATGTAGAGCGGCAGCTAAAACATATGTAAAATTTGTATTACAATAAACATTTAAATTAATTGAAACAAACTTAGGATAGGAAAAAATATCAGAATTGCTAAAATGATAGTTTGCCCATATACATCTATCAATTTTCACACTAATTTAAGCAATTGTGCCATAGGTCACTAAATGTCAGTTACTTTCAACAAGATTTTTGCTCTCCTTTAGATGTCAGCCATGTCCTTATAGGCGTGCTTGTTCCACCTGTGTTTGTTGGAGACTTTTTTCCTGCTTATTTTTTATGGCAGATTGTTATGACGATGCTATTTAGACCTAGAGGGGAATTTAGAAAATAATTTAAAAAAGAAAAGGACACTTTACCCTTCATAGACTTTTTCAAACTGTTCTTTTATCTGATGTGAAATGTGGCATAACCTACTGAAAAGTTAATGCCACATACCAAAAACCATTTAAACATCCTAAGATTCTGAAAAACAGACTAACTAGTTAACTTTAAAATTCTATGTTGTATGATCTTTGAAATAACATGCCACTATCTCATAATCAATTTATGATTTCTCTTGAAATGGCATAGAGAAACTGACCCCCTGCAAAGAAAATTGAATAGCTTTCAAAATATTTATTGTTTTTTTTTTAATTTGAAATTAATCAATGATAAAGTGCTCTGGAAACATAGCTTTGACTGTGATTTGAATGTAAATTAGTGCCTGTTTTAATATGTCTGATATTATCCATAATCTTTTAGTATTATGGGTTTTCTTGTTAAACTGCTGACTTTTCTAGTTTCTGTTAAAAAAATTGTTTTTCAATGTCATTATTTTTTGTATTCCACAATTCTTAAGACTGCATTCTTTTTCATTTTAAATGCAGTGTCCTTGCTTCCTGTCTATAGTAAAACTTTTCTTAACTTTATATATATATTTATTGTTATATTTGTGCATACTTGAAGTTGGATAAGTTCTTCAGATTTAATGCTGCCAATGATTAGATAAGACACTAAGTACTTAGTCCTTCTTATTTCTATTCTTCAGAGTTTTTGATTCCTCAATAAAATATTTACTTAAAGAACTGATTTATATGAAGAAGGCTTGGTTAGCTCAGGAAGTCTGGATATAATTTCATGTGTCTTTTATCTCCAACACACATACCTTATTACTTAAAACCATAACTATTTGGTAAAAAATTTGAATGTGTAAGAAAAGATATAAATGAATGAATGAAGTGGGCATTCAAGAAATTTATCCAAGATTTCCTTTTCCCTGTTTGTCTTGAATCATTATATAATTAAAGAACTACACTTTAAGAACATAACTAAGAGTTTGATGACAACTTTTTTTCTTTTTTTTAATATAGACTTTTCAATTTAAGACTAAAAAAAAAAAAAACCCTACATATTTTTCTGTTGTCCTTGGATATCTGTCTCTAAATGAATGGAATAAACAAAAGATAATCCTGATGGAACAAAATACATTCTTCTTTCAATGTGTTTTCAAAAATAATATAAGTAAATAAAAACGTGTAATCTCCATTCTCTAAAAATATTGTGTTTTCAAAAATAAATAAATTAAAAGTTTAATCTTCATTCCCTAATTTCCTATGGTCTATGTGTAATTATGGACTTCCGAATTACAAAATAAATTTTTTCTCTTTCTAAAGACAAAAAATTCCCCACATTATGAGTTTAACGTCACTCACTCTCTTCTAATTTTCTTACTTTTCACAAACCAATCTACAATACTTTGAAAAACTAAGCACAATTAACTACTTGAGAGAAAAAAGAACCCCACCAATTCTTAAAATTCATACTAGAGTCTCCATCTGCCACGAAATGCCACTAAATCAGTCAGGGTCACTCCAAATGAATTGGGCTGGCACTCAATAATCACACGGACACAGAAAGTAACTTTTTCTTGGGGTTCAGTGACAGCTCCTCTGCCCCAGCTCCCACAAGTGAGGTAAGAGGGGGAGGCAAAAAGAGAGAGAGAAGCATGAAACTCTTATATATATTGGGGGAAAGACATTCAAGAAAGTTCAACCTAGATAAGTCAAGGAATTATGTGTTCAGGAGATTGCTTGATGATGTCTTTCGGTCAGCAGATTGACTGACATCTTGGAAGGTCACATTCATCTCGGGTGCTGTGTGGGATCAAAGGCAGAGCCAGCAAAAAGGACACACACATCACACAGCCCAGTCAGAGCAGCAAGGTCAGTCCAGCCCCTCATGTGCTCAAATGTTCATAGCTTACACACTGAGCCCATGGCTGGCTTGTGACACTTCATTTTGGGGAAAGTAGATAAAATGAAAAATAGTACCACCTGGATAAAAACGACAAACTTAGGAAGAAAAGATGACTTTTGAAAGAAAGGAAAGTGATTTATGTTTTTATGTCCAAATTATTCAAAAGCAAACTTTGTAATAACATTATTGAAAATGGTAAGAGTTCAATGTTGGAAATTTCTGACCTATGCACATGTTATACAACTCAAAGAGTAATTAAAGATTAGCAATTGGCAGATTTGGTTTTCTGTAATATTCTTGTAGGAATTATACAATCACACTAGAATTTGGGGCTAATGATTTTTATTTTCAGTAATCAATAACTGTGAATAAAATAACATTTAGACTCCCTGGAGTTTTTTCAGATACATTTCTCTCTCTCTCTCTCTCTCTCTCTCTCTCTCTCTCTCTCTCTCTCTCTCTCTCTTTTTTTTTTTTTTTGGTACCAGGGATTGAACTCAGGGGCACTTGACCACTGAGCACATCCCAAGCCCTATTTTGTATTTTTTTAGAGACAGGGTCTCAGTGAGTTGCTTAGCACCTCACCATTGCTGAAGCTATCTTTGAACTTGTGATCCTCCTATCTCAGCCTCCTGAGCTGCTGGAATTACAAGCATGTGCCACCATGCCCAGCCTATATATATTCTCTTTAGCATCTCAGTGAACTCTGAGATTTTGTATATTTTGTTTAGCCATAATATTAGTCTATAGTACCAGCATCAGAATACAAAATGTAATGCTGACATACATCACTTGAACCTTGCAAATAAATATTCCAATACTTACTGCATTTGAAAGTTTTCAATACTCTAGAAAATTACAAAAAGTAAATCCATTCATTAACTTGTTCATTCAAAACTCATGTAAATATTTATAATTTTGAATTTATTTATTAAATTCTCAGCAAATACTAATAAAAGCAAACATTTAGTAGTAGTAATAATTTGAAGTGGTCCTTTCAAATCTGTGCTCCTAAATTCTAAATGTAAACCACAAGTAATATGTAAATAAAAGAGATATCCAGTATCATTGCTTATTCTCCAATATAAATGAGAATATAGTAATAAAATTTTTAACTATGCAACAAAATAAGACGTTGTGAGAATTCAATAACTTTAGATGGAATTTTATAATTTCAGAAAGAAAGACAGACAGTGACAGAAAGAGAATAAGCCATAGCTAGAAGTAACAAAAAAAGCAAGAGAAAGGGAGATAGGAAAAAAAAATACAGATCATTGCCAGTTGTGGTGGTGCATACCTGTAATCCCAGTGTCTCAGGAGGTTGAGGCAGGAGGATTGCATGTTCAAAGCCAGCCTCAGCAAAAGCAAAGTTCTAAGCAACTCAGTGAGAACCTGTCTCCACATAAAATAGGACTGGGGATGTAGCTGTGTGGTTGAATGCCTCTGAGTTCAATTCCTGTTACAAAATAAATAAATAAATAAATAAAAACAAAACAAATTGTTAGAAAACAGGGACAGAAGGGAAACAGAGGCAGAAAAAAATCCAATAATGTGTCCAACATCTAAGTGTAAGTAAATTATTTTAAAATGGAATTATTCATTTGCAAGATAGAATGTAAAGTCATTAAATTTGAAATAAAAACGCAGAGTTACATAAAAGTACAAGAGGAACCCATTAGAAAAAGGACAGATTCATTCCATGCCATTGTCAAGTTTTTGTCTTTCTCTTCATCTCTCTTTCTCTCCTAGTCCTTATCTCTCTCTCTGGGCCAATTTTTAATTGCTTTTAACTTAGAGACTGATTGCTCTGCTTACTCTATGAATTTGCTAAAATTATTATGGTATCATATTGACAGTCATTGGAACTTTGTTATCTTCTAATTAAATGACCCACAGTTAATCATCTTTGTGTATAAAAAGTATATTTATTGTATAGATTCCATTTGGTCTGCTTTAGACCACATTAAACAAGCTTCAGTGAGCAATCGGAGTTGAATGTGTTTATAGTCTCTTATGCTAAGACCATTATTAGGATTGTTTATCTAATGGAAAAGTATATGTATGACTCAACAAAATTTTTGATATCTTTCATATCATAAATCTCTTTAAGTTGTTTATAAGATATGATTACCTTAATTTCTTATCTAATATGAAAAATGCATTTTTCAATATTAAATTGAAACAGAGCAAAATTATCATGAAAATGTTCACCAATGTCTCTGCTACTTTCATATGCATCAATTATTTATCTCCTATAAATTTTTAAATGCTAATTTGATTTCCTATCATTATTACTATTCTATAATCATCTCTAGCCCTAAATGGCACTTGTAAGATGGAATTGGCTCTTTTATCATCAGCAAGAAATTTGTACATAGGTTCTTCTGTTTACAAATAAGAAAAATGTGTGTGTGTGTGTGTACGTGTGTGTGTGTGTGTGTGTATTACACATATCCCACTTTATCAAACCTCAGGTTTTTATTCAAAAACATATTGCTCAAACTTTGATATCAATTCCTGAACAATTGTTCTGGAATATGGTATGTATATGGAATAATACTATGATAAAAAAAATTTTCAGTTGTTATAGTGAATAAATGGAAATATAAATTATATCAAGTGATTAATTAATGATAATAACTTCATTTTTTATATATAACAGAAGTATTTAATTGTATATTCTACACATTAGTGTATACACACTCTCCTTGTTTCTACATTCTATCAAAATTTCAATGCAAAACAATTATTATAATAGTATAGATGATTTAACATTTATCTTGCATATGTGATAAAATTTTAGTTCATATAAATAAGATAAAAATAAATGTATAATATAAATTAGTTCACTACATGAAATAAATGCCATTAAAATTTATTCAAATTTATGTATCTATTGACTATTTAACTTGGTTTTCAGGTTGATCATGCACTTAAAAAGTATTTTGAATATACTATCATATAATGACTAATTATTCATATTTAGAAAAATCACAAATTTCTAGAACAATAGTCCCTAAAAACAGAATGTGTTGTTACAAATAATTCACAACATCTGGTAACTCTTCCCATAATTGAATACTTATTTACTTTAGAGAATATATTAAAAAGATTTGGTTAATGCTTTAGTCAGTTTTTCATCACTGTGACCAAAGTAACCAACAAGACCAACTTAGAGAAGGAAAAGTTTATTTTGTGATCATCATTTCAAAGTCTCGGTGTACATCTCATCAACTCCACTGTTTGGGGTTGGAGATAAGGCATAATGCTAATGGTGATTGGAAAGCATACAGACAGGAGGAGCTGAGGAGAAGATGGAGGCTTCAAGGCATTCCTAAGTGACCCACCTTTTTCAGCCATACCCCACCTGAGTATATTTACCACCCTGTTACTCCATTCAATCTAGGATAGACTGATTAGGTGAAAATTCTCACAATCTAATAATTTATCTCTACACATTTCTGCCTTAACACAGAAAACTTGGGAGGTAACATCATATCCAATTCATAATATTTCACTTTGATTCCCAAAAGCTCATTCCACTTCATAAAGCAAAATGCATTAGCTTATCTGCTGGAATCTCAATGGTCATAATGGTTCTATCATTGCCCAAAAGTCCAAATTGCCCATGTCCAAATTCTTATCTGTGAGTCAAGGTAAACTCTTGAATTTAAGCTCCTATTAAAATGTAAAGCAAATTACAATTACATATATCCAATATACAATGGCACAAATACACATTCCCATTCTGAAAGAAAGGAATAAAGAAATAGAAAGAAGGAATGGGACCAAAATAAGACATAAAACCCAACTTAGCAAGAAGGTCTAGTATCTCCATGTGCATCATCCAGGACATATATTGGTATACTCTCCAAAAGGTGTGAGCAGTCTCTTCCCTTGGCCTTACCACTGGCAGTCCATATTTCCTTTTAACCTAAGTCCTTCTACAGCAAGTAGATATTCTTGGCAAGAACTTCAAATTGCTAGTATATTTTAATTTCTGTGGCCTTCATTTCAGCTTTGGCTTCATCTTTATAGCTTCATGAAACCTCAACTCAGGGGCAGAATATGGGAATTCTAACACTTATACTTTCCCTGACTTCTCAGTCTTCTATAAAATTTGAATGAAACCTCATATGACCCCTTTATCCCATAATCCTGAATTTGTGCAGAATTAGTATATGTGGATGATGCCAAGTTCTGTCACCAGCTCAAGCAGTAGGTAGGCCAACTGGGACCCTGGATGCAGTGACCTTTGAGTAGCTAGACAGTTGAGTACTTCCTAGTCTTCTCCTGTGCAAGCAGGCTAGCCCCAGGATAACTTTCCCCAAAAAATTTCTTTTTATATCCTTCAGTCTGTGGTCTAACATGTTTCTGAGCTACCCTCAAGACTTTTTCTATTCTCTCTGGGCAAAGTACTTAGCATCTCTTTATTGACATCTGGCAAGAAAAAATTAGGGGAGGAAATGTTTATTTGGTGCTCACAGTTTCTGGGGTCACAGTTCATAGAGGGTTGGCTTCATTGCTCTGGGCCCCAAATGAGACAGAACAACAAGGCAGAAAATTATGGTGGAATAAATGTCTTAGGACATGGCCACCAGAAAGCAGGGAAAGAGTTGTGCTCCTCATGTATGAAATATATACCCCAAAGACATGCCTAGAGTAACCTATCTCCCCCAGCCATACACCTTCCTTCACTTACCACCCACTTAACTCATTCAGGTAAATTAATGCACAATTGGGTTCAGGCTCTTAAACACAATTATTTCTCCTCTAAATATTCTTGCATTATCTCTCACACATGAGCTTCTGGGAGACACCACATACCTAAACCATAACATAATGGCTTTAATAATACTTAGCAATAGGGATTTTCTATCCCCATTATAGTCTTATCAAATCACTATCCTATATGCAGTCCATCATTGAGTAAAAACAGAGATATGGCACATAACTATATTTAAATTTTCTTCAAATTTGTATATTTATGATGGTAGGACTCTTAGTTTTCTCTATGAAACTATTTTATGAGGACACTATTTTATTTTAATAAATGGATGCCACTTTCCTCCACAGATTATTCTGTCTGAATATAAAAACTATGTTATGATAATTAGTACATATTCAATAACAAAAATTAATGACCAAAAAAATTCTATCAATCACTAAAAATTTTAGAAATAAACTAATACTTACCTTCATTTAAATTAGTGAAAATGTACCTTGAAGGTATACATAGTTTTTATTTATCATTTACTCTTATAGTTTTCTTTAGTATCTTGGCTGTGTTTCCTCTTCAATCCATTTATTTATTATTCTTGCTGAATCAACTATAAAGATAATGGGACATTAACAACAGGTTCTCAAGGGTCCTGAGAATAACACCATACAAACAGAATTTTGACTTTAAATGCCTATTACTGTAGAGTCAAATTCTACTTTTGTAAGTGTTTTACCTGATAGCAATAATTCTTCTCTATTTGATCTTAACTAGTCATTCCATGATAAGTAGAGTTACAATTGATATTTTGCTTTTAATTTAGCTGTCTCAGACATATCCTTATTGACCTTCACCCCTGGTTTTAACTAACCATTTATCTAACCTGTCAAGAACATGACAAATGCCCTCAGAGTATGCGATGATTGAATGTGAAATTTCTGCAGTGAGAAGAATCCCCTAGGCAATGCTAAGAGAGACACCAGAAAACTCTGACCCTTAAATTCAAGTTTAGTTGGTTTTCACATTAATCTAGAGGTCCCAAAGTAAAGAAACAGTGTGCTACATTTATACATGCAGTCACATATGTGAGATATGCCAATATATCAAGCATCTAGCATTGTGTATCTGAAGAAAAATAACTAACAAAAGAAACTGCAAATATCACACTGCATGTGAGGACAAATAAAATGTTTTATAACAAATAAAATTATATTTTAAATACAAATATGCATTTCAACATGATAACAATAAAATTTAAAAAATCATTTTCATAAATTGCATGCATTTTAAAATGTAGCTTTTCTGTTGATTCTTAAGTTAATGCATATTTGTGAAAACACCATAATATCTTTTGTATAAGTTTTTTAGCCCAATGTTTGTCCTCTAATTTCCATATTTATAGAAGAATAAGTGAATATATACAATACAAAGTAATGTTTTAATATATGTAAGTTATGAATTACTACCATCAAGCTCAATAACATTCATCTCAGTATATTTTTAATAAAGTATTTTTTATTTTCAAATACAGAATTGAATCCTCCTTTATTTATTGTTTATAATGGATTAGTCTGTCCCTGAAATTAAAGTGCCTAAGGGAAAACATGGAAAATTAAAATTACTATGCAAATTTAATAAAAAAATTTTGCATAATTGCATTTGAAGCAAAACTTACAGTATGTAGAATAGCATCCTACATGGTATTAGCATGTTAATGACAAATAGCTGGGACAATAATAAAATGCAAATAATCTGTATTGTCTGTCTTTTTCACCATTATAATTGAAAGAAAATGAAGTTATTGAGTATTAGGAAAACCTATTTTATTCTGATATTAAATATCATATACAACAGACACAAAAAATGGCACATTTTCAATGATATTTAAAATACAATTTCACATATGGGTTTTTTAGAAGTTGTATTTTAGAAGATACCAAATGGGATATTAATCAGAGTCAAACAGCTTGGTATCAAAACTCAACCCTCACAATTACTAAGTATATAATTTAGGGCAAATTAAAATTAACATATCTTGCCTCAGTTTCCTTATTTCGAAAATAACAATAATAATTACATTGCCTTTATTGTTATTATAAAGAATAAATGTCTTAACTAATGTCTAAAAGATAACAAATGTTATCAACTTTTTAGTTATTACTCTTAGGTATTACATGTCTAATTCAGTAATTGAAAATCTCTCCTAATTCAAGGTGCTAAGAATTCAGACACATTAAAAAGCAATGCAATTTTCAAATGATATCTTCTAACTTGATTAGAGGATTTTCATTTTATTCTCCTGTGAGTTATAAATGATGTAAACAAATGATAAACTTAAATGGCAATTAGAATCGCCATCAGCTTCAACAGTGAGACACAGAGCCACCTTGTGGCATTTTGGGCCATACACTGAAGAAAGATTTCTGAATAAAAATGGGCTCAAGCTAATAAAATGAAAACCTATCACGTCATTTCAAAGTAAATTATAAAGCTTATTCTTATTATATTCCTTCTAATAAGAATGATTTTGGTAAGAGGAAAAAGTACCATGGTCAAATATAATTTGCTTCCCTATATCTTTGCATACTTCTTTTTTTTTTTTTTAATTATTTTATTGTTGGTTGTTCAAAACATTACATAGTTCTTATTATACCATATTTCACAGATTGATTCAAGTGGGTTATGAACTCCCATTTTGCATACTTCTTAAGTGAAGTTTGAAATTAATAGTTGGGGTCACTGTCATTGAAATCCACTTATTAACACATAAAATTAATAAAATGTGTGTCATAGGAAAAAATAGGTAAAGAAAAACCTACCCATAACTGTTCAGAATTCAAAAACTGTCATCTTGAGATGTCACTAGTGGAAAACCAAATAAAATATTTACAGTTTATGACTCTCAGTCAATTACAAACCATAAGATGATAAAAGTATGCCAGTTTTAAAGGCTAGCAGGGTTGGTCTGTCTTTAAGGATCTGCTGCTAACTCTATGTAATAGTCCTAACCAATAGGGCTTAGGGTTCATTTCCCTCAGCTTTCCAAATTTTTAGGTAGGCTTTTATCTGACTCTGGGTCCCTGGCTTTTTTCCCCCCTTAGATCATTTACTATAACATACCGGTAATCCTAAATTATGTTTTTGCACCTTGAGATATAAAATATTTTCTCAGCTTATATTGTCAATTTAACATCTCATGAACATCATTCTCAAAGAACTGAGAGCCATACATTTGAAATGTAATAATTATGTTTTGTTGTTCTCTGTCTCACAGGTTCTGCTAATTTTAGCAAAGTTTCCTGAGTCAAGATATCAAATTACTTCTTGTCATGAACATATGAAAAGTTTACTCTTCTTTTTGGTAAAGCTAATTAGAAAACACACATAACTGATGATCCTCAACTGCATTTTAATTTTTCCCATCCTTTCATTTTATTAGTGTTGAACTCATTTTGAATTTTGACTTCTCTCTCCTGATTCAATAGTGTTCAATGCAGTGTTCCCTGCTGTTTAACTTGGTCCAGTGCAATATTTGTTTGGATATTACTCATTTGACATAAAACTTGAGGTCAAAATTTTGTCTTTTAAAGTTAAAATATACCTATTTATGTAGATGTTCTCATGGGATTTAAAAATTATTCTCACCAATATACTATAAAACAGTTGTGTTTGTCAGCTTTGTGTCTTAGTGATCAAAATACCTGACAAGAACAACTTAGAAGAAGAAAAGTTTATTTTGCTTCATAGTTCCAAAAGTTTACTCCATGCTTGGCCAAGTCCTTTGCCCTGGACTCAAGTAGAGCAGCCTATTATGCCCAAAGGGCCTGGAGAAGGAAAGCTGCTCACCTCATGGAAGCTGTTAAACAGACACAGACAGACAGACACACACACACACACACACACACACACACACACACACACACACACAAATACATACACACACAGAAGAGCCACAGGGAAAATGAACCCTTCTCAGTGACCCACCTTCTCAAGGAACACCCCCATCTGCCTGCAGTTATCATCCAGTCAGTCCTTTCAAATTGCTATCACAATCTCATCATTTCACCTCCAAACATTCCAGGGTTAACACAAGCGATTTGGGGGGACACCTCATATCCATCCATAACAAGAGTGAATTTTGTTTGTTGCCTCCTTCCTTCCTTCCTTCCTTCCTTCCTTCCTTCCTTCCTTCCTTCCTTCCTTCCTTCCTTCCTTCCTTCCTTCCTTTCTTCCTTTCCTCTTCCTTTCTTTGTAGTTGATCTTGACAGAAAATGTACAACAGTTTGGAGTAACTAGACATTTGCAGTCAGTGTTTTTCGGAGGCTATTCTTATGAGAAAAGCAGTGAATGACAAAAGTAAGACACTTCTCTGCATATACTTGTATATCACTAAATACAATTTTAGATGACACTCTCAGTAGTTCTCTTAAGATAATAAGAAAATAGCTTTAGGGCCCTCTCTGGCTTTCAAAAATATCCATAATATAAATATGCAAATTACATAAGACTTTTTGAAATTGGAAATGAGCCCCATGCACAGCAAATGTCATATATAAAAATCATAAGCTCAAGTAGGCAATAAATACAACTTTCCCTTTTTTACTCCCTTATAAAATTTGTATTCTTCCTCTGGATCTTGTGTGTGTATGTGTGTGTGGGGGTGTGGGTGTGTGTGTGTGTGAGAGAGAGAGAGGGTACTGACATGGGGTACTGACATAGGCTTTGAGAATGAGAGAGAGAGAGAGAGAGAGAGAGAGAGAGAGAGAATATAATCAATAACAAATTTTTATTGTCACATCAGTAGCTCAGTGGTAGAGCACTTGCCTAGCATGTGTGAGGCCCTGGGTTCAATTCCCAGCACTGGAAAAAAAATAAATAGTATGAAGAATTTTCACATTTAACCTCTCCCAGTCCAGTTTTCCCATCTTTTCTCTTCACATTATAGCTAATTCTATAAAGGCAGAATATGGTAAGCCGTTTGGCTTGTGCCATGCTTTTGCAAGATTGGGCAATATCCTTTTCGTCCTCATGCTGTTCATGTACACATATGGGTCCATATTGTTTGGGTGGTCATGTGCAGTCACATCATTCATTTGTTCAATAAATATTTGTGTATTTTTCAACAAATGTGTACTGAACAACATGCCTTGCTAGTGTGACAATAAACAAATGACTTATTCCTAAACTTGTTACCAGAAATTTAAGGTGAAGTCCCCAATTTGGGGAGTCCAAATGGACTAGATTCTGCCACCCATACCAAGCTGCCAATTGAAAGCAGTGGTGAAGGCAAAAAAAAAGGAATTTTAATCAGTATAGTTACATGAGAAAAAGAAGGGGACCCATATTGTTGGCCCTTCTTTAGGGCTACTGACATAGGCTTTGTGTTTAAATGAAGGAAGTGTTGGGAAAAGGGGGTGAGAGGTATGCATAATTAAGTCAAAAATGCATATCTTGGTCAAAAGATGGTCTGGTTGATTATCTTACTTCTGCTTCTGTGCTGCCTCTGAAGTAGTTATTAGCAAATGAGAAGGCAACCCAGCTCCTAGGAGGTGACCTTTCCTGCTTAGTGGGTGAGATCTCTTCATGGGGTAATTTCCCATGAGGATTTGCACATCTTGGAATCCAAGGTGACCTCAGATTTATACCAATGACTGGAGAGTTTCAGGTGCTGCTGCACGGCTTTGGGAACTGAATATTTTAAAAGGTAGAAATTTAATGCCCCAGCAAATCTTGAAAATATTTTAGTTACTCTGATCTCTGTGTCCTCAATCTTGATATGAGTTAGAAAAAAAATAGGCTATATTACCAGTTTTTAGACAGATATATTAAGTGATTAACATGTGTACATGCAGAACTGAGCAGTAATCCAACCCAAAGTTCAAGGTAATAAAAGACACAGGTATTATATGAGTACAAAATGAAGGCAGAGATGTCAAACTTTTATCCTCATTTCAT
Source organism: Spermophilus citellus (assembly GCF_964194105.1). Taxonomy (NCBI): domain Eukaryota; kingdom Metazoa; phylum Chordata; class Mammalia; order Rodentia; family Sciuridae; genus Spermophilus; species Spermophilus citellus. Next base: position 56,744,667 of record NC_138182.1, on the reverse strand, counting down.
TGCTCTTTGGGCATCTGCAGGCCCAAGTGAAGAGTCAGAGTTTTTTTTTTTTTTTTTTTTTTTAGGAGAGAGAGAGATTTTTTTTTTTTAATATTTATTTTTTAGTTTTCAGCGGACACAACATCTTTGTTGGTATGTGGTGCTGAGGATCGAACCCTGGCCGCACGCATGCCAGGCGAGCGCGCTACCGCTTGAGCCACATCCCTAGCCCGAGTCAGAGGTCTTTAACAAAAGAAGCTAATAAATTTTTGCTATAATCTTAGGGTATTTTTGTATTCTCACATTGGGACTTTTGACACACATAGTTAACAGAGAGGTGCAATATTAGGAAGGAGAGATGGGGAAGATGAAAAAAATCAGGAGGTAGGAATAGGGAGGTAAAGGCTGTAGATGACAAGAGCATATTTTATTCAGCAGTGGCAGAAAAACTGGAATAAGTGAATTTATTGAAGTTATACAGGGAAAATTAACTTTTCCCAGAGAAATGTAACTTTTGGGATGAGATTTTTTTTTATGTCAATGTTAAAAGAGAAAGGAAATATAAAACTTTGTTTTTTTAGTAACTACATAAGCCAATTCTTGGAAATTGAGGATTAGTCAAGATACAAAAAGAGTACAATGTGCTTTTTTTGGAATTCATAATCTAGAGATATAGGACACATAGTAAATACACAAACTATAAATAATAAGAGATAAGGAATAATAATTAATTTTAATTTAACTAATAAAATTGTCATATATAATTAAATACTTTACTAGTTTCAATAGCAAAAGTTTTGAAAATATTTTCATACCACAGATCAATTAATAGTATGAAATGGACAAGAAAGTGTGTGCATCCGTGTGTGTGCATGTGTGTGTGTGTGTGTGTGTGTGTGTATACATATTATAGTCAAAGATAACAGAAACATCAGCTAACAAAGTGGTTACTCTTATAAGTAAAGTACGAGCATTGTGTATGCTATAAATGTAAGGAACTCTCAATCATGTGTGTACTATTCTAGGTATTAGAATGGTGTTAGATTATATTTTTCATCTTATTAATTATTGCTTCTTTCGTATGTATTGTAGTAGCTATTTGTATTCTTAAACCTGGTTAAAATTAATAAATGAAAAATATTTTTTAAATGAATGAGATGATCAGGAGGCTGATGCAGGAGTATCAAGAATTCAAAGCTAGCCTCAGCAAGTTAATGAGACCCTGTCTCAAAATAAAAGAATATGAAAAAAAAAAAATGGGCTGGGGATGTGGCTTAGTGATTAAAAGCCCTGGGATTCAATTCCTGGTACCAATAAAATAAAATAAATAAATAAGTAAATAAATAGGAGCTATGTAAGAAGGGTAAAAAATAGTAAACTAAAATCTACAAAAAGAACTATTGTTTTTCTATCATCATGTGTCCCTTCAAATATATTTTTAAGCCAATATATATTGAATATTTTATTTAATAAAATTCAAAATTTATCTTTTTCAAAGGAAAAAATTATATTTCAAAGTAACATTTCAAGTAAGCAATACATCTAAAGTTTAATATTTGAAAAGAATATCTGATAATTTTTAGAGAAGGTAAAACTAAATTTTTTCTTAGGGAAGAGACAAGGCATTAATATCATTTGAATTATAGTATGATATTTAACATGAACTCTGAATATACTGAATATATACATCTTTGCATATAGTATGATATTAACATGAACTCTGAATATATTGAATATATTGAATATATACATCTTTCCAAATGAACTGATATATATATATAAGTAATGATTAAAATCAAATAACTCTAACATTGATGGCAGTGCTAATATTGGAGATTAAAATTTTGTACATTAAAATTATGGATTGTTTTTCAAAAATAAAGAGCTTACAAAGTCAAAACCATAAAGAATTTTTAAATCTTGGGTATTGGTATGACTGTGTTGTTATTACAAAGCCAAACTAACTCAAATAAAAGCAAAAACAATTTAAGAAGTAAATTATACATTGGGCATTGCTTATTCAAATGTCTGTACATAAGGGAAAAGAACTAAACTCATAAATGCTCTATAAGTAAACTGTACCAAACTATGTTCACTTATGGTCTGGTAATATTTATTATGACTGCTACTTAGAGTATACCTAAATATCAGGATTTCTATGGACCACATTATTCTTCAAAGAATGGTTTAGTTTTAAGATGAATGCATAGGTCTAACCACTATCACCTGGATATTTCTGCCTTATTTATGCTAACAATCTAAAGCTTCAGGGAAATATCCTAATGAGGAAGCATGCTGTGACAATCTGCTAGCTAAGCTACTCCATGCAGACCAATTTCATTATTTAAAAGTGTATACCCTTGTCTATGAATATATGATTTTCATTTCACTTCTGTCTCCTCAAGCTTAGATATAGACTCAGGAAAATGCTACCCAAATGCCTTAAAATCATCTATATCTGATTTTAGCTTTGCATTTATAAACTCTTTAGCTCTGCATTGGTAATTGAATTTGCTGATAAGGCCCTGGGACATCTTTTTTTAATCCCAAGATTAGTAAAGCTTTTTTTTTTTTTTTTCCAACCATGTTTAACTGTTATCTGTCTATTCTCCTTCATTCACTTGTACAAATTATGAGTTCATTTTCTTATATCTCTCTATGACAAACAAATCAGCAAATAAAAAACAACATGCTTATTCTAATTAATTTTCTCAGAAAAAATACTCTACAGCTTTTCTTCTTTTTTTCTTCTTTTTTTATCTTTGAAGAATGATATTTTAAATTAATGAATCTCTGGGCATTTAGGATCTAAAGAGTCAACATATATGTAAAAAATGTTTTAATTTTCCAAACATATATACTACCAGTACAGGAACTTTCTTGAAAGACTCAAACTAAGAAAAAAATTTAAATTCCAGTCTAGTCCCTAGAATAAAATAAATAGAATTGCTGTCTTGCATTGCAATGGCTATAACCGAAATTAACACATAACATAAATTTGAGTGACTTGAATCAGCATCTACTTAGTATACCCAACCAAAGATAATTTCCTGACTAGTGAATAGCACAGATATATAGACTCAATTTCTTTTTATTCTGGGTCTTAGTTCCAGCCCTAATTTACATAACCACCAGCATTTCACCACTTTGTTAACACTTAAAAATCTCATTAGACCTTGCAGGCCTTAGTAAATTTTTTAACTGTTGTGTGTTCATTCTTTGTAAGTTGATCAACTGAGCTTTTCAATTATCAGCACAAGTAGTAGTAGCAGTAGCAACAGCAGCAGCACTGGCAGTACTTAGCTCTGGTCCTTTATCTTTTTTATTCCTAAACATTCTAGGCATCTCACTAAAAGTGTCTTGTTAACCTCACTTCCTGGTGCTGGTGTTGCCAAATTTCTGAACAGAAACATCACCTTTCCTGTGCATTTTGGTTTCAGATTTGGTCTTCACTGAACTTTTATTGTGATGAAAATTCCAGGAACGACAGACTGATTTTTCCTCCTTGAGCCTTCTTAACATTTATTACATTTACTGAGATTGTTTAAGGTATTCTAACTTTTTTTTAACCCTGGTTTGTGACTTCTTTTATGATTTTGAGTATCAGTCATCTCTCACTGAATTTTCAGTCTTGTTTTGTTTCCTATTTTCCATGATTGGGAAAAGAAAATCAAATATTGTCTTCTCTCTTGCTTCCCTATGTCTTTCTTGTGGGTATAACAATCACTTCTTTATCTATTGTAACTCAAAGTTAGAATTTAAGGAACTTCCATGCTTTTTCCATAATGACTGGAATATTCCTACGGATAATAGTGTTTAATTTCTTTACAACCTAACCCACATTTATACCAGTAGCCCTCCTAGCAACAGTGAGGTAATATCTCATTGCAGTTTTGATATAAATTACCTGATAATTAGTAATATTGAGCACCCTTGTATATATCTTTTTGATGTTATGTTTGTCTTTTTTTCATTTTTAGAGAGTTATTTGTCACTAAATATTATTTTTTTGTTTATTGGTCATTTTCAACTATCTAGTTCACATTTTTTACATATGTCTGCCAAATGTTTAAACTATTTTTTAAATTTTATTAAATTATATATGACAGAGGAATGCACTATAATTCTTATTTCCCATATAGAGCACCATTTTTCATAACTCTGGTTGTATACAACGCATATTCACACCAATTTATGTCTTCATACCTGTACTTTGGATAATAATGATCATCATATTCCACCATTATTAATATCCCCATGCCCCCTCCCTTCCCCTCCCACCCCTCTTCAATTTTTTTTGGCAGTGCTTTGTGTGACTAATTCAATAAATCACTGATAAGAAATAATATTGAAAAATGTTCTCCTATATTTTCATCAAAAGTTTTTAGTTTTAGGTCACACATTTAAGTTTTCATTTAATTTTAGGTTGATACATGTGTATCACAATGTAAGGTAGTTGGTACAGTGGCAGTGATAATTTAATTTTATTTTAAAACCTTTATTTTGTTATTTTTATTTTAAATTAAAGAGAATTTCTAAGGTCATCAGAATTACTAGAAAAATAAAAATAATATTTTTATTTATAATATTTATAATAATATTAATAAAAATATTACAATTATTTTTATTTATATTATTATACACTTATACATAACATTTCATTTATAAGTTTACTTGTGTTCTGACAATATTCTTACATATTACATAGACATATTTATTGGTATAAAAACTTAAAATGGTAATTCATGTAACTTTTGTATATTTTTAGAAAACTTATTCTATTTTAGAATAAAATATGAGGCCTTTAAATAATATTATAAAATTAATCAAGATGACTATATGCTTAAATAAATACAATATTATGACAGAAATTTGCATATTGATAGCTAAAGGAAAATTATGAAGTTGGAGTCTACCATGTATCATTTGTGTATAATACCTCTTCCTGGACTCCTAAGTGTTTTAAATAAAACCAAAAGAATTGTTTACTGTAGAAAGTTCTCATAGTCTTGATCATTGTTACATTTATTCTATAGTAATTTTTACTCTTGTATGTTAACTGATTACTGAGTCAATAAAGGCAACAACTCTTTGTTATTTTTTCCCAATCTGAACTAATAATTTATTTGTATGTTGTTTTTATTTAATTTATGTTCCATATTAAAACTATTAAAAATTTTTTACACAGTACTATGTTTAGCATTTTATGGGCATCTGCCAGGTAAATATGAGGTGTTTCTCTTTTATCTTATTAAACATACCAAGGTTGTAAGGTTTTTTAGAATAGTGTTTAAGAAAATTAAAAACTATATGGAAAGACCTTTATTTCTCCTTTTGACAAACCAAGAATAATAAGAAACTTGACAAATCAAAATTTTAGTCCCTTTAGCTTAATTATGCATAGGCTGTGTATTAGTCATGTGACTTTATTTTAGTGAATATTGAGAGAAGCATCCTCATTTCAGATAAGAATATTGTTATAACAAATGCCAAATGCCCAAATGCCTAAGGATGATGATGATGATGATGATGATGATGATGATTATTATTATTATTATAATATCTGGGATTGAATTCAGGGTTACTCAATCACTTAGCCACATTTTGTATTTTATTTAGAGACAGGTTCTCTCACTAAGTTGCTGAGGCTGGCTTTGGACTTGTGATCGAGTTTCAGCCTCCCAAGCCACTGAGATTATAGGTGTGTGCCATTGCTCCTGGCCAGGTTTTTTTTTTTTTAAACACACCTTTAGTATCTAAGTTTAACTACATTTATTGAAGAAAATTAATAATAACTTATTAGAAGTTAAAATCACTGAACTTTGCCAATGCTTTTATTGTTCAGCTTTTATTCTGAGATAATTGTAGAGCGAGCTTAATGAATTGAATTGATTTGGATTATGTAAATAGTTATCATTTAGTCTCTTATTGGTATTAACATTTACCTGACCATGCCATTTTTTAAAATACGTTTTAGTTACATACAACACCATATACTCCCTGACATACTCATAAAAGCATGGAATACAATCTGTTCCAATTCACTCCTCAGCATCCCCCTTTCCGTCCCCTTCACTCCACCAGTTCCTCTCCTATGTCTTCAATCCATTTACAGTTTCTGTTGTTGTTTAATAATTCGTGTCCTATGGATACACCCATATGCCAGGACCCATTGTGCCAGACACATGCATGTATGTTCAAAAAGATCAGTCAGATTCATTCCACTGTTTTTTTTCTCTCTTTTCCTGTCTCTTCTTCTTCACTCTGCTATATTTCCTCTCTTGATGAAATTCACTCTCCTTTTTTCTTTTTCTTCTTTTTTTTTTGCCCCCACCCCAGCCTTATTTTGTATTAGCTTCCACATATCTGAGAAAACTTTTGATGTTTTATTTTCTGAGTCTTGCTTATTTCACTGAGCATGATTGTTTCCAGTTTCATCATTTATCAGCAAATTTATCAGCAAATTTCATAATTTAATCCTTCTTTATGGCTGAGTAAATACATAATGGAATATATATCACAGTTTCTTCATCCATTCCTCTGTTGGGCCACCTAAGTTGGTTCTATAGATTGTTGATTATGAGTCGTGCTGCTTATAAACATTGACGTGGCTGTGTCACTGTAGCAAGCTAAAGTGAAATCCTTTGAATATATACTGAGGAGTGGGATAGCTGGGGTCATCTGGTGGTTCCATTCCTACTCCGTACTGCTTTCCAGAATGGTTGCAGTAAATTTCAGTCCCACCAAAAATGAATGAGTATATGTTTTCCCCCACATCTTCATCACCATTTATTATTATTTGTATTCTTGATAATTATAATTCTGACTGGAATACAATAAAATATTGAGGTAGTTTTTATTGGCATTTCTCTGATTGCTAGAGATGTTGAACATTTTTTCATATATTTGTTGAACTTATTTTTTTTCTTTTGAGAAGTGTCTATTTAGTACTTTTGCCCATGTATTGATTGGTTTATTATTATTATTATTATTATTATTATTATTATTATTTTGCTGTTAAAATTTTTAAGTTCTTGGAATATTCTGAAGACTCAAACTCTATCTGAGAAGCAAGTGGTAAAGATCTTTTCCCATTCTAGAGGCTCTCTACTGAAGCTCAGACTTGTTTCCTTTTCTATGCAGAAGCTTTTTAATTTGATGCCATCCCCTTACTGATGTTTGATTTTACTTCTTGTGATTTAGGACTCTTCTTGAGGAAATCAGTTTCTGAGCTGAAATACTAACGTGTTGGCCTATAATTTCTTCTAGCAATTGCAGGATTTCTAGTTAATTTCCTCCGTCTTTGATCCACTTTGGGGCAGGTAGAGAGATACATGTCAAATTTCATTCTACTACATATGGATTTTCAGTTCTCCCCATACCATTTGCTAAAAAGCCTATCTTTTCTCTAGTGCAGGTTTTTGGCACTTTTGTCTAGTATGATATTGTTGTATTTACGTGGGTTTGTCTCTGTGTCTTCCATTCCATTGCAGACCATCTAATTTTAACAATCATAGTATATTTCTGGTTTTTATGCTCTGTTTTCTTTCATTTGTTTTGTAAGCTTCCCAGGTCTTCTTTTGTACATAAGCCAGTTGCTTGAAAAGAATGCTTATAAATTGGAATTGTGTATTAAACTTAATTTAGTACCTCATTTTAATCATGTTTTTGAACAAGATTTGATTAAGGAAGGAACAGTGGTGAAAATTTTGTTTACTTTGAACCAACATTCAATGGGAGCACTAATGGCCAAGATATCAAAACTCAATATTGTTTTTGGTCACTGCTGATTAAAAATTCTTAGTGTACATAAACTGAAGACCTTTTACTGATCAAACAACAATGGAATTCATTTTTTACAACTATATATAGATTAATGTTCATTCCTTTCCAGGATAATATTTTTAATGCTTAATTAGCACAACCTTCATGAACTCTCACTTTCTAACACCCCAAAACTGACTTTTTGCTCTCTGCAGACTACTTACTAATTTTCTTTAATAATGAGTATACTGTTTTTATACAGTTACTAGGCTCAAATTTGTAAAAAAAAAAAATAGCTCTGGTAATGTGTCTAATTCATTGTCAGGATATAACTGCAAATAAATAGAGGGAGTAATTATTTAATTACCATTAAGATTAGGTGACACTTAAAACTTACTATCTTTATTACCATTTAAAAACAAATGGTAAAATGAGCCCTAGTTTATTTAATTGACTATTCATAGATTATAGCCTGCAATTATTTAAAAAAAAAGTATAATGATGTAAATTCTTTGTTATTTCTTGTACAAGTTCTGGGGTCACACTTGGATTTGAATCTCTGTTCCAAGCTCCAAAAACTCTGTAATCTTACAAGAGTATACTTAGAACCTTAAACCTAAAGCAACACAGGTTATATTTGTTTATAATGCTAGTCACCTCATGAAGTATTTTCAGGATTATATGAGAAAATTTGCAAAGCCTGTAAGGCAGTGTCTAAAGTTAAAACTCTCAGTAAATATGTTTATGATCATCATCATAGACTCACCATTAATGTAATTAGTATAATTGCTATTGATAATTAATTTTTATGTTCTTTTACAAATGATATCTTTAATTAGAAATGATAGCTTCCTTATGAAATCACACATACATCTCAAAAATGATTGATTTAAAGAGTTTAAGTAAGTTACATAATGGATTAACACTTTGTTTGCAAATTTATGAGAATATAATGAGTTTACCTGAATATAGAAGGTTTGTCTGAGTGTATATTCAAACCTCTCAGTATCCCTTAAGGACAATACAAAATTTCTCTCATTTTGTATAATTATTTAACAATAAAATGTAAATGAAAAAAAATATGCTTCCTTTGATATTAATAGGGGATGACTTATCATAGTAGTAACAATATATATGATAAATTATTCTGTGATTTTTTTTACAATAAAGCATGTTATATCTGTTGTTCAGCGTGCAATATATGTTGTTCCTAATGCTCTTTTCTGTGAAAATCAGATATTTAATGAAGCTTCTAGCATGTTGTTGCACACTAGAATATTTTCCATTTAAGTAGATAATGGGAGAAATATTTTGGTAAGTTGACTAAAAAGATACACAATAATTTGCAAAGTTTGGAAACTAGATAGCATGTTAAAATAGGTTAATCCATTTGTAATATATTCAAAGAAAAAAGAAAATTATTAAGTACGAAATTAGTTCTACAAAGAATTTAGCTAAATCACATCAGTTGATGGAATTACTTAATTTACACATCAAGCAGGTGGAAAATTCTAGTAGTTGACTGAATAATATAACATGAATTTAAAAAAAAAAGATGACTGTAGATTTACCTTACAAATACTTTTCTAGTTATACATTTTCTAAGAACTTAACATATTGACAATAGATATGGAGCATACCTTATTTATTTTCTCTGTCAACAACTGTGAAATGTTGTCTTTATTCTCATTATATCTGGGAATTAATGCTTTATATTTTACTGAAGTACAAAAACTGACAACTCTGAAAACCTATTGTAGAAGCAATTATGAAAATTATACTACAATTAGATTTTCATGTTAGAATCATCTAAGGTGTTGATAATGAAACAGTCCCCAACTTAGTACTTGAAATTTAATGATGTTTTGACTTTATTATGGTATGAAAGTGATATGCATTCAGGAGAAATCATATTTTGAAGGTTGATCTTTTTCCAGGCTAGTAATAAGCATTACTAGTATCTAAGCTCAAAACCACAGCATCATAAGGGCAAATAATCAATGTGCTATAATGTACTGTACTGCTACCCTATGGTGTTTGGTAAGTTACATGATTTAAATGCAATTTTCATTCAGGACATTTTCAATTTGCCATGGGAATATCAGAATATAACTCCATCCAAAGGAGAAGTCTAACTTAGGAAACACAAGTTTTAAAAGGAACATGTACCTTTCAGCAATGTTTTCAAACCAACTTTTTAAAAAATATAAGCATTGTTTCATTTTGTTAAAATATTGCTTAATATGATATTTTGCAAATGTTGGCAACATTAAATAAACTGATTTTTGCATGTGAATTTATCCATCCCAACTACAAACAAATCCCAAGATACATGATATTTTAATACAATTTGACCTTTTTTTTTTTTTTTGGTGTTGATCTTATATTTATAAGACTGCTTAGTGGATTTGAGATCCATGAGCTATTTTAATGATCTGCAACCTCTAAAGTTTCATTATTTTCCCAACTTATTTTGTAGTTTAAAGGTTGATGAAGTGATTCTCCCATGAATCTAAGAATTAAAAGCACTCTTAGCTATACTCTTCATTGCTTGAAACAACAGAGTTTCTAAAGCAATTATATTGCATCATCATTTTATCTAACTCTGTATCTTAAAAGGAATTTTTAGTAATTTAATTGTATTTATGCACATTGACTACATTGTAAAGGTCAACATAAAATTTCTTAGTTATCACTTAGATGGAGTTAACTTTATAAGTGAGAACAAACTCAGTAATAAACCAATATAATTTGAAATATATTTTAAGAACCACTCAAAAACTAAAAATGGGAACAGCCTGTAAAGGATAGTAATTATACTTCCATTCCGATATGCAGGGCATGATGTAACATTGGGGCATGTTGCATCAGAAAGGAGGAAACCTAACTTGCTGGCTGCTACAGCTTTGGGTCGTGGGGTCACATGTGGCTAAGATAGCGCCTGGCGATCAGCCAGAAGGTGTTGCTGTGGGTTGTGAAGAAAAATCGGACCACCTTTAGGATAGGCTCAGAACCCTTGCACCCTTATGGACAGCTCATGTCTCCCATTACTGCCTGTAGGATGAATGTACACATGAACTCTCCCCACCCTGCTGATCTTTATCCTGATTGGCTCCTGTATATTATATTAGCTGTGTGTGTTTTCTCATTAAACCAGATCCTGCTTTGACTGTTCTCCCTAGTGTGTCTGATTGTCCTCCTGGGAGGGTGGGCTGGGTTTGGACTCTCAGTCGGCCCTCTCCTTTCTTTGCTCCTCCTGGTCGGGCCTGCTCTCCCCATCTCTCCCGCAGGTCAGGAGGGAAGGAGAGCTAAAAACCCCCACAGAGATACATAGGATCTTATATGATAAATTACAGAATAGAGAACTTTTATTAGGTTTTGATGTTGAATCAACTTAGTTCTAGACAACTGTTTCAATATTTGTATAACATTTTTAATATATTAGTGTATTAGTTCCATTTTCACGATATAAAATCATTATCAAAATTAAAATTTTGTTGCTATTTAAATAAACAATAATAAAACACTTAAGTTAATTTGTTTCAAAAAATTTAAAACTTCCCCTTTTCCAGTTCTTTTTTCTTACTTTGTAGCCAAAGTCAAAAGGAAAGTTTCTGACTAATACTGGGAACATAAAAAAGATGTCCATTTTCACCACTGCTATTCGGAATTGTAGTGAAAGTTATACTTAAGCCAAGTAGGGAAAACAATAAGTAAATAAATAAATAAATAGATATGATACTCCAATAGAAAAAATAAGAAATAAAAATGTACCTATTCACATTTTTTTTGTGGTGTGAATGATCCTATGTGTAGACAGATCCTCCAACACCCACAAACAATCATATTCATTAAGAAATAAATTCAGAAAAATTTAAGGGTTCAAGATACATTTCTATACATCTACAAAAATATGAAAACTAAATTAAGAAATTAATTCTATTTACAATACAGTAGATAGTATCAAAATACTTATAAACAAATTTAACCAAAGAAGTGTAAGATTTTTTCACTGAAAATTCCAAATAATTGCTTAAAAAAATAAAAGACCTAAACAAATGGATGAACCCATAGTCAGGGGAAGGGATAGTTAAACTTTTATGATGCCAACACATCCAAGGGGATATGTAAATTCAACCCAAAGCAGACCAAAAGTATAACAATCTTTTCTGAAAAAATATAGAAAGTTGATCCTTAAATTATGTGAAAATTAAGATTGCTCAAGTAGTCAAAATAATATTGGAAAGGAAGACAAAGATGATTTACACTTCATAACTTATAACTTATTATGTAGGAAGACCAATCAAAACCATTTGGTACTGGATAGAACTAAGACTGAAAATATGGATATAAATCTATGTGTTTGTGGACTGTTGATATATTAATAGGGATACAAATGTGTTCAGTTGAAAAAGGTCTGTATTCTCAACAAAAATTGTTGGGACACCTGGATTTCCAGTGCAAAAAAGAAGTTGGATCCCTAGTTAACATCATAGAAAACATTAACTAAAAGTGAATTGACAACATAAAATATAAGCCCTAACTAAAACTTCTAGAAGAAAGGATATGAATTCATAGGGATATGAATTCATATTTTTAGGTTTTGTGATAAAATCTTGGATATTTTACAAAAGCATGAGCAAAACAAAACAACAAAAAGAGTAATTAGAATTCAACAAATTAAAAGTGTTATGCATTAAAAATATTATTAAGACAGTAAAAAGACAAACATAAAATATCTATCAATTACATAACTCATAAAGACTTTATATCCAGAATATATACTGTACTCCTAATGCTTAAGAACAAAAATAATATATGACTCAATTTAAAATGATCTAAGGATTTCTATGTGCCTTATTCAAAGAAGATATACAGTAGTCAATAAACACATGAAAATATGTTCACATTATTAGTTATTAGGACAATACAAATTAATACTGCAATTAGACCCCTTCATACTCACTGTTATGGCAATAATTTATAAAGAAATATTGGCAAAAATTAAAATATTTTCACATTGCTGGTAGCTATTCAAAGTGGTACAACCACCATAAAAAAAAGAGTTTAACAATTTATCCAAATCATAAATATAGAATTATTGTATGACTTAAAGGATTCTACTCCTAGGTATATTCCATATTTATTAATTATATTTATTTATTAAAACCCATATTTATTAACTATAAACAGACTCAGATACTTGTATGCTACCACTAACTGTGGCTTTATTAACAAGAGTCAAAAAGTGGGAAAAAAAAACTGAATGTGATCAGCAGATGAAGAGATAAATAAAAGATGGTGTATACATGCAGTAGAATCCTATACAACTGTTCTTATATGTGCCACAACATGGATAAATATTCAACACGTTATCCCAAATGAAATAAGGCAAGGATATTCTATGATAGACTATATGGAAAGGTAAATAAAGAGAGAAACATAATGAGTTTTCCAGATGCTGAGGATAAAAATGGAAAATTATTATTTAATTTTTATGAAGTTTATATTTGAGTAATAAAAATGTTTGGAAAGAAATAATAGTAATAGTTTTTCAACACTGAGAATGAAATTACTCTATATATTATACTAAATAATATGCTGAAAGTATAAAAACTTTAAAGTGGTTAAAATGAAAATTTGTATTCTATATGTAATTAACCATTTTAAAAATATTAAATTCTGAAAAATGCCAATATAGCAAATTTGAAATAATACATGCTTCATAAACAGCAACAGGAATCTTCTAAAAAGCATAATTTTACCATTTAGAATTAGCATGTAATTATACTTTCTTATTTTATAGTACTATAGTTTTGTCTTTGAAATTATTTATTTCTAGTAAAAGTGCACATCTATATTTAACTCATAATCCTATTACATTTTAATGGGAATATGCACAGTAGAATTATTAAATGTCTTAGAAAACCTAAAGGGAGGAAACAAATGGAGAAGGAATTGAGAACAGAATTAATTTAATGATTTTCCTGGAAAATAATAAAATATGTAGCCCAATACATAGATTAGTAGTATAAGAAACAGCCACATTTTATAATAACTATATACTATCCAAATGTAAAAGGTATGTATATATGTTTGATGTTCAGAGACAGTGATACTTGTCTTACTGAAAAAAGAGAAATAGATTTTGAAGCATGTGAACAATCTTTGAAGGAGTTGAAATTGGACTAGGATTAGTTGACCAGATATCTTGCCTAGAATTGCATGGAGGAATAATTGCTTTCATTTTATGATGCTCATTTCATACTGGGAATAATATGTTCTAATAATTTATGCAGATGGGCATCAGATAGCTTTTCTCATGTTAGTGTAATAAAAAAGGGAAAAAAGAAAAGGGCTTTAGAATAATGAAAAATCTTGAGCTGAGTCATTGAATATAAACTGAAAAAAGAGGATTTTTGCAATGGGAGATAGTATGTTTAATGAAAGGGGCTGCTGATAAAAACAGAATAGGAGTAGTTGAACAAAGGGGAGATAAAAGAGGGAGTTATGAATTTGAATATTAGCATGACTGATGTTCCAGCAGAAAAAAGTTTAGGTATAAAGAGACATTCCTCTGAAGTAGGTTTCTGAAGGGACAGGAAGGAATTGAAGGTTCTTCAATACCCTGTAACAGAATCCATGACATAGCAGAGACCAGTCCCCCCCCCCCCTTGGATATAGTTAATAATATGTAAGTTTGAATTCTGCATTGGTAGTTAATAGTGTTATTCAATATCTTTCTACATATTTGAGCTCCTGAATGTGTGATATTTTAGTCTACTAAACTTATATCTAAACCATTAACTCATAATTTAATCATTTTGAGTCAAAAATAGTAATCTAGCTAATTTTATTCAGATCTTATCATTTCCTGATTCAAGTACATGTATCTTGATTAAAATTTGTCTATTTGGACATAATTTAAGGAAATTATTTGGATTCTGCTTCCCTTATTATGGCCCCACCTATTCCTCAAATAAAGAAATAAGGGGGTTTTTTGCCATCAAGAAAAGAGGGATAGTAATTCTAAAAAATACTGTTAATATCAGGTGATAATTATATCAAAATAAACAGTTGTTCTCATCAGCTAAATTAAAGATATTTGCATTAGAAGAATTCTAAATAGTATGTGCAATATTCTGTTGTTAGAATTATTAGATATTTACTGACTATTTGAAAGGGATTAATCCTTAAACTACAATTCTTATCATGTTAATTTGCCAAAATTGCACAAAAATATATTTACAATTGGCATGACAATCTTCTCAGCACTCTTGACTAAACAGTTAAAGATGGATTATGATATAAAAGTAATCTTATCCTCTTGCTGTAAATTGTCTCAGGAGAGGTAGACAAGTATTTCTTGAGTTAGTTCATGACATGTATGTATATTAATGATATTTCCATGAATGGGGAAACTTACCCTGATAACAAATTCTTTGTTATCATTTTTCTTAAATTTTATTTAATTTACAATCTACAAAAGGACTTAATATCAGAAAAAATTCAATGTATTCATGATATAGATCAAATATTTAGGCTCATATCGCTATCTGCTCTTAAAGTTCATCATCCAATAATGCAAGCATTGATTTTTTTCCCCAGAAATCCAGAAATGGTTTTCTAAGCTTTGTATTAGACATATGCAATTAGATCAGTCACAAGAACTAGAGATACAATTTTCCAACTAACAAATCATATTTCCATGAAAATCTGCTTCTTCTCTGGCATTCTAAGTCACACTAAATGATAGTGAACACTGTCGGGAGTTGAGTCACCATTAATATCTTTCGATTTCCATTTGTTAGCAGAAAATAAATCACTAAATTTTATTAATACAACACTTAAGGCTATCAGAGAAAAACATACATGACATTTCAGTTCATTTAAATATATGAGAGATAGGTAGAAAAACAGGGATGGAGAAACATTAGACTTTAGAAATCTGTATCTAATGTAATATTCTAGAAAGAGATGAGCATTGTAGAAAAAAATTAAATGGGATAGTCAAATACTTCTATGCAATTAGAGAACTATACATATTATAAAAATTCCAGTTGCTAATGTGTGATTATTTTACTCAAAAATTGCTTGACTTTTTCAGAGAAAATAATCTTTTAAGTTGATCATATTACTTTGATTTTTTATCATCTTTTAGTTCAAGACAGAAGTCAAAAAGAAATATAGAGGTACATAAAATTGTTTAAATGTCCTACTTTTTATCTCTTTGAGGTTTCATAGCAATATTGCCTCATTTCTTGTCCAAGCGATCTGTTTGAAACTGATACAAAGCCACAGCCTTTATTTATAAATGTTTCTCTTCAGTGTAATTGGTCTGAAAAATACATCTTTCTCTTCCAGCCTTGTTCATTAGGTACTGGTTCCTGAGAACAGTCTTTCTTTCCAAGAGAGCAAAGTGTTGTTTGTTATGTAGACTTTTATGGATCATAAATGAAAGGTCTCCTTTCTACTGTTTTTTTTTTTTTTTTTTTGAAAAGTCTCTAGAATAGGAAATCAATTTATCCCTTCTTAAACAGATGCTACTTTGGTTTTTGAGTGAACAACTGAAAAATTATGCAATATTTATTTTTTTTTCCTTAAACAATGCATTTCAAGTGAACATGCGATATTTATAGATTGGTCTGCTTTGCTAAACAATTGTTCAAATAAATTGATTTAAAGAAAAGCTTCTTTGGCAGTTTAAAATAAAGTCTTTCAATAATTCTGTAAATTAATAGCTGAATAAATGTGCTTCTGTTAAATAAAATTCTTAAAAAAAAGTGATGTATTCTATTCTTTTGTGTTATTTTAGCTCAGTATGACAATGGGATCTTGTCCTAATGAACAAGACACTATAAATGCATGTTTGTTAAAATAAAACAAAAAAATCCTGTTTTGTAGTGCAAACTCTACATCAATTCAAGAAATTATCTTTGCTTCATCCACCCGTCTATCATCTAAATACCCACACATTATAAAATTTGATAGCTTTGTGTTCTTAGGTGCATGTGCATAAAATTAAACATAATAGCTTCCTAACTTATAAAAAACAATTCTTTGAAATTCAAAAATTATTTCCTTTTAATTCAGTTTAGCAGACAGGTATTTACAGATTCTAAATGAGAATAACAGAGAGAAAGTATAATGGATGGAAAACATTTATAAAGTGCCTATTTTAAGTTATTCACTGAGATAAGTCTACAAACTGAATACACCTGGTAACAACCCAATGGATATTACCCATAGTGTACTTTTTTTTTAAAGTTCAGATGACTTTTGTCCTAGTAAACAATTCATTATCACCATAACACATCATCCTAAATAATTGCACTTTAACCAATAAATATTTATCCTAAACTCAGATAAGCACTGCCTGTAATTTTATAGATCTCTACAGGGATTCATTAGCACTGTAGAGAAAAAAAAGTATTCATTGAATTTTAGTCAATATAAGTACTTATCTAAGGAATGATGGGTATAGATTAAACTTGTGCCACATTAAAAACACCTTTCTTTTCAATGTTCATTTCATGCCACTATTTTTTTCCTTTTTAAATAGAAACTTATAGTTATACATGGTAGTTGAGTTTATCTCAACAAATTATATATATGGAATTTGATAATTTATAAGGGATCACTATGTTAGCCTCTAGGTGACTTTCAGCTCCCAGGCTGTCACATTCCAAAAGACATTATATTTTATTGCACAGCAATTCTTGTATCATAGAAGCCTAACCATGCTACACCTGATTCAACTCTTTCAATGACTGTAGAATGAATCTATTATTTCTTATCATACTATTAATAGTTCTCCAAAACTTTTCTTTGGCTTAATTGTGGCCCTGCTTTCTATGTAGTTTCTTCCAATTAGCCAACATTCACATCCTATCAAAAGCCTTCCATATTTTTGGACTTATCATACTCTCTCATTCTCACTTTTGTGACATTTCACCTAAATCTCAGTAATCTTTCAATAATCCAGTACTTTATAGACTTCCTTATATTCCCTTAAACAGAATTCATTCTTTTCCTATGAATCATTGATTCAGTATTTTTTACTTGGTATTAGTACTTTTTTAATGGGACTTGCATCACAGTTTAAGCTTTGGTTGATATATTTTGAATTACTTCTGACAGAGGACTATTAATGCATGTAACTAAAGAGCAAAGGCTATTACTATGTATAAATAAAGAGCATGATGGAAATTAACTCCTCTTTGGGTGAAGAGCCAAACAAAGTACAACAAAAATCTCTGTCATCACCAGGAAAGAGCAGTGATAGAATACAGATTTTTCTACTTCTATTTCTTTTTCTGCTTCATGGTGTGTGTGGGTGTGTGTGTGTGCGCGCGCGTGCATGTATGTGTATTCCACTCCACTGTCCATTTACTGGTCTCTGTGAATTGCATTGCTTATGCTGTTTTGAAGTGACTTCAAGTAAACTTTGACAAAGCAGGTAGTAGAAATAGATAAAGACAAAGAATGATATAGAGAAATACTGAAGTATCTGTTCTTGTGTTCCTCCTGTTGTCCTTTTTGGGTGGTCCTAGTGATACAGGTGATGAGAATCAGGGCCTAGTCCCATTTCTCTAATGTGAAGACTGAATATCTGAGAAATGCCAAGGCAAGGGTAGAAAGCAAGTTTTATTTAAAGGATAGAAAAGAGATAGTCTTCTCTGAAGAGAAGGTGCCCCAGAGCTAAGTGAGGAACTGTGGGAGGTGTGGTTCCCCTTTTATAGATTTTAAATTTCCTTTATTTTCATGCTTTTTCCTCCTCAATCTTGACCATGGGACTAGTTGACCAAAAGGTGGCCCAAAGGGTGTAGTGATCTAAAGGTGGGAATGAAGCCACCTGGGGTACAGGACAGAAGGGAGTGGCCCAGGGGGCATTCATTAACAGCTCCTTACAGGGAGGAACAATTACCTTGACAACCATTTGGAAGAGGGGAAGTGCTCTGGAAGTATCAACATTCTATTCCTTTGAGAATCAGCCCCCCATCTTCCTGACCTAACCATTTATTACCTTCACTGACTGTCCTTTTGCGGACTAGCTCCCACCCTCCTGCCTCACTAGCTTCCCCTATTGAGTGTCTTTGTGACAAATTCTCTTTCCTGTCAGGATCCTGGCTGTTAATTACTCAAACATACTGCATGGTTTAGTGTTGGTTAGAAGAATGTCTGGAAAAATTGATAGCAGAGGGTCAAAAAATCAACACTGTGAGGGTGCTTCAATAAAGCACCAAAGACATTGGAGACACACATAACACTCTTTTGTAGTCTTCTAATGGAATATAATGCAAAGGAGGTTGCAGTGCTTGCCACTTTGAAACTAGGAACTGCACCCTTGGATCTCTTTGCCTGAGAACCTTGGTGAGAACGGGGAGTTATGGGACACACAGGGATTTGGTCTAAGCCTGATGACATGAGGTATTGCACAAAAAATCCAAAGACTGTGACATATTTGACATCAAACTTAAAATCTGGAGAAGTTCTTTATATAAACAATGAAATTATTTTTCTTTTATGCATTTTTTAAGGGCCACATAACTTGAAACTGATAAGAAAGGAAGCCTTAAGGAAAACAAACAAACAAACATATCTTACTAATGTACTTAAGAATGCCATTAAGCCTTATCTATATAACACATTATTATGAGTCAGAATAAAACAATGCAGTTTATTCTTATATTTGCCTGTAGGCCTTATTGGTAAATTTACTTAAAAATATCATTAAGCAATAATTTTTACATTAAAAATTAAATTCCCTTTTACTATACTTTTAAAAATATAGATTTCAATAATTCTTAAAACAAATATTACCACCAATGTGGAAGTCTGCTGTAGGCTTTTTCATTTACTTAAAATCATATAATCACTTACTTTTGGAGAAATAAAGGTAAGGGTCCTATGAGAATCCTAATTCATCTACACATTTCAAGATGAATATTAATGATATTACTCAGATATTTATGATTTTCTTTTACATATGATAAATTTGATAAAACAATATTCAAATCTTGGCATTCTTGTGGTTGCCATATCCAGTGAAATTGGTCTGGAAATTTAAAATCCTTTCTTTTACACTAGTGAAAATTAATATTTTCAATTTTCTGTTAAAGAAATAATAAAATTTCTTCAGTAATTTTGTTTTTTTATATTATCATAATGCTAATATTTAAGATACAACTAGTAAGTTTTCTATAATAATTATTTGTTGCACTAAAAGTCAATTAATCCAACCAATTAGTTTTCTGATGCTCTTGTTGGCTTGATTTTTGCAGGGAAGATAAGGGGATTAAATCCAAAGGTGCTTTACAACTTAGCTACCCATTTCCCAATCCTTTTCATTGTGAGACAGGGTCTCCAAAAATTTGAGACAGGGTCTTAACAATTTGCTGAAGGTCTCATTGAGTTGCCCCAGCTGGCCTCAAACTTGTCAATACTCCTGCCTCAGCCTCCTGGTCACTGTGATAAAGTGTTTTTTTTTTTTTTTTCCAAAGCCCAAATGGAGACTGTCAATTTAGACTTTGATTCCCTCTCCTTTCCCCCTCCTTTTCATTCTCCATGTATTTATATGTAGAGAAAGAGAAAAAAAAAAGAGTTCTTTTTTTCTCTATTTTTTGCTCTTAGCACTTTGAATGTAAATTTTGTATGTTGTCTGTGTCTTTTACAAATAGTCTTATTGTTAAAGAGTATTTTGTATATTATGTTTTTATATAAAAATTCAGCCAATTATTGTAGTTCCTTTTCTTTTCTTTTTTTATTTCAGAAATTGAACCAAGGGTCATCTAAACATTGAGAAACACCCCAAGCCCATTTGATATTTAATTTAGAGACAGAATCTCATTGAGTTGTTTAGGGCCTCCCTAATTTGCTGAGGCTGTGCCGCGTCCAGCCACAGGAGCCGAGTCCGGCAAGGGACGGCGGGGTTAAGAAACACACAGGACACCAAGGCTCTTCATCCAGGAGGAAGCGTGCGCGCTTTATTGCCAAATTTGTTCCCCTTATATCTCTATTGGAAAAGCTGCAGGAAATCACTCAAAAGCGAGGAGGGAAGAGTAATAACTGCTGTCCTTGGGTTACCGCCACCATCCCCTATCAGGAGGCTCCGAAGATGTTCCCGTAAGACACATGTGCTCGAGGCGGATAAACAGGAAACCGCAAGCCTGCGTCACGGCCTTGTGAGCTGGCCACATTGACATGCATAACAAAGAACTGGGGGTTGAGTCCCCAGGGGCCAGGGCAGGCCTGCTACCAGCAAGGCTGTCTTTGAAGTCACATGCTAGATCCTCTTGCTTCAGTCTTCTGAGCTGTTGGGATCCCAGGTGTGTTCCATCATACCTGGCTATAGTTCTTATTTTTTGTAATTTAGTGGTTTAAAAAGTGCTTGAAGTTATTATCACATTTGATAATCCAAACAATATCTTGACATGTATTTTATCATTATTTTTTAGAAATTAAAATAAATGTTGTCTTCAATTTTTTTTTCAAATATAACTCTATTATTGAACATTTTTCAATAGTTATTAACATTAAAAATGGGACAACAATGTTGGGTGTGTAACTAAGAAGTAGACATTTTTAGGATGGATTTGGAAAACTATGGATGCTTTGTAAATGTGAAATATTATTATGTATGTAGATAAACAGATTAACAAAATATAATCAAAGGTTGTTATTGTTGCTGGGCATAGAGGTACATGGCTATAATTCCAGATACTTTTTTTGGGGGAGGTTGTTGTGGAATCATAGCTAGTATATCTTCTTTAATCAAAGAAAATACTTCCATTTGGTGTTATGGAAGGTTTCATGGAAGAGATAAAACTGTAGTTGGGTTTAAAGAATATAATCTGGATATAAGATGTTGAGGTAAAGGGAAACATTTTGTTATCAGCAAACTACTTTTTTTCTTTTGGTAGTGGGGATTGAATCCAGAGGTGCTTAACCACTGAGCCACATCCCCAACACTGTTTTTTATATATTTTTTAGAGACAGGGTCTCATTGAGGTGCTTAGGGCCTTATTGAATTGCTGAGGCTGGCTTCAAACTCATAATCTTCCTTCCTTAGCCTCCCTAGCTGCTGGGATTACAGTGTGTACCATAGTGCTTGGCCAGAAAACTGCTTTTTAAAACATTGTTTGTTTGTTTATTTAAAGGAAGTTAAGGGAAAATCATGGAAGCAAAAGCACCTTAGATGAATAACAGCTGGAAGGAAAGTATGGAGTTAAGTTTGGTCAAACTATAGGACACCAAAGAGAACCAAGTAGAAAATGTTTGGGAGGGTTGGTTGATATCAAATTGTAGAAAATCATGATAGTTTAAGAATTTGAAGCTTTTGCTAAGTAAGACAGAATAATCATTTCCCTCATTTTATAAATTTTGTCTTCTAAGCTCCATAGTGCCTTTACTTAGAAGACTCACTATTGTAAATGTTCTCAGTCCTTTTGAGAAATAAATCTTCTACAACCCAGAAATGGCTTCCTCAAGGATCTGAATGCTGTTCCTTCAAAATGCAGTCATAAAAGGAGATAGTGCCTTCATTTCCCAGTCCAATTTTAACAAGTAGTAAGCAATAATTAGCAAACACATGTGGCCTGGTCCCAGGGACCAATGCTTACACTGTCCTGTCTTCTAATACTTTTTCACTTAGCATTTGTAAAGCCTCCTACTTTCAGTTTTAGTGAATTTTAGTTCCATTTCTTTTTGCTATTGCAATAGTCTTAATATCCAGATTGTTAAGTTAACTCATAAGTCTCTTAACTCTAAATGATGCAATTTAAAATAGTAGTACATGGAAAAAAAATTGATGCCCATAATAATATGAAGATATTATTTAGGGAAAGACCAACCCACTATTTTTTTTAATTAGGGTAGAGTCAGGGTACCAAGAGCAAATTTAGGTTTTAAGGCTTCTGTAACCTAATCTATTTCCAGGAAAATCAATGATGACTACCAAAGTCATTGGTTTTGGTTTCATTTATTGCATTATGAGGATCAACTTTTGATAGCAACCAGGAAACAGCAAGACTGCATACTAAAATATTTTAATGATATTTAATACCTAGTAAACAATGAGTAATGTCTGGCTTCTAAACTCAAGTTTTGTCTTTTAAGTTTATATGGTCTTAATATAATCAAAGGACTAAATGCTAAATATTTTAATACATATACTACTAAATGTTTTATTCTTTCAAACATTTAATAAAATTAATATATTTAACTATCAAAAGGAAACAAACACTTAGGTTTGTTTCTGTATCTTGGCTATAGTTAAAAGAAAGAGGAAATTCTACCATTTCCAATGTTGTTGATGAACTTGAATGACATTATGCTAAATAAAATACATCAGATACAGAGAGACAAATACAAGTACTGTTTGGGCTCACTTGTATATGAAATTTAAAAAAAAAGAAAGAAAAGAAAAAATAAAATTCCTAAAAATAAAGTAGAACGGTGGTTACCAGGGTGGGAAGTGAGGGAAATGGGAAATTTGTTCATCAAAAGACAAATACTTGTGATTATAACCACAATGGAATATTTTATATTTTATGGATATATAATGAACAAGATGATGACTATAATTAGTAATAATACATTTTATATTTGAAATCTGAGTAAATTTTAAGTATTCTTTTCACACACAAATATAAAATGTAATGGATTTACTAATTAACTTGATTGTGGTAATCATTTCACAATGTGTACATCTATCAAAACATCATTTTGTACAACCCAAACGTACACAATTTTTGGCAATTATATTTCAATAAACAAGTAAGCCAGTATAATGATTCAAAGCATTTAAAACTCTTAATTCAAATTAATCATTATTTTCATATTGTAATATTTCTGTATATAATTTTTATAACAATGTCTGGCTCACAATCATCTCGCGTTATTTCCCTTCCTTTTTACTTTAGTAAAAAAATGATTTTTAGGGGCTGGGGATGTGGCTCAAGCGGTAGCGCGCTCGCCTGGCATGCGTGTGGCCCAGGGTTCGATCCTCAGCACCACATACCAACAAAGATGTTGTGTCCGCCGAGAACTAAAAAATAAATATTAAAAATTCTCTCTCTCTCTCTCTCTCTCTCTCTCTCTCTCTCTCTCTCCCTCTATCACTCTCTCTTTAAAAAAAAAATGATTTTTAAAAAGATGTAGAGAAAGAGTATTATCATTTAAATTCATTTTTTATTTCCCTCATATCACACTATAATTCTCTGGATGTTTGGCTCACACAGGTACAAAGAAAATAAAAGGTAGCAAAATCTGGTAAATAAAGCAATAAAAAGATGAGGGTTTTTTTTGTAACTTCTTGTATGTTTATTTAATAACTTTCATGGTGCAACTCATAGTTGAAGGAAGAGACTATTTTGTAAAATGTTTTATAAGGAATTTACCCTATGTAAATTTAATATTTGCAAAGTAGCAAAGAAAAAAATACAATGAATATTTATTTAATAGTTGAAGGGGAGTGGAGCTAGGAAACATGAAAAGGAAGATCTCATTTATGATTATATTAATAGGATTCTTTGAAAAAAATAATTGAAGCAAAATTTATACAGGTCAAATAATAATCAATTACTTTGAACTCCTATTTGTTAGATCAAAGTAAATGTCATAGTTTGAACTGGAACAATCAGGTATTCTTCCCATTTCCTATTTTACCATAGTAACTCTGCCAAGCATTTTAGCTGTCTGAAATGAAAAGGAAAGTCATACATATTTCATGTATGGTAAACCATTCCATAATCAAACAGACATAGAGGAATTAAGTAAAATGATCTGAAATGTCAGAAAAACCTATTTCTAAATTTAAAGGTAAACAGTAAGCTGTCTTTATTTTCTTCTTTATTAGGAAAATTAGGACCTTCATATTTCAATTTTTCTTAATATGTAATATATTTTCTTCAGCTCTACCTTTTGTCTACTCTCTCAGATATCTCATTTCTCCCTTCAAAAATAATCATTAAATGTCATCACATTCTTGGATAGAAAAAAAAACCTGAAAAACATAAATCACAATGGGAGCAATGAAATATCTGAAATACATTGAAATCATAATAGGTTTATTTTTTTAAGATATCATAAAAATGTCAGACAAGTTATAAACTGAAAGAGGATATTTGCAACATCTCTGAAATATTATTCTAATTGACAAAATCAATAATTGTGATAAAAGTCATTTAATATGTATAATGTGATAAAATATTATTGTATATGATTACATTTGATAATATGTGTAATAATAATAATAATTGTCAAAAATCTTTCACCAGGGTCTTTTGTCTCCTTATATGCAATAACTTTACACTTGTTAATGAAATAGTTTTCCTTTTTTATATAGAATTGAATATTCAAACTCAATGTAAGGTTTTCAAACTAAATTAATGATAATCCCAGTTGTTACGATTATTTAGGAAAAAAATAAAATAGGCTGACCAAAATCCTAAACTTTTTAAAGCATATTTTTGACAAAAATAAAACATTAGCCATACATTTAAAATTTCAACATGCCACACACAATCTATTTCTAGCAGTTTTAAATGTGCAAAATTTTATGTCTTCATCTTTCTATCTAGTAGGCCTGAAGTCAGTTTACAAAGCTGCTCCTGGGAAAGGTTTGGCAGCTATAATCTCCAGATGTGAAGATCTGTGTTATGTTGGCCTTGGCAGCTGGGTCTGTGTATGTTCCCCAGTTATAGTTCCTGTCTGACCTTGTGATTGGCTAGAATCTTAGCTGTGATGACAACTGTTCAGCTGTATTGAGATTTGCTCTACTATTTATTATTTATTGCAAACTACATCCCTGCACAGTTAAATAGCACTATCTACTAGACATAATTGTGCTGAACAAATTTCTTGCCCCAGAATCCCTGATTTGGAGTACATGATATTAAGGCACCAGAGGAGCCCATAGTCAGCAAAACTAGGAGAAGCATTGATTTTTTTAATCCTGTGCTTACCACAGAGTCCCTTTCCTTATCTCTTCCGCACAGCACCAATTGAAGGTATAAACTGGCAGAATTCATTAAAAATGAGTTTAATAATGAAAAGACATATATTGTGATATTTTAAAATAAAGTTCAAGCATTCCCGAAATTACTTTGTTATAAAAATTTTAACAAAATGATCTTGCAATAAAATATAAAGTATAAGTTTAGTAGACATAAAATGTGAAAATTGACTTAATCCAATGACTAAATATACTTATACATTTCTTTGTAAACATGGTTGATAACATATCACAAAATGCTGTAATTTTAGTCTCATTCTGTATGGCACATTTTCTAATTTCCTTTATGATTATTTTCTTTGACCAGGTATTATTTACAAGGATCATTTAATTTAAAATCAAGTGAGGATTTTCTAAATGCCTTATTGTTATTGATTTCTAATTTTCTTCTATTACAAATAGAGAACATGTTCTGCAAGGTTTCATTCTGTTGAGATAATGTGACTTATTTTATGACACAGTATGTGGTCTAATTTAGTGAGCATATCATGCGGACTTGAAAAGATGTTTATCCTAGAGTTCTTGGATTTAGCGTCCAATATATCAGTCAAATAACTATGCTAAAAGCATTCAGATAATTTATTTTTTAGTGTTTATGTTGTTATTTTTAAATTAACTTTTGGAGGGGGGTGTTAACATTGGGAATTTGTCTATTTCTCCCAATAGGCTTCTAGCTATATTTTCTGCACTTTGAAGCTCTGTATTTAGGTGCACACAAGTTAGGACACTATGACATTCTGAGTAATGGGATTATCATCATTGAAAACTACCCTCATTATTTTTGGCGATACTCATTTTCTTGAATTCTATTTTGCTTGAATAAATGCAACCAATTTGACTTTCATATGTGTGCTGTGCATTGATGTGTCTTTCTTGAATTCAGCCCCTCTGTATCTTTATGTTAAAAGTGTTTCTCTTACAAATATCATATAACTGACTTTGCATAATTATTTTCAAGTCTAACAATTTTTAGCTTTTAATTGCATGTATTAATTCCTTTGTATATGAGTGTTAATGTTCCATTTTTTCTAATATTTTGTTAATTGTTTTTATTTCACTTATCTTGTGTTTTTAATCTCATCTGTTTATTTTGACTTTGTTGCGCTAAACCCAACATATATATTTTTTTAATTCATCTGTGAGCTTTGGGACTATACATTTTCATTAAGTTTCAGTGATAGTTCTAGTGACTAAAAATTACACCCTGTATTGTCATAGATTTTAATGTTGGATCACATTATGTGTGTTATTTATGTATTTATAATTTATAATAAAATTTATAGTTATAGTTCAAAGTTATAACTTGTGTGTTTTATGCCTTATATAAATGGGAAAATAGCCTCTTAAAAGTTTTACATTTTGCCTATACATTTGAAGGAAGGAAAGAAAAAAAGGAGGAAAAGAATAAAGGAAATATTACATATTCATAAATCTTTTATGTATACCCATACACCATTTATGTTACTTTTATTTATTTTCTGTTGACTTTAGTTTGGCTCATGTCAATTCTCATCAGCATGAAGATTTTATTTTATTATGTTTGGAAGATAGATTTGCTTACAGTAAATTATTTAAATTCTAATTGATCACGCCGGCATTATTTTATAAGAATGCTTTAAGTTGACTAAAATTTTAAGTTGACAGGTCTTTTATTAAATAGTTGAAGACTATTATTTTATTTTTTCTAGCCTCCCTTGTTTTTTATTATAACATCATCATAATTTGTATCGTTTTTATCTTCTATGCAAGATGTCCTTTCTAAATTTTGACTAATCTCAATATGCCCCTTTCTACCCTATGTTAAACCACTTGGAAATGTTTGAAAGTTGTTTTTTTTCCCCCCTTGGTGTGTGTGTGTGTGTGTGTGTGTGTGTGTATTGTGATTCCTGAATACATTGCTTAGGAATTTTATATTTAAAAATGTTTTGTTTTGTTTTTTTGGAAATTTAGGTCATTATTTCTTCAAATGCAATTCTTCTTTTAGTTGCCTCTACATTTTGCGCTTCACTTAATTGCATAATGGACAGTATGTTATTTCAAAAGTAAATACTTCTCTATTCATTTTTTTAATGGAATTAATTATAAATGAAAATGTTCCTGGTTTCATATCCACACACTTTAAAATAAATAGAAGATATAGGTAATATATTTTTAAATGAACTTAAAGGCATTGGTGAGTTGATAACACAACAAAGGTTTATGAAGATAAAATCAAGAAAGACAAGTAAGCATAATGTCCTTTGTCTCTTTTTCTCTTTAGGAATACGACAATTTGAAAAATAGCATGAGAACTGTTGAGAAAAGAAAACAACTGTTAGTCTTCTTATGGGACTGGCAGGGATGGCAATAATTGGGTTGCAATGTCCACCAAGAAAGATGGGACTTTATCAATAGTTTTGACTTTCATTTGGGCCTCCTCAGGAATATATCATGTCAAGGGTGTACCTGAAATGTACAGTTCCTCATAGTGGAGCCAAACTCAGGTTGTCTGAGGTTTTCTACCCTTATAGAAAGTGATTGCCCAAAGCAAATTAGTATGCAGGATGAAATTAACATTACTTAGTGTTTCAAATTTTCTTTTCACCTGCCCATATACAATGACAAGAAGCTTGAAACTCATGGATATATATGTAAAAAATATGATAACACAAAGATAAAAAGTGAAGAGAATAAAATAATATCAAGATCACACAAACCCCAAATAACAACCGTGTATAGAATCTATAAATTATATCATTACCTGTATTAGAAATAAATGGCCAAAAATATCACTTCTCTAACATTATACAATTGTTCATCTTTACTGTTTGAAATTCAATAAAAAATTCAGTTACATGATATTAACAGCCACAGGGTATTGTCAGATGGGTAGGGTTTCTCGATGGATGATTGTTTTCTTGAAAGAAAGCTTTCGGTCAAGAGATTTGAATGTAACACGTGGAGTTTAAAAAACAGTGATTTGTGTTTATTAGTACAGAGTACAAATAAAGTAGGCCCAAAGGAAGCATATAAATTGCAGCAAAAGGTGGTGAGCACAGCTACCTGTTTCTGTGACTGTTCTTAGGCCAGAGAGAACATAAATAAGTCCCTTTTTTCCTACGTTATTTAACTGACATTTACAAGTTTGGTAACTTTCTGCTGAATGTAAAAGGCATTGTAAGTTATACTAAAATGAACCCCAAGTCATTAGGAACACAACTTTTTAGGTACTCTAAGTACCTAACATTTTCTAAGTAAAAGAAAAGAGGTCTGTTTTTTTAATTTTCTTCAAAATAGGAAAGTCCATCTACCACTTAAGATCACAAGGGCATAAGGAGTATATATGCAAAACTCCAAAAGATGGTTTGGCACTCCACTGGGCCCCTCTCACTGGGTCTTTATAACTGCCTCCTCTAACATTCTAGTGACCAGAACTGAAGAGAAATAGTAATTAATGATCTACAGAAGAATGACTTACTGAGATTTGACAGGGATTTAAAATCACTTATTAAAATATTCAAGGAAACAGAGAAGGTAGATTAAAAGAAGAAAATCTGGAGAATTTTGATAAAGATTTGAAATTCCAAGAAAATATCAATAGTTATAAGTGCAGAATGTAGTTATGAGATAGATTTAGCAGCAGACTTGATTCAGTAATCTGTGACATAAAAAAAATCAATACAGAAATAGAACTGAAATGAGATTGGATTTCAAGACCTCTCTTTTTCCTGGAGATGCCTGCCTATATGTTTGCTTCTTTATCAAATTTTTAGTTTGTCGGTTTTATTCTTGGCTAAAATAAGAATACTGGCATTTATGATATGCTTTTCTGTTTCTTTTCTTAATTCCAAACTCCATGGCATTTGACAACGCACCATATGATGTACTTTTTAGTATCTAAAACTTTTCTGGCAAGACCTAGTATGAATTAATTTATTGATGTTTAGTAATTATCCTGGTGAATTTGGCAGGTCTAGATTACCACTGAAAAACCCAGGAAACTTTTAAGTGTATTCCTTAAAAGCCAAGGTTCTTTACAGAAATAGTGACTCAAGTTAGTCTCAATACAGAGGGATTGGTATGATTAGTCTTAAAGAGTTCCTTGTACTGCTGCTGTCCCTCAGATCAACAATGCTTACCTGTGCTCTCTTCCTCTTGCTGTGCTACACCATTCATCTTAGATGAAATTC
Organism: Spermophilus citellus; assembly: GCF_964194105.1. Classification (NCBI taxonomy): domain Eukaryota; kingdom Metazoa; phylum Chordata; class Mammalia; order Rodentia; family Sciuridae; genus Spermophilus; species Spermophilus citellus. Next base: position 56,714,739 of record NC_138182.1, on the reverse strand, counting down.
TCAATTTAGTGTAATCTCTGGCATATGATGAGAAGATTCATTTTTATGAACTGGGAAATAATACAATTAGTGATCTATAAGATAAGGTTTATCTTAAACAATGAAAAATGAAGAAGAAATGATGTCAAGTATAAAATACATATAAAATGTTAAGAGGAAGAAAGTCTATAATGTGTCACAAACAATCTATAAAGATATATAATACGATTTTCCAATGAGAAACCTCAACCCTGCACAGTATCTTCTTCAAATACAGAATGGTCTGCTTGATGTTAAAAGAGTAGATACTTATCTACAAATTATAAACATTAGTGTTCTTGACACCTTAGAAAACATGATCAGCTTTTCAGGTTAAAATAACAACTATGCATTATTCCTGTTTCTATAGATCAGAAACCTAAACAGTATATGCTCAGTGACCACAAAACAGAAATCAAGATTTTAGCCAGGATATATTTTCATCTGGTATTTCTGGTCTTCTGAACTCTAGATTATTGTCATGATTTAATTTCTTTGTGATGGTCGAACCCCTCAAGTCTTATCCATGTAGCCCTTTCACAATATGGAAATATTTCTTCAAAGACAGCATAAGAAATACACCATAGTAATGCTCTCAGATGTGCTTTTATTTATTTATTTATGTACCAGGTATTAAACCCAGGGGTGCTCACCCACTCATCCACATTTCCAGTCCATTATTTATTTATTTATTTATTTTATTTTGACACACTAAGTTGCTTAGGCAGTAAGCAAGTAGCTTAGGCTGGCTGTGAACTTGGAATCCTCCTTCCCCACACTCCTGAGCTGCTGGGGTTATAGTTACATGCCACTGTGCTGGGCTCAGGCATGATTTTAATGTCTTTTTCCAAATAAATTTGGCCTGCCTTGGACAATCTCCATTTCAATTTATTCCTAATAAACTGGTTGAGGACTCTCATTATGGAAAGTCCTTTTGTCTTTTCCATATAATATAGTTTAATCACAGGAATTAAAAGCCATCATTTTCACATGCAATCCCTATAATCAAGTGGGGGGGGACTATGCAGGGTTTGTGCAGGGTTTAGAGAATCTTAGAGGCCAAATTAGATATCTGTTTACTATCTGATCCTAGACGAGATTGTCTGGTTGTAGTAATGAAGTAATGATGATGATGAGACCTAACCTAACCTTTAGTATTATCAAATCTATTAAACTTAAGTCAGGTGTCCTATTAATCTATCACATAACTGAAATGACAAGTCAGTATTAGAGGCCCATCACATCCAAGGAAATATCATAAATAGTGATAGCTACAGTATCTGTTTTCATACTGGACTTTTCCTTTAGCTTATATATATAATCTTTTTGGGTGAGAAGGGTTCTTACAATTACCTCCAAGAAGACAAAAGATATTGGTTCTGGTTTACATATAGATGAACTTGATATTTTGTAGTGAGATGAAAATTGATTACAGTTGTTATATTGCACTAATCAGAGGAAATCATTCTGAAATATACCAAGTCCTCTTAGCATATAATTCTGGAATCATTACATTTTCTGTTCAGTTGATATAGAGTGAAAAGTTACCCAAGAAAAATGACCCAAGTGTCTAAACCATCGTTATAAGTATCAAATTGCTTAGCTTGTTCAGAGCAAGATTAGAAAATCAGATACATCAAAACCTAAGAGGAAAGCATGGGCCTGGACATGTGAAAGCAAGCATAGAGTATGTGAAATCTTTTTGTCTTATGACAAAGGGCCGCAGAAAACATCTGTAATAGAAGAAGCCCTTGACAACCAGTTAAGAACACTTCCAGCTGGTACCAGCCTGTCTCTATCCTCAGGCTCTACAGCCTCTGCACTGTGATCACAAATAGTATAGTAATGCTAACATTAAAGGAAGGCAGACACAGATATTATAGTTTAGGTTCCTCTCACCAGCCTGTCAAGAACAGAGACCAATTCTGAGATCTACATATGGCATGAATCTCTCAAAGACAAGCCACTCACTCAGTGCTAAGTTGATTACATTCCACTCTTTCCACCCTGGAGGGATGACTGATTTATCCTTGTCAGAATTGATGCTTAATGTAGATATGAGTTTATTTCCATGACATTTTCCCTGTCCGTATTATAGTCTTACAGTTTTCCGCTTGTCTATTCCAATGCACGTTCCCCAATAATCCAACGTCTAATCTATAACATGGGCCCTGTATATCTTGCCTAAGAATAATCTTTTATTTTATTTTGTTAACAGTAAATTAGATGCAATAGTATGTAACGAATCACTTGGAATTTTAAAAATTCTATCACTGGAAGGAGCTGTCCTCACCAGCAATAACTTATGAATTGCAATAACTTATGAATTGCAATAACTTATGAATTGCAATAACTTATGAATTGCTTAGGCAAAGCACCAGTTCAGAAGCTGCATTCTTAATTGACTCAGTGGCCATGAGGTGTTGCTGTGTCCCACAGAGTTAAACTGCCTGAGTTTGAAAAGCAAAGAATGGAGAGAAGTAGTATGGCTTTTCTTACCAGTAGTGTCTTTACAGAATTTATGCTCTGTTTTCCCAGTTTTAGGCTTTGCTTAGTTACAAACCTGGTTCCTGGGAGAGTTTCTGATACTTCCAAAAAGGGACAGAATGGAGTGAAACAATAACAGCCTCATAAAGATCTCATGCTGCTGCATCCAAAGGAGAGGAAAAGGAGTTACTATTTATCAATAGGGGCACTCCCTGCTGAAAATCACCAGGAGCTGGAATTCATGATAAACAACGTTGGCAGGGAGGAGTGTTTCTTGGTATTTCCATTTAGAAAGCTAAGAGTAACAAATCTGCCGAAAAGAACTTTAGAAACAGAGAGGAAGGTCTGCATCATCCAACATACAAGTAAATTGGATTATTAGATGCAGTGTTGGATGAAAAAGAGGGAAATCTACAATAGTTAGTGTGGGAAGGAGAGGATAAAGGTGAGTTTCAGTTTAAGAATCAACTGCACAAGTGGAAACATTTATTTAGAGGCGGAATGAAAAATACAATAAAAATTGACAAAAAGATTCTTAAAAATCCTTGCTAATGCACTAAACAACTACAAGAATTAAATGCAAATACAAGTCTGACCAATAAAAGAAAAGCAAAAATTAAAACAATGTAAGAGATCATATGATAGAAAAAAATGATGAATATGAGATACAAAAAAGTCTAAAATTTTCTATTAAAGGCTTTCACATCATATTTTATAGCTCTATGTTATTTACAATTAAAAGATAATGGATTAACAGTTAAAACATAGTTATGTGCAACCAATGTACATTAAGTCATAATATTCTAGTTGGAAAAAAAGTTGCAAGTTATGATGATATGTGCAGGCTATAACTCTTATAATAATCTTTTTAAATAAACACACAAAGCATTAAAAATTAACCTAAAAGTTTAATGAGTATGGTTAACTAATATATAGATTAAATTTTGTTAATATTTATGTTTAATTCTCTTTGCTGTAATCTTTTTTCTATTGTTATTTTTATTTGTTTATTTATTTGGTACTGGTGATTGGCAATTTACCAACTACATTCCCAGTTCTTTTTACATTTTATTTTAAGACTGGGTCTTGTTAAGTCGTTAAGGGTTTTTCTAAGTTACTGAGGCTGATCTAAAACTTGCCATCCTCTTGCCTCAGCCCAACCAGTTACTGACATTATCAGCATGTGCCATCATACCTGCCACCTTTTTTATTTTTTAAATGAATATCTACAGATATAAAGGAGCTCCTTTGTACTGTTAACTTTCTACTATGAAGTTAAAATTGATTTTCGGACACTAAATTTTTAAAATCTGTTATATGAATGGTTTTATCAATTATATCATATTGTCTTGCGTATTTGAATTTTCCAGAGTTCATAATATGACTTTTGTCACTCATTTTACTTCATTATATATGTCCATAATCTCAAAATAATTGACTTCACTTTGTAATTTGCACCATTATAATCTATTAAATATTAAATAGCTGTTGAGTCTTTTCTTATTAACATTCACTTTTGTATGCTAAAATTTCCATGATGTGAACTCTTGTAACATTTTTCCTGAATTTTTTTTATACAAAGAATCATTCCTTTCTTAGATATAGGGTGAAGAAGATTACTGAAATGATACCGAATATAGTAGTATTTCCCTCTCACACAATGATAGATACAGAGTAGTAGACAGGCTTCAACTTTCTCACCTCCATGGTAAGATAACAAGAAAATGTTTGATTTACATTCCTACCTAATTTCTCAAACAGATAGAGATCCAATTGTCCATAGGGGTATCTAGCTTAATAAGTGCACACCTTCTTGACATTACTAACTTTTCTCTTTCTCTTTTACACTCTCATAAATATTTACTAGAATCATTACCCAGGTAACTCTCTTACAGTTGAATTCTTGCTCAGGCTCTATTTATAAGGGACCCACACAAAAGATATGCTAAAGGTGGTATCCAAAGGAATATAAAGAAGCCAGAATTCAGGAAATATTTTGAAATTAAACAACATAACAGAATGACTAAGTTAGGAAATCATTGTTGGCAGGTAACTGGACTATAGATAACACTGCATGCTGCATCTTTACAAATATAGAAACTCCCATGTGTAATAAATAAAGCTAAGTTGCAGGTATGCTGGGATGTACTGATTTATGCATTAACTCTAACACTTGAGAGATATGTGAGAAAATAGAGCACTGTGGGATAAGTTCACTATTGTGGACTCTGTGAAAATCCTCAGAAATAAATATAAGACGTGGGTCAACTATCAGCATAGAATATGAAAGCCAGAATACCACCTCTACAGTGTGTAAAGAGCTACTCATTTTCTTTTCCAAGAACACAGATTCTGAAAATCAGACCAAAGATCAAATGATGACAATTATAGTGGTATAAAGAGTCTTTGTTATAGCCTTATCAGGCATGAGCTTTCTGATAGAGAGAAAATGAGTGCTGTGTTGAAACTTGTGATTAAAATACAAGTTTATTGTATATTGTGACTAAAAATATTGCAGTTTAGAGTAGAGTGCAATATGTGATCTGGCATTGGTGACCAACTGCCTTCTTCTGAGAGGAGGTTATATCTGGTGATTATAAAAGTGTGTAGTTCAGATCTTTTTCAGAAGAAAAGTACTGCAGCGAACACCATCATATTAACAGAGATCCAATGCCTGAATATCTTGTGGGTACCAAAACATTTCTGCTAATAGCGAACTCCTCTGAAGAACAATTTGACCCATGAAATCACATGCTTTCGACTGACCCCACTGCTTTTGGAAATTTTTCCTAATATTTTTATTTTTGTTGTTGTTCTCTTACTTTCAAAAGTGTCAGATCTGTTTCTTTATGTGGATGCTCTCCCTACGTCCTCCTACTAACTCCACTTCAGTCTCTTCAGAATTTCTTCTACTAAGTCTTGTAAACTTCTAATGTTGGCTTGGTGCCTGCTTTATTTGGGAAACCTAAAATAGCACATATATTAAAGATAAAAGGAGGAAAAAGGAAATTATTTGAAATATAGAGGTTACCATCACAGCTGTATTTTTCAAACAAATAAGTATGTACCTGGAAATTAGAAATATATATACATCAAATTCAGGTATGTTTTTTTTTTTCTCAGTGGAATGGTCATTGGGGAATTCTAATCATATCATCAATGGGAGGGAGAGGAAGCTGTCAGTGCAGCAAGAGATGGCTTTTTGAGAATTTGGAACTTTCCTATTTAAATACATTCAGAAACTCCCTACTCCAAGATTCATGAAAGACATCTATATTTAGTAATGAAATGAATTGTCCTGGAAACAGCATATATTACAACCAAGGAAAGAGTTTATGATGACACCTTGAATCAGATACTAGGCTCATATCCATACACTGAGGCTATTTGAGGACTCATAAACAAACCAGGAGTTGTTTCTCATAAACTGCTTACTAAAAAGTGAAAGTTTATTCCAAAATCCTACTGATGTCCATAGTGATTTATTTTTGTGTTTTGTGATAGATTGCAAACATCATTGTGATATTCCCTAGATCCTTAAAGAACAAATTACTGTGCTGGGCTATAAAGTCCAAATAACAGAAATGCTTGGACTGTTTGAAAGGCTTTCATCTGTTCTCTGTCACCTGGTAAATGGGACTTATTTATATACATTAAGCACATGCTTTACAAGATTTGAATACATTCCATAAATGACTGTCCCTCTTTTTTACTGTCAGCATGAAAAAGAGAAGCAATGCGAATCTCATTTTGAAAGGGAAAGTCCTCAGGTCATTGACTACCAGAACTTGAGAAGTTTTATTGCTTTGTTAAATAGAGAGGTTTCTGTTTTTCTTAGAGATTTATTTCTTACACTATAGTTTACATAGGTTCTACCACATCATATATATAGTACTTGATTTTTTTCTCCTCCTAAGTTTTTGTCAGTATCATATACTGTAGGATGATAAAATGATTAATAGTCTTGGCAAATAAATTAGTACAGAATCATATGGTTGTGAATACCCTGATACAAAAGAATAAAGAAAGATTATTTTATGAATTGCTTACTTGGTTAGGTAATCAGGTGAATATTCTGGTATTCTTTGTTTAAATTGGAGGGCAACTAATTTTGTCAATTCAATCAGTGATTTCTTAACAAGTGCTAAGGTCTGCCCTCACTTCACAAGAGTGAAGAGTCTCTGTATAACAATTCTATTCATGAACATATTAACCTCAGAAATGTACTATAATTATCAAACTTGGAACTTTTGAGCAGGCATATATGAAATCTGATTATTTCTCTTAATTCTAGTATTATAACACTACTAATTATGTGGCTATGTTTTACCTTCTTTCTATGGAGTTAAATCTCCAGAAGCTTACTTGTTATCCTCTTTAAAGAAAAACGAACGCTTAAAACTATACAAAAATTCCTTCTTTGAGCCAAGAATCCTGTTTGTGCATATGTGTTTGAGGTGTTCATACACTTATGTGTGTATATCTGTTTCAATATGTAGGAATGTCTCTTCCAAATAAATCCTCAGAAACTGGAAAAAATAACAAGATGCATCTAGAACTACCTTGTCCACCATAATGTAGATTTAAGTCTCATTAAATTTAGTTCCTTATCATATAACCTGACTTATTTAACCAGTGGACCATTATGTAGTTCTAAATTTCTAAAACTTTAGTTTAACCAAGAGAAATAAGGTATTTATTTAGGTATTTCCTTGAATACATTGTGTATCTAATATAATCATAATGACCCCTTCAGAAAAGATTAGGTTATAGATTTATAGTACTTTTTAAAAATTTCATTTTATGCTATTTTATTTTGTTTATTACTTTTTTAATATAAATAAGCATAAGTATATTTAACTTCTGGGTTTTTCTTAGGTCTAATGTTGTGCTGATGCCAGGAAACTCTTTCTTGACATGAGACATGTTCTGATGTAAAATCTATTTCAATCTTAAGGACACTGAAGAGTCAGTTAGTACACTGGTGTTGGTAAAAATACAGAATATGTGCAAGAGATCTATTGTACATGTTGGTGACTACACTTAATAAAAATACAGGTATATTTTTTAAAAAATAATAGGTATGTAGGGCAATGTATGTGTTAAATACCTTTAGTCATTCCACTACATACATCTCAAAGGATCATGTTGTACACGATAAATATATGTATATATCAATTTTTACCTTTGAATTTAAAAAAAAACCTTAAAACTACTAAAAATGAATCTCCAAAAATACAATATTAATTAACAATATAGGTCCAGGTGCATTTTATTATATATACATTCTCTCTCTCTCTCTCTCTCTCTCTCTCTCTCTCTCTCTTCTCTGAAGTTTAAGCATTTTTATTCAGCTTTTGATATCCAAATATACTTATGTATCCACTGAAATACACTTAAAGATAGGCTTTTGTGTTTTAGATAAACTTAACTATTTTAACATTTTCCCAGTGGTTTGGTGTTAGATCTATTTGTCACAAAATTGGTGAGAGAAATTTCAACTACTGCATGAGTGTTATGTAAATGGTATATATTATATAAAATACATAGTTTAACAGAGTAGAAGACACTGGCTTAAAAAGTTAACAAGTAGAATTTCTCACATTTCCCTGTAACATATATTGCCATATTATAATAAATAGTAAATGATTACCTACATTAGCAATTAAGATATGTCCCTAAAGAATGTGAATTATTTATGTGTCATCAATATATCATTAAGAGAAATTTCTAATTATTTCGTTCATATTGTTATTGGCATAATTTAACCCAATTTTAAAGCACAAAATATAGTTTAGATAAAAGTAACATTTAAATAACTATATTTGTAACTATGTCAGTATTCTCAAAATTAATGGAAATAAACATTCTTTATGAACTATCATCTATCCCAGTATATGAAGGTATTCATGAATAGATGTCAGATCTACCTGACTTAGTATTACATCTGATTTTTTCTCTAAATATTTTACTTTTGCTTAACTTTCACTTAATTGGCATCTGAGTTCTAAAAGAGGATCTGCATTTACTACTTAGCAAATCTGGCATTCAATAATCCTAAAGAACTAAAAGCTCTTTGGATAAAGTATAAGGTCACCAAGCATATAGACTTGCCACAGTCTAGCTGGGCAAAATAACCGAGGGGTGACAGGCAACGTGTGAAGGTTGATACAGTGGGAGCCACTTTATTATGGGACAGGGACAGAGAAGTATATATACCCAACTAATTACACACAGCTTAACTTAATTGACTTCATTTAGACACATCAGTCAGTCATTAAGGAATCCTCATCATCTTAATAGCTCATTGGCATTGGCTTAGAAACCACTCCTCCTAGCATACTGCCAGGCGCCATTTAACTTGGTTGTGGCCCTCATCATCTACTAATGTCTATAATAAGTAATAATATATAATATATTATTTATAATATAATAAGTCCTCAGGGACTTATTATTGGACCAAAAAGATGTAAAAAGACTTCAGGAATTCTAGATACTGTGCATGTTACTCTAAAAACCAAAAACACAATCAACTTTGAAAGTTTATTAAACCTAGGAGATTTCTCAAGTCCATTTTATAATTCAATGCATTATTTATTTCAAAAATCGAGGGGAGTCTTCCAATATATATTGATTTCCTCAGTTGCAATGGTGACATGTTTGTCTAGTTGTATTAAACAGGAGGGAAAGAAACTAAGAAAGAGCTAAAATAAATAAATAAATAATTTAATCTACATTTTCAATTTGTAAAACTCTTAAATGTAATGGTTACATTATTCTTAAAGAGTTTGGCTTATTGATAAGTTCAAATGTCTTCAATATTCAAATTAAATTAACTTCTACAGTATCTCAATAATCCAAAACATATTTTTCTTCCTTTTATTTATACTTAAAACTATAATCTATAAAGAACCATAATGATTTGTTAGTCCTATCAAGTAATGCTAAACTGTTTTTTAAGAAAAAAAAAATCTCACAAGAGCTTGCAACTGAGGCTACTTTTGTTGCTAAGTGTGTAATGACAAAGCTAATAATATTTGTCTTGTGCAAATTTATTTTTAACAAGCATTATTTCAAACAGATAGTGCAGCTTCTATTGAACTGCCTCTTTTTTTTAATCCAAAAGGTATCATAATTAATATCCAAATATAAGCATGTACTATTCACAGACCCATACACAGCATAAGGTTAGCCAAAGTTAAAAAAAAAATAAGTCAGGGCATCAAGTAAAGATGAGCTTATTTCCTCAGTTTGGGTCATCATCAAAGAGACAACTTTGTGGTACAGAATGTTTACTTTTGTTTGTTTTACTTGAAGTGTTAGAGAGTGACTTTTAAGAGATAACTGCCAAAGTCAATGTCTGATTAAATAGTAATAGATTGTATTTTTAACCAATTTACTACATCTTACGTCCAAATTTTTTCAAATATTTTTCTAGCTCTATTCTCTCTTTCTTCTTCTTCTGTTATCCTAAATATATGAATGCTAAATAGATTGATACTGTCTCACAATTTATTGGGACTTTGCTCATTGTCTAAAACATTTTTCTTTCTGTATTTCAATTTGTATCACTTCTATTGACTTGTACTCAAGTATACTAATATATTGTTTTGCATCATCAAATAAACTGCTTAATACCATCTGATCAGTTTTTTAACTTCAGACAATGAGTTTTTCACAATTGAATATTTTATCTCACTATTTAATTGAATATATGTCTCTTTTTGATAATATTTTATCAATTAATTTAAAGTCCTGGTCTCTGTTAATTCCAACAATTAAGCTGTTTGTAATTTTATTTATATTTATTACTATTATTTTTAATTGTGAGTTACATTTTATGCTTCTTTGTGTGTTTAGTAACTTTTTTTGTACACTTGACATTGTGATTTTTGTGTTGTAGTGTGTTTAGGTATCTATATTATCACTTAAACAGAATCGGAATTTTCTTCAGTAAGGTTTTAAATTGTGAGCAAAAACTTTGTTCATATAAAGGACTGGTTTTAGGCTTTATTAAACTTTGGTTTTGTTAGCTCTCCCTTTGGTCTTAAGTAATTACTTAACATGGTCTTTAAGTGGCAAATCTAGTGTTCAAGAAAACTTTCAAAGACAGTGAAATGAGATGAACATCATTAACCTAAGTACATATATGAAGACATGAATGATGTGACTCTACTTTGTGTACAACCAGAAATATGAAAAATTGTGCTCTATATGTATAATATGAATTATAATGAATTCTGCTGTCATATATAACAAATTATAATAAAAAAATTTAGGAAGTGTTACATTGAATGATTTGGGTCACTCCCCTATATGACAGCTAGTTCTTCTAACTTTCATTACAACTTGGGTCAAATTATAAACTCTTCCAATGATCACAAAAGAAAGGAAAATATTTATCTAGCCCAATTCCCCAGCAGAGCACAGCTTTGGAATTTTCGGTCATCTCTTTCAATCTTCAGGCCTTGCTTTCCACTATGTATCTTCAATTCTTAGCATATTATAGTTCAGTACTTCGTAAGTGAACATTTTCACAAAAGCTGAGATTTGAAAGCAATTCATACATTAGTTTTTGTAGCCCTTTATTCTGTGGCTCTCTTGATTTAGTGATGTTATCTTCAATTCCCAGGTATTCTAGCATCACTAAAGTTTGATCTCTACTTCCTCAATCCAACAAAACTGCTGATTTCTGTTATAACTCCATTTCTTAACTGTAAGGCCAACCAACAAGAGCCTTGAGGGAAAACTCAGTAAACAAAACAAACCAACCAGATTTCTTCCTACATGTCTCATTTTTAAGAACTGAATTCTACTCATTTCTTTCTTTTTGAAACATATCAGTGATGGAATTCAAAACAAATATTGTAGGATGAAACAATTTAATTTCCTCAAAAATATGCTTGAAATATTCACCATGAAGCACTAGTTATTGAGGTTACAGAGAAACAAGGGAAAATTTTTGTTTTTTTTCTTAAGGATTTTCGTAGTTTAATTCAAAGACCTTTGAATTGCAGTATGACTACATTACTTGCAATATGTACATGCAGTTAAGTATACCACTGCAGATACCTGTATACATTGATATTGGGGTACATTAATGTACTTTTAAACAAGCACATAAGTTATTCCTATGCAGATTGTCTGGATTCACTCCTCTGAGAGGATTTCTTTAAAAAGGATCTGGTTAGATTAAAAAGGATGACTGAGAACTCATATGAGTAGCTGCAGATTCAAATTTTACTCAGGAAAAATTGAATTTTTCTTTCATCTTAGGGATTTCATAAAGTTTTCAGCTGAAACCACATTGTCCAAAAAGACCTGTGGGGTTCTGTGCCCCACAGTATGATTGCAATGAATCTCATCTTGTTGTCTCTTGGTGGCACTGTAATCACTCAGTGTGACCTGAATGTGTGCAGTTTGGTTTCAGGACCAACTAAATTAATTTATGTTGTACTGAAACCAAGAACTATCTGACCAGACTTGACATTTCCTGGCATAACTCAATCTTGCCCTGCTATTTGAGCGTTCACAGAATGCTTTCTCCTGATTCTCAACATTATTGATGTCTCAAACTATTTTATTTTATCAAAGCCTCTCTCTCCCAGAGATAAAATGAAGCCCAGGTAATTTTAATAAAACATTCAATCAGTGTTTTTTTTTTTTACTTAGCTTGATAGAATCAAAGAGTTGAGTGCTTCTACTCACAGATAACTTTGTATTTCATCCTTCAAAAGAGCTGATTTGATATTTTTGTTTCACTTAATTATTGTCAAAAAATTAACTTACACAAACTAATAGTAGATGTGTATATACATTTAGGCTTATACATGTTTTTGTCTCTTGACTAAAATGCTGGCTATATTGTATTTCCTGTGTGGATAAACTGATAGAATCTATAGTTATATGAGATGAATAGATAAAGATAAATATGACATTGAGAGATAGATATGTAGATCTGACTGTTGTGACTCTTGTAAATATTATGCTCCTGTTCTTCCAGTTCTGATTGTTATAACACTATTCCTCCCTTTAACTGAAGAAAAACTTTCAATATGGAAAAATATTTTTCCTGGTTTTATGACAATCTGAAAGTCTGTCATTAGTGATACATAAAATGAACAATAGACAAAAACAGGATTAGAAAGCATAAATTATGTAAATAGATCAGTATCTTGCCTCACATAACTCTGTTTTTAAGAAGATTAATGTAGTTTTTAATAGACCTAGCATCTCAACTTGAAGCTTTGATTCTATTAAATTTATCAACTCTTTAATGTTTTAAATAATGAACAGAATAAAAATAGACTCATTTGGAAGGGTATACATTTCCAAAATATATAAATATATTGAATTATCCAGAAGAAATATAACATTATTATATATTGGAGGAAGAGGATGAAAGCAGCATACATATATTAATTTTGGAAATATTTATTGTTCCCTGAAAGTATTAATTTTATAGAATTTCTTATTTATTCAAACTAAATGATTTTCAATGGTTACTATTATGTCTATTTGCATTGGATGAGAAATATTTACTTAACACCTGACATGTTCTACATAATTGGAATTGATCATAATCAGAGATCTTTTCTTTCATAAAAAAGAAAATTTCTTTTCACAGAAAGTTTTCTTTCATAAATTTTTTGTCATTTTGTCAGTTTTGAGAGAGACTTTTATTTTATTGATTATTGATTTTTTTCAAGTACAAATGCTTCTCAACTCATGTTGAGGTTATGACCAGATAAACCTATTTTAAGTAAAAAATAAGTTTAAATATACCTAATACACCTAACCTTCTGAACATCAGCTTAGCAACACAACACACTGCAGAGTTTCAGTTGCTTACTCTGAAGATAGTTTGCAACTTACTGACCCTGACTAGATTTGCCAGAGAGTATTTTTTTTTCACTTATCAATAGTCTAGGAAAAGAACAAAATCCAAAATTTTAATTTCTATTGAATGCCTATTCCTTTCACATCATCATGAAGTCAAAAAGTCAAATCATTGTAAGTTGGGGACTCTGTAAACAGATTGTTCTGCATCAATTTTTTTTTCACTTCTAATAATAAATTTCACTGTTTTCTGATTTTATCTTCATTATGCTCTTCTTCTGCTTGCTTTGTTTTGCTTTGCTTCTTCTGGTTTCTTAAGGTGAGAATTTAGAATGCTAATTTCACACCTTTCCAGTTTTCTAATGTGAGCAACTAGTTATAAGTTTCCCTCTTAGCACTGCTTTAATTGTACCATATTTAATTGCATCTTTGTTTGTTTGTTTTCATTCAGTTACATGTATTTTAACTGCATTTCTGACTTCTTCTTTGAGTCATATGCAATTTCAAAACATGCTTTTTAATGTACCTAATTTCCAAGCTAGAAAATATTCCTATAGTTTGTTATTGCTTTCAAATTTGTTTCCATTGTCTTCATAATTTAAAATTTATTGTTAGGTGTCTCAATGCAGAATATAGCCTACTTTTAAGTGAACATTCTAAGTATAATTGAAATATGTATTTTGTTGTTTTGGGGTAGAGTATTAAAAAATGTCAATTTTATACTGTTGGTTGGTGGTGTTCAGTTCTTTTATAAATTTGTTGACATTTTATCATGTAGTTCTATTATCAAAAGAAGAATGATTATGATTTTGCATATTTCCATTCTCAATTGCATTGATTTTTAAATGTTGCTTTAAAATGTGCTGTTTGTTGTATATGCACTGAGAATTAATATGACTTCTTGCCGGATTGAAACTTTTTATCATTACATTTTGTTTCTATTTTTCTCTAGTAAATTATGAAGTATATTGATTTAGTCACTCTTGTTAATACATTTTTCATGAAATTTGTTTTTCCAGTCTTTTTATTTGAAATTCCTATGTTTTTATGTTTAAAGTGAGTTTTTAAAGTGTGTTGTTGGATCATTTTTTGTTCAATTTTTAATTAACTCAATCATTTTTATTTAATTACAATGAGTTCATTTAGATTGTTTACATTTAAAGTAATTATTGATAGATGAAGGCTTGTGTGTTAGTTAGCTTTGTGTCACTGTCACTAAAATACAGAGGAGGAAAAGTTTATTTGGGGCTCTTGATTTCAGAGGTCCAGCCCTTTTTCAGCTGATTCCACTGCTCTGAACCTGAGGTGAGGCAGAACCTCATGGCAGGAGGGTGTGGCAGAGGAAAGTTGTTCAGATGATGGCAGTCAAGAAGACGAAGAGCAAGTATGGAGCCAGGAATAAAATATCACACTCAAGGGCACTCTCCTGATGACTTATTTTTTCTTGTCACCCACCTGCCAACTATTACCACTCTATAAGCCATTCAAACTACTAAAGAGTCAGATGGATTAATTCTCTGATTAGGTAATAGTTCTCAGAATTTAATTATTTCAACTTGAACATTGCTACCTTGGATAACCTGTGAGCTTTTGGGAGGACACATCATATTCAAATTAAAAAAGATTGCATTCCAATATATAATTATATAATTATTAAATAATTATAATTTTTGTTATTTGCTTTTCTGCTTCCATTTTCTTGTCTTTCTGGGGGAAATAAAATCTATTTTATAATTCCACCTTAAATTATTTATGGTTAAAAATAAAAAATATAGAAATATAAGTTATTTATGGTTTTAGTATGTCACTTTGAATAGATTTCTTGTGCTTTCTCCAGTTTTTCTTTGTATGTATTTATCATTGCCAGTTGATGTTAGTGTTTTGGAATTTTGAGTGATGCATTAAACCCTTACTTCAATTAGGTCCATTTAAGCTCCCATTTACAAAAAATACAGTTTTCTTATATATTTTTCTCTAAATAAATTTAGCATCATAACAATGATATTATAATGTTTCTTCCAAGCATTAAATCTGATTAAAGTAATTCATTTTTACCCATTACATTTTTCTTATTTTTATCTAAAGTGCCTCCTCTTTTTCCTTTGTCATTCCATTTTTTTAAGAGAGAGAGAGAGAGAGAGAGAGAGAGAGAGAGAGAGAGAGAGAGAGAGAGAATTTTTTAATATTTTTTTTTTTAGTTTTTGGTGGACACAATATCTTTATTTTTTTTTTTATTTTTATGTGGTGCTGAGGGTTGAACCCAGAGCCCTGCGAATGCCAGGTGAGCATGCTACCACTTGAGCCACATCCCCAGCCCAATTGTCATTCTATTTTTGTTTGGAAAAGTCTCTTGCCCTTTCTTTAGGGTAAATCTGATGTGAAACATTTTCTTAATTATCCTCTGAGAATATCTTTAATTTTCGTTCATTTCTAAAGGATAGTTTCACTAGATAAATGATTTACTCTTGATAATTCCTTTATTAATTGAAAGTATTTTAATATCTGCTTCTAAGATGTTATGAAAATCAGCTGCCATTTGAATTTTCATTCATCCATAAACACTATCTCATTAAAAATATTTCTTTCTTTTACTTTAGTCTTCATAAATCTAAATCAATGAGTTTATGTGTTGACAAATTTGGGAGTTTTCAGATATTATTTCTTCATATATTTGTTGTACTCCTGAGTCCCAACTGATTATAGATTTCTTTTGTTACTGTCAAACACATCATATAGACCTTGAGAACTTTTTAAAATCTATTTTCTTCCTGTTGTTAATACTGAGTAAAACATTATTTATATGTCTTCCTTTTCATTGATATTTAACATTAGTCATCATCTCCATTTTAATATTGACCTTCTCCAGTAATTTTGTTTTAATTTCAATTATTTTCCAGTTATGTAACATGTATTTCATTCTTGTTATAATTTCCATTTCTTTAGCAGGATTTCATTATATTATTTATTCCAAAAAAATTTGCAAATAATTATTAAAATATTTTATGATGGGTGCTTAAAATATTTGCAGATAATTTCAAAACTTGATTACTTTTATTGGTGTTTGTTTATCATCCTTCCTCATTCAAATAGTATTTTCACTGGTTTTGGGTATGGTTCTTGGTATGATGAATTCTTTTCTACTATTTCTTTGTCATTTTGGATGTTATAATTGTTCACTTTTAATGGTATTCACATTTCTTTCATCAGGAGCCAGTCTATTTGGGTTTTCAGTATAGATACCAACCTGTTTTTGTGAACTTTAGTTAAAATTACAACTTAGATTTTTAGAATCAGTTGCCTGTGTTCCTCTGACACAACCAGAACTTTTGTATATTGGGTCAGACACTCCAATAAGAGCTGGACATGCAAACAAGGTATAGCTCACATGTATACTACCACTAATATGTATCAAGCAGGCTGCACTCAAATGAGCTATATACCCATTCCCTGCCATTTTGCTTCAGAAGACAGACATACACTGTAGGGTATAGATCACTTCTCTATGTCTTTAGTAGGCTATAATTTCCCTGATCCTTTAGCCAGGGAACAGGTTTTACCTATTATTTTTTTGTACCTATTGGCTCTTCCAAGTTACAGACCTCTCAGAAACCCAGTTCAGGATGTACAAAGATAAAAAGAAAACTCAGGCAATACTGCATTGTTCCTTAAGTTGTGAACAAATCAGTTCTCTTTTTATTTTTCTTTTTCTTTTCAGATTCATTTTATACTTGTACTAGTTATATTATGTCCAGGATAGTTAGGTATAATATATGGCAAGGTCGGAAGTAAAAACATAAAAATAAATAAAATTTTCTCCAAAGAAAAAGCCTAATTTTTACCTTTTTACATAATAAAATTACATTCACAGAGAAATCCTTTCTAAAAGCATAAAATTTAGAAACAGTTGTTATTTCAGACTGTGTGCTTTATTTTTGAAATTCCCTTTACTTTTGAACCTCTGGTTACTCAAAATAAAGTCAAAATACAAATGTGGATGTAATTTTACTATAATATTTTATACCCATGATACATGTAGAACTGATCTGAAGTGATATTACTGTGACTCTTCGAGCTAAGAGTAAATATTAATGTTTTTATTCAGTTCTTATGATCCTATGGTATGGAAGTTCATTCACATGATGTCATAACAAGGCCGTTGAGAATATAGCTTTTTGTGATCCTATTTTGTAATGCAATGTGCATTCTTTTTAAAATTTGCTTTAATTAGTTATACATGAGAGTAGAATGCATATATGCATTTTGATATATCTTACATAGATGGGATATAAATTCCCCTTTTTCTGAGTGCACATGTTGCAGAATCATATTGGTCATGTAGTAACATATACACATAAAGTAATAATGTCTGTTTCATTCTGTATATTTACTATTCCCACATCCCCTCCCATCACTTCCCTCTACCTAATCTAAGGTAACACTATTCTTCCCTAGTACAGCCTGCCTTATTGTGAATTAGCATTTACATATTAGAGAAAACATTTGGTCTTTGGTTTTGTGGGATTTGCTTATTTCCCTTAGCATGATATTCTCCATTTACTGGTAAATGCCATAATGTCACTCTTCTTTAAAGCTGAGTAATATTCCATTGAGTATATATACCATATTTTCTTTATCCATTAATCTATTGAGGAACGCCTAGATTGGTTCCATAGCTATTGTGAATTGAACAGCCATAAACATTGATATAGCTGCATCACTATAGTGTGCTGACTTTAAGTCCTTTGTATATAAACCAAGGAGTGGGCTAGGTGGGTCAAATGGTGGTTCCATTCCCAGTTTTCTGAGGATTCTCCATACTGCTTTCCATAGTGGTTACAGCAATTTGAAGTCCTACCAGCAATATATGAGTGTACCTTTTTCACCACATCCTCACCAACATTTATTGTTGCCTATAGTCTTGATGATTGCCATTTTGACAGAAGTGAGATGAAATTATATAGTTTTGATTTTCATTCCTCTAATTGCTAGAGATATTGAACACTTTTTCATATATTTGTTGATAAATTGTATTTCTTCTTCTGTGAAGTGTCTGTTAAGTTCCTTAGCCCATTTATTGATTGGAAACTTTTTTCTTTTGGTGTTAAGTTTTTTGATTTTTTAAAAATATATCCTAGAGATTAATGCTTTATCAGAGGTGCATGTGGTAAAGATTTTATCCCAATTTGTACTCTCTCTCCTCACATTGTTAATTGTTTCCTTTGCTAAGAAGCTTTTAAATTTGAATCCATCCCATTTATTGATTCTTGATTTTACTTCTTGCACTTTCGGAGTCTTGTTAGATCCTAGGCTGACGTCGTGGAGATTTGAGCCTATGTTTTCTTGTATTAGGACATGGTATCTGCTCTAGTGCCTAAGTCTTTGATCCATTTTGAGTTGACTTTTGTGCAGGGTGAGAGATAGAGGTTTAATTTCATTTGCTACATATGGATTTCCAGTTTTTCCAACACCATTTGTTGAATAGGCTATCTTTTCTCCAGTGAATGTTTTTTGCACCCTTGTCTAGTTTTAGATAACCTTATTTATGTGGGTTTGTCTCTATTTCCTCTATTCTGTACCATTGGTCTATAAGTCTATTTGGGGCCAATACCATGTGTTTTTGTTACCATAGCTCTGTTGTATAGTTTAAGTTCTAGTATTGTGATGCCTCCTGCTTCACTTCTCTTGCTAAGGATTGCTTTAACTATTCTGGATCTCTTATTTTTCCAAATATATTTCCCTATTGCTTTTTCGATTTCTACAAAGAATGTCATTAGGATTTTAATAGGAATTGTAGTAAATGTGTATAATGCTTTTGGTAGTATGGCCATTTTGACAATATTGATTTTGCCTTTTCAGAAGCATGGGAGATCTTTCCATCTCTTGAGGTTTTCTTTAATTTCTTTCTTTAGTGTTCTGTGGTTTTCATTGTAGAGGTCTTTCACCTCTTTTGTTAGATTAATTTCCAGGTGTTTTTTTTTTCAGTGGATTCATCACTGATTTATAGGAATGCATTTGATTTATGGGTATTGATTTTATATCTTGTTACTTTGACAAATTCATTTATCAGTTCTAGAATTTTTCTGGTGGAATTTTTGGATCTTCTAGATACAGAATCATGTCATCAGCAAATAGTGATAGTTTGAGTTCTTTTTTTTTTACCTATTTGTATCCCTTTAATTTCTTTCTTTAGTCTAAATGCTCTGGCTAGATTTTCAAGGATGATGTTGAATAGAAGTGGTGAAAGAGGAGATCATTGTGTTGTTCCAGTTTTTAGCAGGAATGCTTTCCATTTTTCTCCATTTAGAATGATGCTGGCCTTGGGTTTAGCATATATAGCTTTTATAATGTTGAGGCATGTTACTACTATCCCTTTTTTTCTAGTGTTTTGAACATGGTGGTGTGCTGTATTTTGTCAAATACTTTTTTTTGCATCTATTGAGATGATTATATGATTCTTGTTTTAAGTCTATTAATATGATGAATTACATTTGTTTATTTCCATATGTTGAACCAACCCTGCATCTCTGAGATAAATCCCACTTGATCATAGTACACTATCTTTTTAATATGTTTTTGTATGCAATTTTCCAGAATTTTATTGAGAATTTTTGCATCTATATTCATAAGGACTATTGGCCTGAAGTTTTCTTCCCTTGATGTGTCTTTGTCTGATTTTGGTGTCCAGGTGATGTCAGCTTCATAGAATGAGTTTGAAAGGGTTCCCTCCTTTTCTATTTCATGGAATACTTTAAGGAGTATTGGGTTTAATTATTTTTTTAAATCCTTGTAGAACTTGGTGGATAATCCATCTGGTCCTGGGCTTTTCTTTGTTGGTAGGCTTTTGATGGTGTTTTCTATTTCAGTACTTGAAATTTATTGGTTTAAATCATGTATGACCGCCTCCTTAATTAGAGTAGGTCATATGCCTCTAGAAATGTGTCAATGTCTCTGAAATTTTCTATTTTATTCAAGTATAAATTTTCAAAATATATTCTAATTATCTTCTGTATTTCAGATGTGTCTGTTGTGATATTTTCTTCTTCATCTTGTATTTTAGTAATTTGAGTTTTCTCTCTTTTCCCCTTCATCAGTATAAAATTTCTATTTTATTTATTTTTCAAATAACCAATTTTTTCTTTTATCAATTTTTAAATTGCTTCCTTTTTTTCAAATAATCCTTATTTTATTCTTTTTTTTTCTTTTTTTATTGGTTGTTCAAAACATTACATAGTTCTTGATATATCATATTTCACACTTTGATTCAAGTGGGTTATGAACTCCCATTTTTATCCCATATACAGATTGCAGAATCACATCAGTTACACTTCCACTGATTTACATATTGACATACTCATGTCTGTTGTATTCTGCTGCCTTTCCTATCCTCTACTATCCCCCCTCCCCTCTTCTCTCTCTACCCCCTCTACTGTAATTCATTTCTCCCCCTTGTATTATTTTTCCCTTTCCCCTCACTTCCTCTTGTATGTAATTTTGTATAACCCTGAGGGCTCCTTTCATTTCCATGCAATTTCCCTTCTCTCTCCCTTTCCCTCCCACTTCTCATCCCTGTTTAATGTTAGTCTTCTCCTCATGCTCTTCTTCCCTACTCTGTTCTTAGTTACTCTCCTTATATCAAAGAAGACATTTGGCATTTGTTTTTTAGGGATTGGCTAGCTTCACTTAGCATAATCTGCTCTAATGCCATCCATTTCCCTCCAAATTCTATGATTTTGTCATTTTTTAATGCAGAGTAATACTCCATTGTGTATAAATGCCACATTTTTTTTATCCATTCGTCTATTGTAGGGCATCTAGGTTGGTTCCACAGTCTTTCTATTGTGAATTGTGCTGCTATGAACATCGATGTAGCAGTGTCCCTGTAGCATGCTCTTTTTAGGTCTTTAGGGAATAGACCCAGAAGGGGAATAGCTGGGTCAAATGGTGGTTCCATTCCCAGCTTTCCAAGAAATCTCCATACTGCTTTCCAAATTGGCTGCACCAATTTGCAGTCCCACCAAGAATGTACAAGAGTACCCTTTTCCCCACATCCTCGCCAGCACTTGTTGTTGTTTAACTTCATAATGGCTGCCAATCTTACTGGAGTGAGATGGTATCTTAGGATGATTTTGATTTGCATTTCTCTGACTGCTAGAGATGGTGAGCATTTTTTCATGTACTTGTTGATTGAGTGTATGTCCTCCTCTGAGAAGTGTCTGTTCAGGTCCTTGGCCCATTTGTTGATTGGGTTATTTGTTATCTTATTGTCTAATTTTTTGAGTTCATTATATGCTCTGGATATTAGGGCTCTATCTGAAGTGTGAGGAGTAAAGATTTGTTCCACAAGGATGCCCTCTGTCACCACTTCTGTTCAACATAGTTGTTGAAACACTGGCCAGAGCAATTAGACAGACGAAAGAAATTAAAGGCATAAAAATAGGAAAAGAAGAACTTAAATTATCACTATTTGCAGATGACATGATTCTATACCTAGCAGACCCAAAAGGGTCTACAAAGAAACTATTAGAGCTAATAAATGAATTCAGCAAAGTGGCAGGATATAAAATCAACACACATAAATCAAAGGCATTCCTGTATATCAGCGACAAATCCTCTGAAATGGAAATGAGGTCAACCACTCCATTCACTATATCCTCAAAAATAATAAAATATTTGGGAATCAACCTAACAAAAGAGGTGAAAGACTTATACAATGAAAACTACAGAACCCTAAAGAGAGAAATTGAAGAAGATCTTAGAAGATGGAAAAATATACCCTGTTCATGGATAGGCAGAACTAACATCATCAAAATGGCGATATTACCAAAAGTTCTCTATAGGTTTAATGCAATGCCAATCAAAATCCCAATGGCATTTCTTGTAGAAATGGAGAAAACAATCATGAAATTCATATGGAAAAATAAAAGACCCAGAATAGCAAAAACAATGCTAAGCAGGAAGTGTGAATCAGGTGGTATAGCGATACCAGACTTCAAACTATACTACAGAGCAATAGTAACAAAAACAGCATGGTACTGGTACCAAAACAGGCGGGTGGACCAATGGTACAGAATAGAGGACACAGAAACCAATCTACAAAACTACAACTATCTTATATTTGATAAAGGGGCTAAAAGCATGCAATGGAGGAAGGATAGCATCTTCAACAAATGGTGCTGGGAAAACTGGAAATACATTTGCATCAAAATGAAACTGAATCCCTTTCTCTCGCCATGAACAAAAGTTAACTCAAAATGGATCAAGGAGCTTGATATCAAATCAGAGACACAGCGTCTGATAGAAGAAAAAGTTGGCTATGATCTACATACTGTGGGGGTGGGCTCCATATTCCTCAATAGGACACCCATAGCGCAAGAGTTAATAACTAGAATCAACAAATGGGACTTACTCAAACTAAAAAGTTTTTTTCTCAGCAAAAGAAACAATAAGAGAGGTAAATAGGGAGCCTACATCATGGGAATAAATTGCTTCTTTTGTTTGGATTTTATTGAATTCAGCTATGATTTTAATTATTTGCTGTCTTCTGCTTTTGGTGTTGATTTGTCCTTCTTTTTCTAGGGCTTTGAGATGGAATGTTAGGTCATTAATTCTTTGACTTTTTATTCTTTTAATGAATGCACTCCATGCAAAGAACTTTCCTCTTAGTATTGCCTTCACAGTGCCCCAGAGATTTAGATATTTTGTATCAGTGTTCACTTTTACCTCTAAGAATTTTTTATTTTATCCTTGATTTCTTCTACCATCCATTCACCATTCGCTTGTGTATTATTTAGTCTCCATTTTTACAGTAGCTTCTATTTTTTTTTTTTTTTTAATTTTTACTTGATTTCTAATTTCACTCCTTTGTGACCAGAGAGAATTCAGGGTAGTATCTTTCTTTTTTTTGTATTTACTAAGCTGCTGAGAAGAAAGTATATTTTCTTGCTGATGGATGAAATATTTCATATTTGTCTTTTATGTCTAAAATATTGATTGCATTATTTAGTTCTATAGTTTTCTTATTTAGATTTTGTTTGGAAGAACTGTCCTGCAGTGAGAGAGGCATGTTAAAGTCACCAAGTATTATTGTATTTTGGTCTATTTGACTCTTGAAATTGAGAAAGGTTAGTTTGATGTACATAGATGCTCCATTGTTTGGGGCATAAATATTTATTATTGTTATGTCCTGCTTATATATACTTTCCTTAGGAAGTATAAACTGTCCTTCTTTGTCTCTTTTATTTAACTTTGGTTTGATGTCCACTTTATCTGAAGTGAGAATGGAAACTCCTGCTTGTTTATACAATCTGTATGAGTGATAAGTTTTTTCCCATCCTTTCACCTTCAGCCTGTGGATGTCTTTGCCCATGAGGTGAGTCTCTTGAAGATGGCATATTGTTAGGTCATGCTTTTTAAATTAATCTGCCTGTCTATGTCTTTTGATTGATGAATTCAGGCCATTAACATTCAAGGTTATTATTAAGATATGATTTGTATTCCCTCTCTTTTGATTTATTTCTGGTTTTTGATTTGTCTTAGTTTCTCATTTGGTAGAATGTCCCTTTAGTGAAGATCTTCCCTTTGATTGATTGTTTTACCTTTTTTTTTTTCACTTCATCCTCATAGAATATTTTGTTGAAAATGCTCTATAGTGTAGGCTTTCTAGTTGTGAATTATTTTATCTTTTGTATGTCAGAGAATGTTTTAATTTTATCTTGAAAACTGAAATTTAATTTTTATAGATATAAAATTCTTGGTTGGCATCCCTTTTCCAGTCCTTTTTCAGATGGCTTGAAATATATTATTCCATAAACTCCTAGGTTTGAAAGTCTGAGTTGAGAAATCAGTTGAGATCCAAATTTATGGTAAACCTGCTGGCATCCAGGCCCCTGAGCCTGGATTGTGTCCCAAAATATGTGCAGCCACCTGAAACCAAACCTGGAGTCTTCCTAAAGCAGTCCTCTAAGCTGTGGTAGCAGTGGTAATGGTGGAGGTTGTTGACAGCAGGCAGTGAGTGGGTCAGCAGTAGTGGTGGCTGTAGCTGTGGGGGCAGCATCACCATATGATCTCTGGGGGTCAGCAGTAGTGTTGGCTTCAGATGCATCCAGGGCAGTGATTTCTTCTGTGGCAGCAGCAACTGGAAAGAAGATCTTCACGCAATCTCAGGTTGGCAGCACTGGAATTAGAGGCAACAGCAATAGCGGTTTGGTGCAGGCTGCAATGTACTATTCTTATCTCATCTGTCCTGCCACAACTCTCTGACTCCCACATACAAACACATGCACACATTTTCCAAAGACTTTTTATGAAAGATTAATAGTATCATGCAAGTTTTATATCAGCAAATTCACTAATGGGTTTTTACCAGTGAATCCCTCAGGAGAGCCTCTGCCTTTTAAATGTTGAAAGATAACCCTGAAGCTTCAAAGGAGCAGAAATTTGGTGTAAAAAGTTTAAGAGCAAATGGTGAAATAATGTGTTAAAGAAAACTTTAGGCCTAATTGCTCAAGAAATTTATTTTTCTTCAGTAAATCATGCACCACAATAAAATGCAAACTGTCCTAATTTGCCATTTAGTAAGAATTATGGTTGCATTTTTATTTATAGTGTCAAAAGAAAAAAAATTAGAAATACTAGACTACAAATTTTCTAACCACCTACACTCCTGTGATTGTCAGCTTTATATCATGTGATTAAAAGATACAAGAAAAATAATTTAGAGGATGGAAAATTTATTTTGGCTCAAGGTTTCAGAAGTTTAGTCCATGGTCAGTGAATTGAATTGCTCTAGGCCCAACGTGAGGCAAAACATCATTGCATAAGGATGTGATAGAGGGAAGTTTCTCACCTTATGACAGCCAGTAAGTAGAGAGAGGTAAAGGGGCCTCAGAAAATGAATCCTTTCAAGATACACTCCCAGTGATCCATGTTTTCCAGCCATGGCCCACCTGCCTACAGTCACACCCAATCAGTCCATTTAAACTAGGATGGACTGATTAGACTACAGTTTTCCAAATCTAATCATTTCACTTTGAATATTTATATATTAACATAGGAGCTTTGGGAGTTCACCATATATTCAAACCATGCACCTCCTGATTTACTAGTTTTCTGAGCAATCCTTTTATTTTTACATATTTGGTGTCACAATGCTATAGCAAAATATAAAAGTGGAGACCTCTGTGAGTCTAATCTATTTGCTACAACTCACTTAGTTAAAAGAAAAAAAGAAAATAAAGATTATTTAAATCAATGTGCTTCATTAGTTATTTGGAATCAACGTCATAAGACACAAACACACAAACACACACAAAAACACACACACATTCTCTCTCACACACAGAATGATTAATATTTGTTTTTCTAAGTATTTCACCCATTTAATTCTAAAAGTAAATCCAAAAAGTTAATATTATTATCCCCGTTTTAAGTAAAAGGGTACCAATGCACAGCAGTTTTAAAATGTCTTTGGTGACACTATTAAAACTTGGCAAAGCTAGTAGTTAAGCCTGGCTAAGCCGGCAGTCTAACCATAAAAGCATAGTCTCTTGTCCATATTGTCATCCTATTGTTTCATGTTATAGGTTCTAATCTTGTAATGGGAAATCACATCTAAAATCCTTTCTTTTAATAAAATTCAGTTGCAGTATTGCAACTTTTGGTTAGGAAATTTTGAAATGACTCGTTTCCTTTTTACTGGAGTTCATCTTTATTCCCATTAATGTCATTTACAGTTACAATTCCATGTTGCTGTCTCAATATTGTATCCTAATTATGTTTCTTACATGTCGACACCTATAAATGCAAGAACTTTATTCTTTCTTCATTTGATCCTTTTCCAAAATCCGACACATCATTTGAGACTTGAAGAGAATTTTAGATCATTATTTTAAAATTAATTTTCAATAAACATTACTTTTTGCTTGGTATAAACATTTTGGTATTATTTAATCAGTTTACTCATTCATTCAAGTAGTAATTTGACTAAAAATTTATTTTTGAATGTCTATGATACCTTTAAAAAGGTATCAGAAACATAGTCTATTAGACTGTGTGTAAACTGAAGTAACTAGAATAGAGTTTTAAAGAATTATTGTATCAGCACCTAAAGCTTTGATAGAAAAAAGGGTATCAGTAGAGACTTCTAGAGAAGAAACATCTAAATGTTGATCTCACTTTTCGCTTTTGCCTTCTCTGTCTCTTTGAGTCAGAACATCTATAACAAATGCACACAAAAATAAAATAATTAAAATTAAATTAAAATATATCCATGAATTTTCAATCAGCCATCAATACTATACCATTTTAAATGCATGATGATTTTCTGCATCTCTTTACTGTCAATATTAAAGTCTGATCAAATAATGTTTGTCACTCTCAATATTGCCATAATTTCCTAAATGTTCACCTTGCTTATTTTGTTGATTCCCACAGTTTATTCTTCACAATAGATATTTGTTCCTATTTAACCCACAATAACCTCATGTCTTTTCAATGAATATTGAAGCTCTATTGTATTTGGTGCTCAGTGCCTTTCTGATATTGTTATTATTCCTTCTAACATGCTCATTTTTTTTTCCAATCACAATTGCCTTCTTAATTTTTATTCAAACTTTTTAGGCATGGCTTTTGTATCGACCCATCCTTATTTATTTATTTATTTGTTTGTTTGTTTGTTTATATGTTTAATTTAGGTGGACACAATATCTTTATTTTATTTCTATGTTCTGCTGAGGATCAAACCCAATGCTTCATGCATGCCAGGTGAACACTCTACCACTGAGCCACATACCCAGACTCTGACCCATCCTTTTGTCTACATTCTTTGCTTCTCAAATCCATGCTATTATTTCCTTGAACTTTCCTAACACTTTACTCAAGTTTCAACTTCCCAATTAACCCTAGCATGACTAAAATATTTAAAATGGAAAACCTTGCATCTTCCTTATTCCAGATCTCCCCTTGCTGAAGTGATGTTCTCCCAGCAATAGAATATTCTGGAAAAGCATATTTAATTTAATTGCATAGTATATTAATGGTTTTTTATACCTCTGTCTCAAATATAATTTAATTTCTTTAGGACAATTATTTTGGATTATTTTATTCACTACTATGTAAAACTATGTAAAAGAAGGAGGAAATAGTCAAAGTAATGAGGTCAGATTAGAGTTAACTTTGGAAAAGTTACTATAGTAAGTGTCAATAATGCCTGTTTGTGGCTTTTGTTCCTGAAGTTTTCTCCAGGCTATTTGGCTTCAAAAGAAAAAAAAAGTCAGAATAAAAAATGCGAACTTATCTGCTCAAGATGGTAGAATAATGAGTTCAAGACTAAGGAATTTATGAATTTATTTATCAAGATATTGATGAAGTAATATCCTGAAGCTGAAACAACCATGGAAAGAAGCACTTTGTACTTAGAATAGACAACACTCTTTCCATGGTTGTGTCACAGGGTCCCTCAGCTATAGTGCAAGTGGGACAGACAAAGATGTTCCACTCCTGGCATCATTCCTGAGCCTTGGGGACTGGCCTATAATTAATTTTGGTTACCTATAGTTCTTTGCTACCTACCCATTAGTAAGAAACCCAATTCAAGTAACTTATTGTGTGCATGATCTGTCTCATCAAACCTGGACAAGTTTATAAATAAGTAGCATCTGGAAGGTAGGAGGATGGAATAGATACATCAGCTTCTGACCAGTGCAGGGAAGATAAAGCTAATATTTTAAGCACAGGCAAGGTTACTGCCCCCCAGAAATGTTATTATTTTACAATATATGTTATTTTCAATAAATATAATATATTATTTGTATTATATTATTAAAATACATCATTTACGATTTTCAGTATTCAATGAAACTTACAATGCATATAAAGACAGGAAAGTTACATCTTACAGCTAATGGGAAAAATAAAAAATGTTGAATAGAAACCAACTCAGAAATTCCAAATTTTGTCTTCAACAAAAAAAGAACTTCACAGAAGCTAATAAGCTATACCCAAAGAACTGAAGGAAATTGTGTTTAAAAGTTAAAGAAAGATGTTTTTAATGAGCAGAGACAAGATCCCAACAGGAAATGAAAAGGATAAAAATTAAATTTCAGAACTAAGATGTCCAATAAATTAAAAGTTTAGTATCTCTATTTATGCTTAATGGAAAGCTGATGATAACATAAAAAATGATAAGTGAACATGAAAACAAACAAATCTAATTAACATAGAGAACAGCAAATAAAATTATACTGAGATACCCTTCCAAAATGTTCAACATATCTGTAATTGTATTCCAATAAAGAGAAGGAGAAAAAGAAGTCAAATATTTGAAGAAATAGTGACTGAAAGCTTTTCAAATTTGGAAGAAAATATTAATGTTGAAATCCAAGCATCTCCAATGTAAGCACAATAAAAATGGCATCTAGGCACATCATAGTCAAAATTATGAAAGCTGAAGAGAAAGAAAATCTTGAAATGAGCCCAGGGAGAAAAAAAAATATTGCACATAGGGAAGAACACTGTGATTAATGAGGAAATCTGGAGATATTAGAGCACCATATAGAAAACTCATAGTTATCTTTATAATCATTTAATTTTATGGGATATTCCACTGCAGAAACATGGACATAATATTCTGTTAAATAGTCATTGCCAGAACAATTGAGTATTCTTATATGAAACATGATTCCCTCCACTAATAAAGCCATATAAAACAATTCTGGGTAGAATAAAATTAAATGTGATGCACACAGCAATATGTATTTTTAAAAGAATTGTATAAAGATATCTTCATGATTATTTTTGAATAATCTCTCTCTCTCTCTCTCTCTCTCTCTCTCTCTCTCTCTCTCTCTGGTGCTGTGAATTGAACTCAGGGTTTTCGGTATGCAAGATAAGTTCTCTATCAATGAGCTGCATTCCCAGCCTAAGAAACATTTTTAAAATAAATAGATATAGCTTAAATAAAAGCTATAAATTGACTACAAAATAGTTAAGAATTTGTCCTCATTAGGAACACTGGAAAAGTGAATAAAAATATGTATCACTAATGAGGAGAAAATGTATCTAATACATATAACTACCTGGACCTAGGAGTCAAAAGAAACTAAGAAAACAAATATTCAAATAAGGAAAAAAATGATAAAAATAACAAAAATGGAAAGATCATTTCTAAAAGTTAAAATACAAATGACTCATAAACTATATTAGTGGTCATGAGAAAGCAAATTAAAACTAAAATATTATTGAATCATGTATTCATCAGATTAGTTGAAGTTAAATAAATGTAAGTGCAAACCAAATATGTTTTATGCTATAATTGAAGGACATGATACAACCTTATTAGAACAAAAATTAAATTTTAAAATGCATTTTAAGGTATACATATTCTATGACTCTCAACCTCTTCTAAAGAAATCCATTTGGATATTTTAAAGTCTATTTGGATAAATATACAAGCACATTCATTACAAATTTTGGGGTATCTGTCTCAGACAGTAAGAAACTGAATTTTCATTATGTTTAGTATATAATATATAGTGATTAATTTTCATGAATGTTGTAAATATAATATTTTACACAGTAACAATGATAATGAATTACTACTGTAAAATTGACATGGATAAATTTCAGATACCATAATATTGATCAGAAGAGATCAAGTTCAAGTAAATTTAGTTTTATTCATCTATATAAACTAAATATGTTTGAGTTTCTATAGCTGTTTCTATAGCTGTTATAACAAAGTGCTATAATTTAGTGTTTAAAATACCTACAAAATTACTATTTTACTCTTGTGACACTGGTTTCACTTGATTATACTTAATCTATTGGTAAGAATGTATTAATATTCTGAGGCAATAGGGAGAAATTTTTCTTGCCTAATTCAACTATGAAAGACTGATGGACTTCCATTGGCTCTTCGTTTCTTTCCCCCATATTCAAAGCCAAATTTTTGAATCTCTCCATGGTATCTTTCCATTCTCACATTTCCCTCTAATTTTAAGAACTTATTTGATTAAATTGGGCACATCTGGATAATCCAGGATAATCTTTCCATCTTCACATTTTTAATTTAAAGTTTAATTTGTAAAGTTATTTTTACCTGCCAAATGATGTATTTACATATTCTAAAATTAGGGTAGGCATGTGCATCTTTGGAAGACCATTATTTTACTTATTATGAAAGGCAAAAACAAATTATGTTGTTCACAAAAATAAATATAGCTAGGAAAAAATGATACAGAGAAAACTATTATCATAAAATTCAAGGAGAGTAAAGAAAGGATTTCATAGGAAGTGGTATCTTTTAGGTCATCTAAGACAATGTTCTATTTCTTGATATAGAAGGTCATTTTAATGTCATCTGCTTTATAAAATATTAAGTTTTACATTATGTTTCATGTACATTCATATTAAAACTAATAAAACTGGATGATATTAGATTTCAAATTGATAAATGGAAATGATTCTGTAGCCCTTGCTGCCACCCAGGCTGAGGTGGTGATCACCTAAAGGATTTCTTGACAGTGTATAGGAAAGATAGACACATCTCTGATACATTTAGAAAAAAAAATATAAACAGATGTTTTAATAGTTTATATACTTTGGAATTATGTTATTTTTCCTCATTCTTTTTGTAAATTCATTTTATTTATTTCTTAGGTCATTCATGCAATCATGAATTTTTAATCTGTGAATCATGACCTGCACTGCTAAGACTTCTATGAGAGGACAAAATAAGCATAAATGTGACTATTTTTTTTTTGCATCTTTAAGAAGATACATGGCCTTACTCTTAACTATAGGAGATGATGATTCTCACTGTATTTCCTTTTTATGTATATTACTTCCTAATTATTTTGCTATTATGTTCCATTGATGGATAAATCCCTGATGCTGAATAAAATCTGAGGCAGCTTAAAACACCTAAGATTAAACACCATACACTAAAGACAGTATATTTAAACATAAACTTTTAATATTGAAAAAAATAAAGTCTTACATAATTTTAGCAGTAATTTGCATATTTTGTAAAAATGATTAGTTGTTCTATTGATAGAATTTTTTGTGTGTGTTTGTGTTTGTGTTTCTTACTAGATTTACTGTTTTCATACAAAAAAATCAAACATTTAAGTGATGTCAATAGAAATTTTATGCATTGTTAATTCAGTTTAATCATACCAAACAGAGAAAATTCTTTCAGTAATTCAAAAACCATTTAAAATAACCCCCCCAAAGTCTTGTGTTTGGTGGGGGTGCAGGTACAGGGGATTTTGAACTCAGGGGCATTCAACCACTGAGCCACATTCCCAGCTAAATTTTTTCAATTTTACTTAGAGATAGGGTCTTATTGAGTTGCTTACTGCCTTGCCATTGCTGAGGCTGGCTTTGAACTCCTGCTCCTCTTGTCTCTGCCTCCCAAGCCCCTGGGATTACAGGGGTGTGCCACCACATCTAGCCAAACCCGGAAAGTTTTGAAAGGTTTACATCTTTTTGAATAAAAGATGCAACAAAGAAGAAATACTATATTTGATTAAAAGGCAGGCCAATAATAAATTATATTGAACTGGGAGTCAAGAAAATTGGTAATGCCAATGTTAACCTTACATTAAATATACAATAAATGTTTGATTTAATTATTCTCTTCCATATATCTAAAGTGAAAATATCTCACAATGTGTTATGAATAGTTGTTTTATGCTCCAGTGGGAACAAAATGTCTATTGGAACAAAACAATAGGATAAGACTAAATAACCCAAAATTATGATTAATGATTAGAGGATTTTAAATAATAAAAACATTTTTTAAAGAAAATGTGGTACATGTACAAAATAAAATTCTATTCTGGTAAAAAAAATTAAATATTGCTAGTTGCAACAAAGTGAATGGAACAGGGATCATTATATCAAATGAAATGATCTAGTCATGGAAAAAAAAAACCACATGATATTCATATATAAGGAAATATGCTGATCTCATAGAAGGTTAGTGTGCAATCGTAGGGACCCAAGGCTAGGGAGAGTACAGGGGAGCAAGGAAAGGGAACAGAAGGATCTTTGGATACTATGCTACACCAGGGAAAAGGAAGCTCTGGTGTGCTATTTCACAGTAGGATGAGTATAGCTGCCAATAATGTACTAAATATTTCAAAAAACTAGAAGAAAGGACTTTGAAAGTATTTACCATAAATAAATGATAAATGTTAGAGACAGGAGGTAGATATGTTTAACCAAATATAAATATTGCACAATGTACACAGGTATCAACACATCACGTACATGCACAAACTTTATATTTTTATATTATCAGTTAAAATAAATCTAATATAAATAATAATTTGTGGAAATTGATTTTCTTTCAGAGAAATTTATATATTCAAATAATGTTCATTTTTTTGGTAATACAATTAAAATTATTATTGAAAGTTTAAATCAACTTTGATGATTTTCTCTCTTAAATTTAAGGATTTTGAATTGTTTTCATAGCTTTCAATGTTCAGTTTCGCTATAATTCAGTCACTATAATTAAGGCTCCTTTAGTTGTTATAGCACCAGCATTCAAACCAGAATTTGGAAAACATCAGCTTAAGGTAAGAAAGGGAGGAAGAAGAAAGAAAAGAATACTACTGAGGAAAAAGGAGAAGTAGAAAGCATTGGTACTCTAGGCAGAGAGTGTGACAAGTAATAAACAAGGAAGACCATGAATGCAAGAGAAGAGGATGATGGAGTACACTTGATATAGTGCATCACCTGTCCCTGAACTAACTTTAAATAAGGTGTTAAAAATCAGATGCCTGAAGGTTACATGAATATATTACCATTCTAGGGATAATAAACTAATAAGGGTTGCTACCACAACTGGGAAGTTGCTTACTCTTTCCTAGGGATAAACCTACTCAGTTTTAATTTGTTTTTAAACAGTATCTTAATGAAATGACTCTTCAGACTGTTTTTGGATTCTAAGGCAAACAGCTCATCACACCTTTGAGAAGAAAATTACTTTTAAATTTTTATTCACATTGTGTTTAGGAGATATTTTTAAATTGGTATTTGTGGAGAGCGGACAGAGAGAAAATTCATTTATATTTGAGATTACTAGTTCATGTTATCAAAAAACTTAACTCATTATCCTTATCAACTCATTTATTAATGAGATAGACAAGGCCATCTCCAGGGTTAGACTTGAAACTGTCTAAATAAGAGGATTGGAAATCTGTAGTAATATCAACAAGCTGACTTCAAACAACCTAAAGCTTCATTCTGAACATTTTTTTCTTGATAGAGTCACTCTAAATATCATAATAATTTATGTATCAGAACGTATATAGTCTTATAGATACAATCGACATTTCTATTAGCTAATGTCAAACAAGTTCTAACAAATAAATTGAGATGTTTAAATATCAGTAAAATCATGAAACTATATGTGGATAAATTTCTGGATAAAACTAACATTTATGTAATGCCTTTGTGAATATGATTAATTAGAAAGTATATTTAAAAAACTATCTCACAGAAAGGTTCCAACAAAGCATTATTGTATATTGTCCATTGAAAATATACAGCAGTAACTAATTTTAGATATTCTAATAAGATTGGCAAAGATGCATACCAAATGCAATTGATATACTCAATTTGCCAGTGGTAGTGTTCTCATAAATGTTAATATAAAATAAAAAGATAAATCTGTGTAAATGTGTAAAGATGTATATGATGACCCAATTATAGGAGCCACTTTTCAAAAACAAAAATTATTTGAGTTATATTTAAATTCAATTTAGTTTGAAATCAGGATTGCTTAATTTATTCAAAAAATTTGACCATGTGTTTATAGCATAAATATGACTCTAAAATTCCAAGTATAAGGGATTCATGAATTCATAATATTGATTTATCTATCATCTATATATCAAGCAACATTTATACAAATGGAATTCCTTATTGAGATATCAGTTATTTAGATATGTAGTAAACAAAACATATCTAATACTTAAAATAATCCAGTTAAAATGGGAACATCATGTACTGCCTCATGTCAAGAACCAAAGCAATGGGACTGACTGACTATGGATGGAAAAGTCCAAAACTATCTGTCAAAATAAAACTTTCCTCCTTTAAATTATCTCAGTTATTCTGTCATAGTAACAGAAACATGGCTAACAGATGCAGTAATTATGGTTCTGTCTAAATCAATAGGCAGCTTTGCAGAGCATAGATCCCACTAATAATATTTGTCAGTGGTTGCTGTGATTTGGATAGGAGAGGTTCACAAAAAGCTCCTTTTAATGCAGGAATACTCACAGGTAAAACAATTAGATTATGAAAGTTGTATGGTAGTCAATCCACTCTAGTTTGAACAGACTCACTGGGTGGTAATTGTACGCAGATGAGGAATGACTAGAGAAGATGGGTCACTGGGAACATTTCCTCATAGGGTGAATCTGCCCTGTGTTCCTATCCCTCCCCACACCATATCTGGTTCATGTCCCTGCCTCAAGCTGAGATGCTCAAGGTGCTTTCCACGTGATATATGCTTCCTCATCTCAGACCCAGGCAATGAATTTAGCCATTGCTAGACTGAGACATCTGAAATCATGAGCTCCAAATAAACTATTCTTCCTCTAAGTTGTTCTTTTCAGGTATTTTGGTCATAGTGATGCAAAAGCTGACTAACACACAAATGATCCTTTTAATTTTCATTTGGAATCTGACAACCTTGGGCTAATTATTATAGAATTATCATAGTGTCTTCTGAGTTGAAAAATTCATGTAAGGTATTTCAGCAAAGGCCATACATTTAAAACTGTGCTGTAAAAACATTTTTAAATACAGGCAGAAGTACAAACTATACAATGATATTTTTTGTGAGAAAGCTAGGGTTTTTGTTTTCATTTTAAGTAGAAGAATTGAACACATTCATTAAAGAAGTCTGGAAATATCTGGTGGAATCAAGAATACAAATAGCTATTACTTTGTAAATTTTGATGAAAATAAGAATACAAATAGCTATTCCTTTTCACAATTGATTATCAATCTCAAAATTATAGTTATTTAAGGTTCTTTGATTGCATGAAATTAAGTCAATGAATGAAATTAAGGAAAATAGTGAAGTAATATATTTCTCAAAATAAAGGAAACATCATGGAAAGAAAAATATCCAGGAAAGACAGTGGAAAGTTTGAAGATAGTCAACATCCTATTTTCATCTTCTGGTAAGAAAGAATAAACTGGATCCTTTTATTCTGTTTCCCTAAAATTGAGATTCCCCCAAAATTGACTGTAATGGATGAGTTTTAATTAAACATTATATATTCAGTATAAAAGTGAAAGAAATTTTGATCAACACATTCCATTGAGTATAAGAAGAGACAGATTTTTAAAAAATATTTCAAAATTGTCTTTTAAGACTTTTAAAGTAATATTTAATATACAATATTTGATTTACTTATGGGATAAAATATTTAAGTTTCAATAAAGTAACAAACTGAATTTAAGAAAATATTAATATATAGATCATTTTGAAATTATCTTAATTTTATTTACATTTCAGTAACACAAGATACTTTTATATTATTAGAGAGAAGTTGGAAAGCAACTAACTTTCCTCCTCATACGGAAATCTCCAATTTACACTAAAAGTCCCCGCACTTTTTCAAATAATTGATGAATCCTTTAAATTCTGTAAAACTTTGTTCATAACAACCTCCTTACCCCTTTTGTATTAGTCAAATTTTGCATTACTACAATAGAAATACCTTAGGAAGCTAACTTATAGAGAGAAAGGTTTATTTACCTCACTGTTTTGGAGGTTTGAATTTCAAGATCATGTGGTGGTAGGTCATTGATTTGGCTTCTGAGGAGGACAGAAGTGGTACTGTACCATAGCAGGAGGTAATCCAGGAGCAAACACTCATGTCTTAAGGAGGAACAAAGAAGGGAAAGAAGAAAAACAAGCCTAGATTTAATCTTTTTAAAATGATCCTTCTGGGAGAACTCTAGGGGCCATACAGGATCTACTTCACACCTTCAATGAATGAATGACATCCCTCTATTTACCACTTCTCAAAGGTTTCACCAACTCTAATAGTGCAAGCCTAGAGATCAAGACACTATTCACAAATTGGCCCCAAGGAGATACTCATATCCTATCCAATCCATGGCACCTCTCAAAAGTCATTGATATATAAAACTTTTAAAATTATTTTTATCATTATTCATTTGATAAGTATGTAAGGAGTATCATCTATGGGTAAGGAATAAATGTATAAAGACTGACTTTTATATGTCAACTATGCTATTTAACATAATCATTAAAGATGTGCTTTGAGATAGGCATTTATGTTACCAATATATTAACAAGCCAGAAGATAATGTCAATAAATTCAATATTGTTCTTATTAATATATAATACATAAAAAGAATGAGAATTGAAAATGTTATTTCTTAAAGACTGTTCCATTTTTCCCTGTTAGATCATGTAGATAATGTAAAGAGTATTAAAATGTTTGTCCCAAGGGTTTTATATTTTAGTCAGTGAAATAAATCATCTAAATAAAAAGATACATGGAAATGCTATATGTAAAATTTTAGACATGCTTTCAGGGAAAAGATTATTTTGTTATGGGGTGATGAATCAAATGGTTCTTAGTCAAAAGATTAAAATTTGATGACACTTAATTTGGAAGATATCAGATGGAAAAATTTTCCAGATTAAAGTAAAGTTATGATTTAAAGATCTGATATGGGAAGTTTGGCCAGAATGTAACAGATGGTTTCTATCATGAGAGTATTTAACAACTTTTAAACTTCTAAAAATAAATCTAACATACTTCACATAAAGTGGGAGAATATTTTTACTATCAACACTCCATAAAAGTAAAATTATTAGAGGAAATATGTAAATCAGTCTTATAAAATTAAAGACTGTGGGAGTTTCCATTCCATATTTCAACAAGGTAAAAGTAATCTATTTTTTAAAATCTTTTTTTTTTTTTACTTTTGCAAAGGAGAAACTAGTATTTTAGTATAATTTAACCTTGTTTTTATTTTTTATTTTTTTAGTTGTAGTTGGACACAATACCTTTATTTTATTTTACTTTATTTTATTTGATGCTGAAGATCAAACCCAGCGCCTTGCACATGCTAGGTGAGTGCTGTACCACTGAGCCACGACCACAGCCCCCTGTGTTTTTGATATATCATTTTTACTCATTGTTTTTCAATAACTCTTCTCACAAGTTAGTGAATATTGCAGCTAATGTCTTTCTCATTTCTAAAATTCTTTTGGGACTGAAAAAGAAGTGCTTTTCGAACTTCAAGGTATTTTATAAACAACAAAGTTAGCATTTTATCTGTTACCATTTTGCATTTTACCTCTGCACAAAAGTGAGGAGGCCAAGTCATTTGGGGATCTGTGCTTTTTACTTCCTTACAAGAAGGTTACTTTCTAATATTGGACAAATATGGGGTTTTCCAAAGAGGCATATTTCATTCAGGCTGTACGATTAATGTCAAGGTCCCAGAAGGTCATTATTCCTTTCAAGTAATTCTAAATGACATCTGCCTCCAGCAACCTAGAGGCACAGATGATTGTTCTAGTTTTATAACTAGAACATTAGCTCTTCCTATAACTTTTAAATCAGTAAAACTATTCAGCGGTAGAATACATGCATTTGGAAGAAACTATTAAGAAATATTGGGTTTATTTAATTTAAACACCAATGGTCATAAGTGAAAATATAAAATATAGCTATTAAAATAAATGTGGTTTCAAGCTAAAAGATTCTTTGGAGAGTTGAATGGAACAATAAAAAAAAATGCCATGTCCATATTTCATCACTGAGTTTCCATATTTTGTTTCTTAAAACACTGTTCACCTTTGCTTACGCAAACAAATAAGCAAATAAAAACAGTATCTGTATCCCCATGAGA
The DNA here is from genome assembly GCF_964194105.1 of Spermophilus citellus. NCBI lineage: Eukaryota > Metazoa > Chordata > Mammalia > Rodentia > Sciuridae > Spermophilus > Spermophilus citellus. The sequence goes on along the minus strand of NC_138182.1, from coordinate 56,676,471 downwards.
AAACTCATGATTTATCATATCATTCATTATTAATTTTTTTGTTATTGTGTTCCTGTTACAAGTTTTGGCCCCAAACTGGACAAATCTTTTACTTTGAGTTCCCATTAACACAGAAGTATCCTTATTTCTTAACTAGTGTTCAGCAAGCAATAAATAAGGCAGATGAATGTGACACTTTAGTTTAGAGAAGGTGTGGAAGATCTTAAATAAAACAGAGAAGAAAGTCTACAATAATCTAGAATGTTCCATACTATGTTCCAAGATTCCCTAGAATAATGTTTTAAACTGAATTCTCACTAATTTTATTGTAACTAGGAAATAAATAAATACATCTTACATGCAAAAAACATGAGTTGCAAAGTACTTAGATCTGTGTTCAAACCTTGGCCAATTTTTTCACTGTATGTTATAAAATACACAATGTTTCAAAATTGGAGCAGAACCCTGAGTTGAATATTGCTATGACAATTCAGAAAGTCATTTTCTGTATGAAAAAATAATTGACAGTTGAAAAATGTCTGATGGTAGGGAACATGATGAAATTGTGTGGATTCCAGCTACATTTCCAATTACATTCCATACTTTGCTAAGAATTATTTATTTTACTTACATAAATCTATTTTTCAAAAGCTTTATGATATAAACGATAAATACAGATCAATAGCAATTGTTATATATACTCTTGATGAATTTCAACAAGTTCACTGAGATTGCATCTGACAAATTAATTATACTATTTTAATTATCTCCTTAATTCTCACAAGTGCACATACATTCTTTTTTTTTTTTAAGATGTTTGTTATAATGAAAGTTTATTATAGAAATTTAAAAAGTATAAAACACTATTAAAAATGGACATCACAATAATTACACACCTGAGAGAATAAATTTGAACATTTTGGTACTAGTTTTTTTTTGTATGTGTGTGTGTAGGATTGAACCTTAAATATGCTAGCTAAGTTCTCTACTACTGAGCTACACATCCTCTCTTGATATTAGTTTTTTATATGTGTAAGAGAATTTTTTCTTATGCATGCAAATATATATTTATTTTATACAATTAAGAGCATATACTACCCTTTTGTAAAACCTGCTTTTAAAAAAGATTCATTTGGGCTGGGGTTGTGGCTCAATGGTAGAGCGCTCGCCTAGCATATGCAAGGCCCTGGTTTGATCTTCAGCACCACATAAAAATAAATAAATAAAATAAAGGTATTGTGTCCAACTACAACTAAAGAAAAAAAATCCATTTAAAATTTTACTCCAATTGGAGGACTTTTAAGTTCACAGGGAAATTGAAGGGAGAAGGTACAGAGAGTTCCCATGTACCCTTGCTCCTTTGAGTATTTTTTTTCCTTTAGTGTAATACGTCCCTCAGCTGATTTTTAGCATTGTTTTTTATTTCCTCTTCATGTAATATTTTGCCAAGGTTGTTCTATAGTGCAGGCTTTCTAGTTGTAAATTATTTTAACTTTTGTTTATTATGGAAGGTTTTTATTTTGTCATCAAATCTAAAGCTTAATTTTGCTGGATATAAGATTCTTGCTTGGCATCCATTTTTTTCAGAGTTTGGTTTATGTTATTCCATGATCTTTTAGCTTTCAGGATCTGGGTTAAAAAATCTGCAGAGTTCCTAATTGGTTTCTCCCCTATATGCAATCTTATTCCTTTCTCTTGTGCTTTTAACAGTCTGTCCTTATTCTGTATGCTAGGCATTTTCATTGTAATGTGTCTTGGTCTTTCCCATGTCCCACACAGGTGATGGAATTTGGCTTCCTCTGCATGAAACAGGCTGACTGTAAAATAAGTGTAAGAAAAGAAGGCAGAAAACACACACAAGACACAGAAAGTAATTTTATAAAGTGAGGGCAGGATGGCTTTTAAACTTTAGGGGTTTAGTTTCACACTGGAAAGAGAGAGAGAGAGAACCTGCATTTGCTTTATTTATATGGAGGAAGTTCAACAGCTTTCTACTGAATATTCCAAGCCAAATAAGGTAGGGGGTGGGATGTCCAAGCACAATGGGTACCCCCAACTCAGAGCTACAGAGCACTTTTCTAGGCAAAGACTGAGGTCATGTGGGCTGCATAATTCATTAAGTGGGAGGGGCTACAAAATAGCTTGCAATGCCAGACCAAAATCTCTTTGGCTCAAGGCAGAGTAAGACTTCACAAATAGCTCAGAAGTGGCTTCCCACATTTGGTGTAGATCTGTTTTGATTTTGTACATTTGGTGTCCTGTAAGCATCTTGTATTTGATTTTCCAATTTATTTTTTCATGTTTGGAAAATTTCCTGATGTTATTTCATTAAATAGATTGTTCATACTTTTGGTTTATAATTCTATGCCTTCCTTTGTCCCAACAATTTCTAAATTTCCTCTTTTTATGTTGTTTCATAATTCTTGAATGTTCTGCTCATGGTTTCCTAACATCTTCACTGAGTGGTCAGCTTTATTTTCAAGATTATATATTTTTTATTCATTGTCTGAGGTTCTTTCTTCCAAGTGATCTAATCTGTTGGTGGCGCTTTCTATTGAGTTTTTAATTTGGTTTATTGTTTTCTTCATTTCAAGAATTTCTGGTTTTTTTCTCCCTCAGAACCTCTATAGCCTTATTAAAGTAATCTTTTGCTTCCTGTGTTTGCTTATGTAGCTTTTTATCAAAATGATCTTTTGCTGCCTGTATTTGCTCTCTTATATTATCCTATATCATCCTTTAACTCACTGAACATTTTAATTAAATACATCCTGAACTTCTCTGTGATTTCTTCCACTTTTCTGGCCATGGATTCTTATAATGTGGTATCTGGGTTTGTTGGGAGCACTATTCTTCCTTGTTTTTTTCATGTTGTTCATGTGTCTTCCCTTCTAGTACTGAAAATCTGAGGCATTAAGTGTTTACCCTATAGGCTTATAGTGTCCCTACAGGGTTTCAATACCTTTCCTTTAAGGGGCAGATTAATATTAACAGATCCCAATACAAACAATATACAGGCTTAAAACAAATAATTCATATTAAGACGTTTATAGTTTGTTACAATATTCAGAAATGGTGAGTTTAATTATTATCTACAATATAAAAAGTAGGTATGCAAAAGGGTCTACAGTTTCTGATGGGACAAAGAGAGAACTGGTGTTGTGTGGAGGATGAAATATTAAGGAGGTAGGAGATGAGGGAATAGAGTTATTAGATCATAGAAAGTGTGAAAGAGAAATTTTAAAAAGTTGGCCAGTAACAGGAGAAAAGAGAACTGAGTTTGGAGAGACAAGTAAGTTGGAAGACAATAGAGAGAGTACAAAAAACAAGCAATCAAAAAAATTAAGAAATATTAAAAATGTAAAAATAAGAGATAAAAGAATTAACACCACAATTGTAATGTACTATTCAGACATCCCAGTCCTTGGTAGGTAGCCTAATCCATGGAAAGTACTTGGTTTCACAAATGTTGGGATTGTGAGGGTGAAAAAGAGAGAGAGAAAAAAAAGAAAAAAAAGGAGAAAAGAAAAGAAAATCTTGAAGGAAAATACAAGGACTTTGTTGTTGTTGTTGTTGTTGTTGTTGTTGGAGTTCAACATCTTTCCTGCTTTCCTTTTCATCCATTAGGTAGGGCTGGCTGTTGTTAGCAGGATAGTGAAGATTATTAGGGTGGGAGAGTTGGTCTTGGTGGCAGGGCTCCTGGAAGTGGGGTGTAGCACTTGCTGGTACTCAATGAAATACTGCACTCCAAGGATATCCTTTGGGACCTAGCTTCTTTGATGTGGGTTTGTGGTCTTATCTCCTTATATTGCCTATAGACCTCAAAGTTCCTGATTTCTAATTTAGTCTCTAAACTGTATCTCAGTCAATCTCTCCCTTTCTACTTCCTAGTCAGGAATGTCTCTTTCTGGAGGCCTTCTAGGTTGTGCTGGGAGGCTGCACCAGCCTCAGAGAGTTGTTTTGCATTGGGCAGTTTTAGGACCAGACTTTGTGAGCTACAGACTGGCTGCATAGCTGCAAGCACTGTTCTGGGTTAGTGGCTGCAGGATATAGGGGGTATTGGAGACTCTAGGTAGCTTGATATTGATTCTAGACCCCAGCCAGTGTCCCAAGCTAGAAGCTACCCAAACTAAAGATGGCAACAAAAGTGTCCCAAGATGTAGGCACCTGCTTTCTGAGATGGGTTGTTCAGTCCAGTTGGGCTGGGTAGTGGCATTGGGTGGAGTGTTCACAGATGCAGCTCTGAAGCATGCAGTTTTGTGGCTTATGGCTGTCTCCAGATCCTGCCAAGTGCCTCTAGATACAGGCTACCTTGTATAGGGGACTATGGCAGTGACTGCAGTGTCCTAAGATGGAGGTGACCAGGGAGCCCCATGTTGGTAAATGGGGGTCGACAGGGAATTTCTGGCTGGAGGTCCTGTGGGTGGGCAGTGGTGGGGTGTCCTGCATGGGAGCAGCATCCAGGATTCTTGTGCAGGTGGGCATCCAGGGTTCCTGAACTGAGGCTGAAATAGTGAATATTTGACTAGTCATTTAACCAGACACTTTGTATCTATTTGCAGATGAAAGTATCTGGCAAGAGATGAATTATTGTTTCTCTGTTTTTCCGTGTTTTCACAATTTGCTTTCAAGTATGTTTAAACAGAAATATATGCTTTATATAAGTCTTCTTCTTTTTTCTTCTTTTTCAGAGATCACTTAAGTCTTTCATCTTTTTATCTCTTATATAAGAACTTTCATCTTCCAAAAAGAAAATTGTTCCCTAAGAAATCTTTTTATCAGCTGTCGGCAGTTCTACAAATTCAAAAATAAGAATCCCAGGACAAGAGTCCTGTAATATTTCTCATGGGAAGTTCAAATTTTCCTCTATTAGTAGTTCCTTATGGGCAATCCTTCTGAATATTTAGTTTCTGCTCTATATCATGGTGTGATTGTTACAACTGCTAAATAAGTTGAATGGACCTTTAAATTGTTTTATAATATAATAATTATTCAATTCAGAAACATAAGGTGAACACTTTCATGTTACAAATTTAAATTTCCCTCACAAAACTCTTTGTAATTATAGTTACCTAATAGAAAGTGGGGACAGGTGCATGGAGTACTACATACATGGCATACATTAAGGACATATGAGTGGCAAACCACGCCCCTGTGCTAGGCGCGTGAGTGGCAAACCTCTTACCCCATAGGCACAGCCCTGGGTGTGAGGCCGCATGTTGCAGTCCCTGCACTTGATCCATGGCCCACTCCTCAATTGGTCTCTGCAAGAACAATTGGCCAGCATTTGTATTGGTGGCTGCTTCTAATCTGCTTAGCTACTGCATGAGTATATATACATGGTAACTTGTAATAAAATTAGACCTGCTTCCTGCTTGGTCTCTGGAGGTCTTGATTAGTGACTCTGTAGCCACACTCTCGTCTACCCTGTTCTGTGGACCTCCTTGCTGGACAAGAGATAACGCATGCAACTGGCACCTGAACAGGAACCTGAGGAAAGCTTTTAAGACAGGGTGTGGCCCCTCACAGAGCAGTGAAGACTGGGAAATGGAGAACCTACTAAGTTCAACCAATGACTCACAGCTGCAAGTGCTGTGCACTCTCTTAGATACTAGTGGTTTAACCCTGAATAAGAGAGAAGCCCAGAACTTCTGGGATATAAACACTAACCTGTGGATCAATGCTACTGATGTTTCTGATCCTAGGATATGGGACAAGATAATGGCAAATATGTGGCAAGCTGAAGTGAGACAGGGGTATACTTTACCATGACATTTTTTTTCCTATTGTGACATCCATTTAGCAAAGTTTAGGGGGTCCTTCTATAGACCCTTTTCATATAATGATGGCTCTGAGGGAAGATGAGACTGTGAAAGACCGATGGGGGTAATGGGAGAGGGCAAAAATCTACCTCATTCAAGCAACCAAAGCAGGCACAGGAAAGCAGGAACAAGCAACACAACAGCTGCAGAAGGGAGAGAGACAGGAAACAGTACCTCTATCCTTCATGGGGCAGGAAGAGGTAACTACAAAGGTGAAATGGCACCTTCTAGTGACAGGAAGATATTATATTTTTCACTGAGTCAATGGCAACTTCCTCCTTATGAGGCAATCCCAAAGCCAGCAAGAAACTATGACAGCTTAGAAATGACCAGGCTGCCAGACAGGCCCAAGCCATGGTCTTCCAGAAACCCATTCCAGGAGGCCAGAGGTCCTTTTGAAGATTTACGTAAGATAAAAAATGAAAAGTGGGGTAAAGGAAAACAAGCTTTCCCAGTCAACACAGCCTCCACACCACAGCACCCTGACACTTGGTATCCACATGCATTGGGGACCCTGAAGGAATTAAAAAAGGCAGTAAAAGAGGGTGGACCATGGGGGCCGTTTGCAGAGTAAATGCTAGAATCACTCAGTCTTGAACTTAATTGCCCTCAAGACTGGAAAGAACTAGCCAGAGCAGCTCTTGAGCCTGCAACATTTTTGAAGTGTAAGGCATTTGTCTATAATGAATATAAACAGAAGGGAGTTTGTAACCATGCCACAAATGTTACCCTCCCAGCTGAATGCTTGCAGGGAGAGGGGATCTACAGTTCCCCTGCAGTACAAGCCACAGGCCCACCAAATTATTTCAACCAGGTGTGGCTCTATGCTCTGAGAGCCTGGAGGAAGTTGCCAGCTAGGGGAGGTACAGTTTCTGTACAGGGCTTAAGGCAGAAAGCCACGGAGACCTTGCCACAGTTTACTGACAGAGTAAACAAAGTGGTAGAAGGGAAGGTGTCTCATGAAGGAGCTAGGGCAGCCTTAGCTAAGGAATTGATCTGGGATTGACTAAATAAGGAACATAACACAACAGTGGTGCCAGTATACCATGGCACACTGGATGAATGGATTTTGGCCACCTGGGATACAGGAACACAAGAAGCTGAAGCCTCTCTGTGGCCCTCAGCCATGGCAAGTGAATAAAAGCAGGACTAAGGAGGCTGGCAGACAGCTTGCCAGAAACTGCAAAAAAATAAAAATGAAAATAAATATGTGCACCTTTTTTTCCCATTAGCCCTTTAAAAACTGCTGGAGTGAATCCTCAAGAGTTAAGATCTAATGTTTTATGGCAAATGGATGCCACTAATTTTGCTTTTTGTGGAAATTTAACATATATTTATGTAATTATTGATGTCTATTCAGGCTGTGTAGTGGCCACAGCCTCCATAAGAGAAACCACAAAAAGGGTCATCTTCCATCTACTTAAATGTTTTGGAATTATAAATGTTCCCATGTCTATTAAAACTGACAATGGGCCAGCCTAAACTACCAAGAAGTTTCAAATGATATGCAATGATTGGCATATATAGCACTTAACTGGGATCCCCTACAATCCTTAGACTCAAGGCATCATAGAAAGAACACACAATGAATTAAAGACTATGCTACAAAACAGAGGGGGAAAACTATACTAAGTTCCCTCAGGATGCCTTGAAGAGAATATTATTTGCTTTAAATTTTGTTTAAATTTCAAATTTTCCCACAGAAATAGTAGCCCATAAACATTGGGCACCTCACTCTGGGGGCCCTCCCATCTACCTATGGTGTCATGGAAGGATCCCATAACAAATGCATGGGATGGTCCCAGGTCCCTCCTAACCATGGGTGGAGTGTTTACATATGTTAACATGACAATCCCTGGAAACCCAAAATCACCAACCAAGAAGATGAAGAAGCTAACTTTAGAGGAAAAACCTCACAATCAAAGGACTCAACAATGCAAATGTACCTCATGTAAATTAATCTAGGGTGATATTAAAAATCTTGTTGACTGAGCCACCAGATTGGCTCCTTTGCCTGGTGGCAATCCCATCTCTGGGCCTATGACAATGGTCCTAGTGTGTGCAATGCTCACTGCTAACAGTGAAGCCTCCCAAGAGTTAAATTGAGCTTTGGTCACTAGGCTCAAATTCTGTACACCAGAATTTATGTACATACTCTTCCCATTTGTTTCTCCATAGGAGATAATGAGACCTATAATCCGGGCAGTCCTCTCTGTTTTGCTTTTGCCAATGAAACTATTGTAGATAACTATAAGTTATATGTTGGGCTATCTCTTACTGACCTTATAGTTAATGCTACATACAGCCATAGACTCCCCCATGGCAAATGCAAGAAACCCTTGCTGCAAACATGCATAACAACATTATTTGGAAAGCCCCTCTCAGAAAATGATAGCATCCTATGGAATCAATGTGTCACTGTCATACCTTGTCTCCTTGAAAAGAGAAATTTCTCTGGAAAAGAACAACCTCTTTGTGCCTGGGCAGGCACAGCTCCCTGGAATGTAACTAATGTGTCCCAAACCCATATGGGCTACTGCTACACTGGTCAAGCCTTTACCAACTGGTATGCAGGAAATCAATATGGCATGATGGATATCACGCCAATATTGCTAGCTGTTAGACCCATAAAATGTGTGGCAGCTGGCTGGATAAGTGAGTCTATATTGAGTCCAGACCCTGAACATGGATTTGCCTTTGTGCCAAATTATGTCCATACCCACTATGCAGAAGCTTGTGCTATGCCACCCTTTGACTTGCTAATAATTAATGATACTGATAGCATAAATACCACTCATACAGAGATCCCTTGTACAGTCAATACATCCTGCTGGCTCACAAATTGTCTAACTCCTGCTATGAAAGCTAAACATATATTTATCTTCAGAGTGCCCCAGCAATCTGGCTTTCAGTGAACCTGTCCAGAGAGTGGAAGAGTCCATGGGACATGGAGATGAAGAATCTTATGAATAAGATTCTGCACCGGACAAGGCATGCAATTAACCTCATCATCACTGGAATTATTGCCTTGGTAACTGCCATCACCACCACAGCCACTGTCACTGATTTGCTCAGAGTATCCAGACTGCTCAGACTGTAAACAATTTGTCTACTGCCATGGCAGAAGCTTTTGCCATTCAAAATAACTTAAATAAACTCTCCTGAGCCACTATTTTAGTCATTCAGCAAGAACTAGACCTTCACCAAGAACAACTAGATATTCTGTTTATGTTACAAAGACTCACTTGTGACCCGGAATTTCATAGTATTTGTGTCACCCAATATGCTCTATCCGAAAATGTAACCTTACACTTCTCCAATTTTTCTCAGTATATCAAGGGTGCTTGGGATGCAAACTATGTTATGACTATGCATAACCTTACCAAAGAAATTGTCAAAATCAATGAGACTAAGGTGTCTATCTTGACAACCTCTTCCTTTTTCCAGGAGTTGATGAACATTGGAAAAACCTGATAGCTAAATTAACTAATTCTTACAATGCTAATACCCTGGCCTTACTGTTTATAATACTGGTAATTTTTTCTTGTGTTGTGATACACTTATGTAACCATGAAAATAACATCAAACAAAAAACAGTAATGCTGGCTGAAGACCTTGCAACACAGTCAGAGAGGGGACATATGGGGACAAGTGCATAGAGTACTGCATACATGGCATACATTAACGGCGTCTGAGTGGCTAACCACTCCCCCTTGCTAGGCATGTGAGTGGCAAACTGCTTACCCCATAGGCACAGCCCTGTGTGTGAGGCTGTGTGTTGCACTCCCTACACTTGCTCCATGGCCCACTTCTCAACTGGTCGCTGCAAGGACAGTTAGCCAGCAATTGTATTGGTGGCTGCTTCTAATCTGCTTAGCTACTACATGAGTATATATACATGGAAACTTGCAATAAAATTAGACCTGATTCCTGCTTGGTCTCTGGAGGTCTTCATTAGTGACTCTGCAATCACACTCTCCTCTACATTGTTCTGTGGACCTCCTCGATGGATGAGAGAGATCCTATGCAGTAGAACAGTGTAATATTTTAAAGATGAAGGTTATGTGTTGAATATCTTCTAGTCTAAAAGTCACTTGCATTTGTTTCTCTTGTTAACTTTTGTACCAAATATATTTGTGAAGTATAATGTGATGTATGGATATATGTATACATTTAGCACTTAAAGTTAACTCTCTTGGCAGTTATCAATTATACAATTTTTAACTATAACATTACCATTCACATTATTAACTATAGTCACCATTATGACAATAGGTCTCTAGAAATTCTTATTCCTAATTGAAACTCTGTACCCTTTGATAAACAGTTCCACATCCCCAGCTCAAAAGTAAATTTCATTTGTAAGAAATCAAAAAGATCTTATTAAATAAATATGAAAAAAGAAATCATTTAAAATATTGTTATAGGACGTGCTGTTTCCTCGCCGGCCGCCAACAAATGGGACTTTCTTAAACTGAAAAGTTTTTTCTCAGCAAGAGAAACAATAAGAGAGGTAAATAGGGAGCCTACATCCTGGGAACAAATTTTTACTCCTCACACTTCAGATAGAGCCCTAATATCCAGAGTATACAAAGAACTCAAAAAATTAGACAATAAGAAAACAAACAACCCAATCAACAAATGGGCCAAGGACCTGAACAGACACTTCTCAGAGGAGGACATACAATCAATCAACAAGTACATGAAAAAATGCTCACCATCTCTAGCAGTCAAGGAAATGCAAATCAAAACCACCCTAAGATACCACCTCACCCCAGTAAGATTGGCAGCCATTATGAAGTCAAACAACAACAAGTGCTGGCGAGGATGTGGGGAAAAGGGTACTCTTGTACACTGCTGGTGGGACTGCAAACGGGTGCGGCCAATTTGGAAAGCAGTATGGAGATTCCTGGGAAAGCTGGGAATGGAACCACCATTTGACCCAGCTATTGCCCTACTCGGACTATTTCCTGAAGACCTTAAAAGAGCACACTACAGGGATACTGCCACATCGATGTTCATAGCAGCACAATTCACAATAGCTAGACTGTGGAATCAAGCCAGATGCCCTTCAATAGATAAATGGATAAAAAAAAATGTGGCATTTATATACCATGGAATATTACGCAGCACTAAAAAATGACAAAATCACAGAATTTGCAGGGAAATGGATGGCACTAGAGCAGATTATGCTTAGTGAAGCTAGCCAATCCCTAAAAAACAAATACCAAATGTCTTCTTTGATATAATGAGAGCAACTAAGAGCAGAACAGTGAGGCTGAGCAGGAAGAAAAGACTAGCATTAAACAGAGACATGAGGCGGGAGGGAAAGGGAGAAAAAAAAAAAGGGAAATCACATGGAAATGGAGGGAGACCCTCATTGTAATACAAAATTATATATAAGAGTTTACGAGGGGAATGGGATAACAAACATGGAGGGAAATGAATTTCAATAGATGGGGTAGAGAGAGAAGATGGGAGGGAAGGGGAGGGGGGATTTTAGAGGATAGTAAAGGTAGCAGAATACAACAGTCACTAATATGGCAGTATGTAAAAATGTGATGTGTAGCCGATGTGATTCTGCAATCTGTATTTGGGGTAAAAATGGGAGTTCATAACCCAATTGATTCTAATCTATGAAATATGATTTGTCATGAGTTTTGTAATGTTGTGAACATCCAATAAAAAAAAAAAAAAAGATTTACATTCATATGGAAAAAAAAAAAAAAAAAACATTTAGAATAGGAAGTACACATGGAGGCCAGAGACTACAAATAAAGAAGTCATAATTTCCTACGTCAAAAAAAAAATAAAATAAAATAAAATATTGTTATAAATAATTATTTCCATTGTCTTATTTCACCAAGCATAAAGATCTATTCTCTCTAATTTTTGAATAAGTGTTCTTTTAGGAGCATTACATCAACATACTTTTGGTAGCAAAAAAAAAAAAAAAAAACAAAGTTCATTTAGATCTCAATTCTATTTAGTTGTTATTTGACCTTCAACAGTGAATCCTGTAATCCCAAATTCCTTGTATAATTTAAAGATTAATCAAAATGTTTACATTTCCAAGTAAGATAATCAAACTTAAAGAACATTTTATAGGTAATGAAAAATGTTTAAAATATTCTCCATTATTGCTGAAATAGCATTTGTTACAAAAAATCCTGCAAAAATCACCTAAATTTTTCTGATGTATACCTTTGTATACATCAAAAATATGATGTGATGAGCAAAATATTTTAAAAATTTTAGAAGCCTATAAGAAAGTACAATTTGAAGATTACAATGACAATTTTTATATTTAAGTTATAATATTATAATGTAAAATTTTATTAATTATTTTCCAATAGATTGTGACCATTATTTTTAATTGCCAAAGGTAGAGTTATATAACAAATTAAAAAAAACAGTGATTATTTACAAAATTAGAAGAAAATTTTTCTTCAGAAATAAAACTAAACAAGTATGCAAGATTATGCCTTTAATTTCTTTTGTCTGTCTAATTGCTCTGGCTAGTACTTCGAGAACTAAATTCAATAGAAGTGGTGATAGAGGGCATCCCTGTCTTGTTCCAGATTTTAGAGGGGATGCCTTCAGGCTGATGCTAGCCTGAGGTTTAGCATATATAGCTTTTACAATGTTGAGGTAAGTTCCTGTTATCCCTAGTTTTTCTAGTGTTTTGAACATAAAGGGATGCTGTACTTTGTCAAATGCATTTTCTGCATCTATTGAGATGATCATATGGTTCTTGTCTTTAAGTCAGTTGATGTGGTGAATAGCATTTATTGATTTCCGTATATTGAACCAGCCTTGCATCCCAGAGAAGAATCCTACTTGATCATGGTGCACAAGTTTTTTGATATGTTTTTGTATTTGATTCACCAGAATTTTATTGAGAATATTTGCATCCAAGTTCATTAGAGATATTGGTCTGTAGTTTTCTTTCTTTGAAGTGTCTTTGTCTGGTTTTGGGATCAGAGTGATGTTGGCCTCATAGAATGAATTTGGAAGAGCTCCCTCTTTTTCTATTTCTTGAAATAGCTTGAAACGTATTGGTATTAATTCTTCTTTGAAGGTTTTGTAGAACTCTGCTGTATACCCATCCGGTCCAGGGCTTTTCTTGGTTGGTAGTCTTTTAATGGCTTCTTATGTTTCTTCCTTTGTTATTGGTCTGTTTAAATTGTGTGTGTCTTCCTGTCTCAATCTGGGCAGATCATATGCCTTAAGAAATTTATCTATATGAAATTGGAAATTAATGATAAAAGGAAGGGAAAATCTTACATCACATGGAAAATGAACAATATGTTACTGAATGATCAATGGGTTACAGAAGACATAAAGGAGGAGATGAAAAAATTCTTAGAGACAAATGATAATACAGACACAACATACCGGAATCTATGGGACACAATGAAAGCAGTTTTAAGAGGAAAATTCATTTCTTGGTGTTCTTTCCTCAAAAAAAGAAATAACCAACAAATAAATGAACTCACACTACACCTCAAAAACCTAGAAAAGGAAGAGCAAAACAACAGCAAATGTAGTAGAAGACAAGAAATAATTAAAATTAGAGCAGAAATCAATGAAATTGAAACAAAAAAAAACCATTGAAAAAATTGATAAAACTAAAAGTTGGTTCTTTGAAAAAATAAATAAGATAGGCCCTTAGCCATGCTAACGAAGAGAAGAAGAGAGAGAATTCAAATTACCAACATACGGGATGAAAAAGGCAATATCACAACAGACACTACAGAAATACAGAAGATAATTAGAAAGTATTTTGAAACCCTATATTCCAATAGAATAGAAGATAGTGAAAAGTATGCAAGATTAGATAGAAGCTTGTCAATTTTATTTTATTTTATTTTAATTAATTAATTTTTTTTTATTTTCTGGTGGAGAATCAGGGATTGAATTCAGGGACACTTGAGCACTAAACAATATCCGTAGCCATATTTTTTTTTTATTATTTTGATTTAGAGACAAGGTGTCACTGAGTTGCTTAGTGCCTCACAATTGCTGAGGCCGGTTTTGAACTCTTGATTCTCCTGCCTCTGTCTCTGAAGCTGCTGGGATAGCAGGTGTGCACCACTTACAGTATATTCTACTATAATTATGCATAGTTTATAGATTAAAAAAATTATAGTAAAAGCAATATGTCCAAATACAAGAAGTTAGTAAGTACTGAATATATGTTACTACAAAAATACTCATTTGAATCTAGAAATATTTTTTTACATTAATTGCACAATCTTTTCAGAATTAAGAAACTTAAGAAATTAATGCTACATGGGATTTTTTTGCTATAATTATGAAATATAATAAAATTTCAACTTGTATGTGTTTCAAAATTCCCATCAAATTTTCTAGCTCTTCTTGCTTCTTAGCAATGATTGATGTTGCCACTACAGAGAAAAAAACTTCGGTGATTATAGATCTTACAACACTAATAAGGAGAGTAGACAGTGGTTGGCATTATATTTGTTTGATAATTATGACAGGCTGTACACAAAATTATACATTCCAGTTAAATCAGAAAGTAGGAATTATTAATTATATGCCTTGCTACCAAACTAATCTCCTAGAATTTCTATTATTTTAGAATGAGGAAAGCAGCAAATTTATATTATCTGAATTTATTCTTGAATTAGAATATGCTGAAAAGTATAATGCTAAAAGATCAAAATGGGGATGGGGATGTAATAAAAAATATTAGTAATAGAAGAAAGTAGCTTGCAACACTGACATTAGGATAATATTGACTTTAGAGTAGGAAGCAGCCTACCTATATCAAGACAAGGTGAACTGAAGGGAAGAAGACTTTTACCATAAGATGAATCAGCAAAGAACCTTCCTAAGACTGGGTCATGTACCTCTGAGGAGGAATAATATAGATAGAGTGAAAAAATAAAATAAAATAAAGTAATATAAAATAAAGCAACTTAGAAGATTCACCTATTTATTTTTCTTGATATAGCAAAAGTGAAAGGAAACATTTGTTTCTAAATATACAGGAAAATGCTTTAATATTGTCTGCTTGTTTATTTGTTGGCCATGGTGTTTTCTTTTTGTTTTGGTTTGTATTGTTTTAAATACACAGAATGATCAATCTGGTTTTGGGTAGGATTCGAAGTTCAGAAGTCACTTGTTTCAGAATATTTTGATTTAAAAAAATTCAACAAAAATTGAGCAAATCAACTAAACAAGCATTTCTCAAAAGAATTACAAATGCCCAACAAATATATGAAAAAAAAAAAGTTAAACATCTTTAGCAATCAGATAAATGAAAATCAAAGCTACATGGAGAGAGACAGGGGATATGGTCAAGTGGTAGCAGGCTCCCTGGCATGCGCTGGGTGCTGGGTTCGATCCTCAGCACCACATAAAAATAAAAATAAAAATAAATAAAGATGTTGTGTCCACCGAAAACTAAAACAATAAACATTAAAAAATTCTCTCTCTCTCTCTCTCTCTCTCTCTCTCTCTCTCTCTCTCTCTCTTAAAAAAAACTACATGGAGAATTTATTTTGCTCAAATTAGAATGCATGCATCAAAATTACAAACAATAATTAATATTGGTAAGGATGCACTTAGACATTTTTGGTGGAACTGTAAGTTAGTACAACCATTTTGGAAGCCAGTATGGAGATTCCCCTAAAGAATGCAAATGGAAAATCATATAACCCAGCTATCCCATTCCTTAGTATTTTTTTTCCAGAAAATCTAAAATCAATATAATGAAGTCACATTTGAATAATACTGTTTATAGCAATACAATTCACAATAGCTTTTTAACTCATCTTTCTCATCACTGTGACCAAAAGTCCTGAAAAGAACAACATAGAGGAGAAAAGGAAAAACATTTTTGGGGCTTGCATTTCAGAGGTCTCTGTCTATAGAAGGTTGACTCCATTGTTCTAGGCCAGAGGTAAGGCAGCACAACATGGTGGGAGGGTGGAGTGGAGAAGAGGAACTCAGAACATTGTAACAGAAAGCAGAGAGAGAACTATCATCACCAGGGACAAAATATAATCCTTAAAGGCACACCCCAAGTGATTTAATTTTTTCAGGCACAGCCTATCTGCCTATATTTACTGCACCATAAATCCACTGATTAGGTATAGTCTCTCACCAATCATCTTACCTCCAAACATTCTTTCATTGTCACACATTGTCTCAAATAACAATAACCAAATTCTGGAATGATCCTAGGTATCTATCAACAGACAAGTTGATAAAGAATATGTATGTGTGCACAATGGTGATATTCAAAGCCATAGAAAAATAAAATTACATAATTTGCAGAAAAATAGATGGGACTTCTGAATGTCATGTTTACTGAAAAAAGACTGATTCATTATGTTGAGGGTTGTATATTTTCTCTTATATGTGGAAATTAGGAGGAGGCAAGTAGGGAGAGTAAAGAAAGGCCTGAGCAATGAGATCAATCAAATTCTCTTATGCACATATGTAAATATATCACAATTAATCTCAATAATGTGCATAATAATATTATACCAGTAAACACTAATAAAAAGTGTTTACTCTAAAAATTCATGTGAAATCTATTCCCAGAATATTATGCTTGATGAGTTTATCAAATTAAGCAGATAAAAAGCAATTCAAATAAAATCTATTCCAATCATTTTTTTTTTCTGTAAATAGGAAATATATTTCAATTATTTATGATCAAGTGGTTTCATTGGAAATATAGGGGTTTACCTGATTATTAATATGAGTTATCAGATTTGCTCTTTCAAAAAACCAAAACACCTATTTGCAAAAAAAAGAGGCTGATATCTTTTGTACCTAATATCACACTTAGAAGAAAAAAAAAATCCTGAATTATATGATAGTGATTTTTTAAAAGATTTTTATAATACAGAAAAAAATTGTCTATAGAACATGTATTTATTATACATGATTAAAACACAATGGAGGGCTAGGGATGTGGCTCAAGTGGTAGTGCACTTGACTGGCAGGCGTGCGGCCCGGGTTGGATCCTCAGCACCACATACAAAGATATTGTGCATGCCAAAAATTAAAAATAAATAAATAAATATTTAAAAATTCTCTCTCTCTCTCTCACTATCTCTTAAACACACACACACACACACACACACACACACACAATGGAGATTCCTGCAATCTGGCTCTAGACTTTACTGTCAGGCTTAGGAGTCCCAGGTTGTCTACTCTGAGGGTGTGGGATATCCCTAGCAAGCAGGCCTGGCTCCAGAGTGCCAGACAATAGAAATATGTAGGGGATGGCTCCAGAGTTCTAGGATAGTCCAGAGGATAGTGGTCTCAGAATTATGTGAGAATGACTGTAGCTTAGATTTAGTGTGCCCCAAAAGCTCACATGTGAGATAATGCAAGAAAGTATGGAGAAGAACTGATTGGGTTGTGAGAGTCTTAACCCAATCAGTGAATTGATCCCCTGATGTAGATTATCTGAGTGGTAACTGAAGGCTGGTAGAGTGTGGCTGGAGTAGGTGGGCATTGGGGGCATAGCTTTGGGATATATATATATATATATATATATATATATATATATATATTTTGTATCTGAGAGTGGAATCTCTCTCTCTGCTCTCTGATCATCATGTGAGCTGTTTCCCCCTGCCATACTCTTCTGCTATTATGGAGCTGTCTTCATATGAACTGATACCTCTAAAACCATGAGCCCTTAAATAAACTTTCCTTCTCTACAATTGTAGTGGTTGGGTCTTTTAGTCACAACAGGGAAAAAGTTGACTAAAACACATTCTCAAGTGAGGTACAGGAAACATTCAAGGACACTATAAATTCACAGGATAGAAACTGTACGACCTCAGGTCCATACTGGTAGCTAAGTAGATGCACAAACAATATGAAAAAAAAAAAAAAACAAGAAAATAAATCACCCCAAATAAACGAAGGTACCCTAATAACAGAATCCATTGACACCACAGTGGAAGAAATGTCCAAGAAGGAGTTTAGAATGTACATAATTAGACTGATCTGTGAAGTAAAGAATGGTATAAGGAGTGAAATCAGAGAAAATATAGGAAGTAAAGGATCACTTTGGTAAAGAGATACAGATTCGGAGAATAAGAATAAGAATAAGAATAAGAGGAGGAGGAGGAGGAGGGGAAGAGGAGGAAGAGGAAGAAAAAACCTCAAAATGAATCAATCAATAAACCAAATTTAAAATGCATTGAAAGGCATCACCAACAGACTAGATCAGGTGGAAAAAAGATTTTCAGTTAATGAGGACAAAATATAGAATGTTGAAAATAAAATTGACAATGGAGAAAATATGTTAAAAGACCACAAACAGAACTTCCAAAAAATACTGGATAACATGAAAAGACCTACTTTAGGATTTATGAAGAGATATGAAGGCTCAGAGATTTCAATCAAAGGAATGCATGACTTTTTCAATGAAATAATATCACAAGGTTTCCCAAATCTTAAGGATAAAATGGAAAATCAAATACAGGAGACATACCCTTAATATACAAAATTACAACAGACCCAACAAGGCACATTATTATAAAAATGCCTAACACACATAGTAGTAAGAATAGAATTTTAAAGTCTTCCATAGAAAAATGACAGACCTTATTTAGAGGGGAAACCAATCCAGACCTCAGACGATTTCTCATCTCAAGACTCTCAAAGCAAGGAGAGGAGGTCTTTGATTAATACATAGCAAGCTTTGAAAGAAAACGATGCTGACCAAAAATACCATATGCAGCAAAATTAACCTTCAGAAATGAGGATAAAATAAAAACCAACCATGATAAAAAAAAAAAGTTAAGAGATTTACAATTAGAAACCCAGCACTATACCACATACTCAATTAAATATTTGATAAAAAAAGAAATAGAAAATAAAAGCAAAGATAAGTAAAGGGAGTAACTATACTATAAGAATAGCCAATCAAAGGAGAAACTAATTCAAATAAAAAATAAAAACATAAAAAACTCAAACTAACAGGAATAAAAATTATATCTCAATAATAACATTTTATGTAAATGTACTAAACTTATCAATCAAAAGACATAGACTGAAAGACTGTATTAAAAAACAAGACCCAGCAATATGGTGTTTCCAATATACTAACCTCATAGGCAAAGACATCCACATACTGAAGGTAAAAGGATGTGAAAGATTCACATGGATGTCATAAAGAAGCAGGCGTTTCTATCCTCATATCAGATAAATTAGACTTCAAGTCAAAGTTAAACAGAAGGGACAAATAAGGATATTTCATACTGCTTAACAGAATGATACATCAACAAGACATAACAATTGTAAATATTCATGCCCCAAACAATGAAATTGAAACAACAACCAAAACTGACAAAACAAAAAGTTGGTTCTTTGAAAAAATCAATAAAATTGATAAACCCTTCACCAAGTTAACAAAGAGAGAAAACACAAATTACTAAAATTGATGAAGAAAAAGAAAATATCTCAATGGATAGTGATGAAATACAAATGATAATCAGAGTCTTTTTAGAAAATTTATACTCTAATAAAGTAAAAAATCTTGAAAACATCAGCAAATTTATATAGATATTTGTATAGACCTACCCAAATTGAATGAGGAGTATATAGAACATTTAAACAGATCAGTTTCAAGCAATGAAATAGAAGACACCAGCAAAAGCCTACCAACTAAAAAGCCCAGAACCAGATGAATTATCAGATGGGTACCACTATACATTCAAAGAAGAATTAACACCAATTTCCCTAAAACTCTTCATGAAATTTCCAAACCATTCTATGAAGCTAGTATCACCCTGATACCAAAACCAGACAAAGACACATGAAGGAAAAAAAAATTCAGGCCAATATCCCTGGTGAACATAGATGCAAAACTTCTTAATAAAATACTGGCAAATCATAATACAAAAACATATTTAAAGTATAGTTTATTTTGATCAAGTGAGATTTATCCAAGTGATGTAAGGTTGTTTCAACATGAGGAAATCAATCAGCATAATTTATCACATCAATAGACTTCAAGACAATAATTACATGATTATCTCAATAGATGCAGAAAAAAATTTGACAAAACAGCATCAATTCATATTTATCACACTAGAAAAACTAGGGATAGAAGGAACATATCTCAACATTATAGAAGCTATATATGTTAAACCCAAGGTAAACATCATTCTAAATGGAGAAAAACTGAAAGGATTCCTTCGAAAATCCAGAATAAGACAGGGATGTGCTCTTTCACCCCTTCTATTAAATATAGTCCTGGAAAATCTAACCAGAGCAACTAGATAGCAAAGAGAAATTAAAGTGATACAAATAGGAAATGAATAATTCAAAATATTCTTATTTGCTGATGACAGGATTCTATATTTAGAATACCTAAAAAATCCACTAGAAAATGTCTAGAAGTCATAAATAAATTCAGGAAAGCAGCAGGGTATAAAATTTACACTCATCATTCAATTGCATTTCTATATATCAGTGATAAATCAACTAAAATAAAAATTAGGAAAATTATCCCATTATAATAGCCTCAAAGAAAAGAAAATATTTGGCAATCAGTCTAACAAAAGAAGTGAAAGACCTCTACAATGAAAGTTATAGAACATTAAAGAGAAATTAAAGAATACCTTAGAAGATATAAAGATCTCCCATACTCATGGATAGGCAGAATTAATATTGTCAAAATGGCCATACTACCCAAAGCATTATATAGATATAATACAATTACGATTAAAATCTCAAAGAAATTCTTCATAGAACTAGAAAAAGCAATTATGAAATTTATTTTGAAAAATAAAAAGCCCAGAATAGCCAAAGCAATCCTCAGCAAGAAATTTGAAACAACAGTTATCCCAATATCAGATCTTAAATGATATTAAAGAGGTATATTATGAAAAACAGCATGGTATTGGCATAAAAACAGACATGAAGACCAATGGTGCAGAATAGAATGCACAAAGACAAACCCACATAAATACAGTTATCTCATACTAGACAAAGGTGGTGCCATAAACATACATTGGAGCAATGATAGCCTCTTCAAGAAACACTTCTGGAAAAGTAGAAATTCATATGCAATAAAATGAAATTTGCTGGGCATGAAAGCTCATGCCTGTAATCCCAGTGGTTGTAGAGGCTAAGGCAGAAGTATAATGAGTTCAAAGCCAGCCTCAGCAAAAGCAAATAATTGAAATTCTGTATATAGATAAAATGTGAAATCGGGCTGGGAATGTGACTCAGTGCTCAAGTGCTCATGATTCAATCCTCAGTAACCACTCCCAAAAATAAATAAATAAGATGAAATTCGACCCCTTTCTCTCACCCTCAACAAAACTCAACTGAAAGCGGATTAAGGATCTAGGCATTAAACTAGAGAAAAAGTAAGCGTTCTAGAAGAAAAAGTAAGCCCAAATCTCCATCATGTCAGCTTAGTAAATGAATTCCTCAAAAAGATTCCTAAGTGCACAAAGTAAAATCAAGAATCAATAAGTAGATTTCATTAATCTAAAAATCTTTGCAGCAAAGGAAACAACCCAGAACATGGAGAGCCTACAGAATGGGAGAAAATCTTTGCCATTTGCACCTCAGATAGAGCATTAATCTCTAATATATATAAAGAAATAAAAAACTTTAGCATCCCCCCAAAAAAGACCCAGTTAATAAAGGAGCTAAGGAACTGAAGTGGCAACTCTCAAAAGAAGAAATAATAATGGTCAACAAATATATGAAAAAAAATGTTCAAATCACCAACACTTAGAGAAATGCAAATTTAAACTATATTGCAATTTAATTTCACTCCAGTCAGAATGCCAATTAACAACAATACAAGTAACAATAAATATTGATAATGATGTGGGGGATAATAGATAGACTCATACACACTGGTGAGAATGCAAATTGGTGCAACCTCTCTGGAAATCAGTATGGAGATTCCTCAGAAAACTTGGAATGCAACCACCATTTGACTTAGTTATCCCATGCCTTGGTATATATCCAGTGGACTTTAAATCAGCATACTATAGTGATGCAGGTACATCAATGTTCACATTGGCTTAATTCATAATAGCTAAGCTATGGAACCAACCTAGGTGCCCTTCAATAGATAAATGGATAAATAAAATGTGTTACATACACACAGTGGAATATTACTGAGCCATAAGGAAGAATGAAAGTATGGCATTTGACAGTGAGTGGATGGAATTTGAGACTAATATGCTACATGAAATAAATTAATCCCCCAAAAAACAAAGCCTGAATATTCTCTGTGATATGGAAATGTGACGCACAATAGGTGGGGAAAGAGGAGGAGTGGATGCTCACTGGATTGGTCAGGGGGAAATGAGGGGAAGAGAAGAGGGGTTATGGTAATGGGAAAGACAGTAGAATGAATCAGACATAACTGTTCTGTGTTTGTACATGAACACATGACCAATGTAGCGCCACATCTTGTACTACCACAAGAATGGGATGTTATACTCCATGAAAACATGATATGTAAAAAGATATTCTAATATAATGTATAACTATAAAATCCAAATTTAAAAAGAAAACAATGCAACCTAATTCTGGAATGAGGAAAAATAATCAGCATAAAAATGGCATCTAAGAAGAAATAGTGGATTTTTGAAATAATGTTTACACAGTTTTTAATATTCATAATATTTAGCAATTTATCTGAGATTTTGAATTTTTTTATTTGTGTGCTATTGAACCCCAAACTAAATATAAGTTTTGCCTTCTATGATTTTTAGATAGCATGTAAATTCATAACCAGCACAATTTTACCTCATATAGCATGATTTGAATAAGCAATAAATAGTAATTAGTTTGGGTTTATTATGCTAACAGTTACATCATTCTGTGTATATTAAATTTGATTGTATTCATTAAAAACTCTTATTTATACTTTAAATTTCTCAGATTTAGAACCATTCAATATTATTTTGAGTATTCTTCAAAACTGTATTTTTGCTGCAAATATTTAGATGGTTTAAAACTATATGTAAGCACAGTTGAAAATTATAACCTATTAACATATTACTTGGGATATTTATTACAACCAAAGAAAATCTTTCTCTCTCTAATAATAGAATGTTCTTTACACAAATGTGAATTTTTCTTTCATTCTTTGAATTGGAGACACTTTGAACTCATATTTTTATAAAATGCAGTATTACTTCATAGAATATCATTTCCAAATTAATGAGCAAGCAATACAATGGCTCATCCTCTACTCATACCTACTCCCTAAACTCATATTCTGAAAGAATCATGACAAAATAAAATCTTCTCATTTTTCTTGGAGAATGAGAAAGACAATGTAGCAAATCAGTGATATGAAATCAGTTTTCTGAAGTTTTTCCTGGTTACAGTTACTTGTAATAGCTAACTGTTCAATTGATTTGGTAATTTTAGACCTGATTCTGGAAAGAGAGCAGGATTTGTGATGAAAATAAAAAAGTTGAAATTACACAATTAATTACAAACTCTTTATCATAAGGCTATATATTACACCTAGAAGAGCCTGAGCTTAAAGGTTATACTGTTAATTCTCTACTAAAATGGTGTTTTTATTACCCATTAAATATCACTCAGTGTGTGATTATTTTTACCCTTGACTTAGAAATTGTGAACCTGAGAGAGTAAAATGGCTTAGTGACTCCAAATCAGACAATATATAAACACTAATTGGTTTTTACAAATTGTTTGGCATTCACATACATGCAAAACAAAAAGTGTGCCTACTTTTAGGAAAAAAAAACAAGTTATATAAGTCTGTACTCAACAATAAGAAGTTATAAAACACCCATTCTTAACACTCTTCTGTTTAACATCTCTGTTTTGAAAACTAGTTTGTCATTTTGTAGTGAAACAATCTCCCACCAGTTAACCTGTTGGCCATAGGATGGCACATTTGGCCTGCATATGTTAAATATTGGAGAACTGGCTGTATTTTATAGAAATATGTCCATTTGACAATATAAGAGAAAAATAGTTCTTTGCCTAAAAAAAGAGTACTATCAACAAAGGTTAGTACAATGGAAGTCCCTTTGGAGTAGGTGTGTGTCTCTTTCACATTTGTATGTTCAAAATGTGAAAATAAAATGGGTCAATACACATATTCTGTGTATTAAAAAATCCAAAAAAATGTGCAGCCCATTACCAAGCACTATGAAAGTCAATTAGGGATACATACCATCATGTGCTGGCATAAAAATCCATAAGAGTAGAAGAGCAGTGTGTCAGGCAGAAAGAGAGAGAGACAAATTGGACAAAGTTGGCACAGAAATAGCAATAAAAAATGAAGACAGCCTGCATTTAGTTAATCTGGGAGCTCCATAGAGGAGCATATTATCATGGCAAAATTTACAATTTTCAAGTTACGTCATCAACCTAAGTGCCTGTCAATGGACAAGTAGATGAGATGTAGCCATGAATGATGGTAAGTGCCTGGAATACCAGCAACCCAGGAAGTTGAGGCAGGAGGATAGCAAGCTCAAGGTCAGTCTCAAAAAGTTAGTAATACCATGTTTCAAATTTTAAAAATAAAATAACAGAAACAAAAAATGACTGTATCTCAGTGGAAGAGCACTTCTGACTTCAATCCCCAGTATGAAGAAAAAAAAGTAAAAAAAAAGGTGTATATAAAAAATGGAATATTATTTAGCCTAAAGATGTAAAGTAACTACGTTATTTGCAGGAAAATGGAGGGAACTAGAGCACATATGTTAAGCACAATAAACCATACTAAAAACAAGAAGTAGTCCATGTTTTAATTTATATGTGAAGTCTATTGGGGAAAAAACAAGTTGAAAGAAAGGAGTCTATTAGAGGAGAAGAAGGGAACAGGAAGTGTCAGGGTGGGTAAAGCAGGTATACATCCATACCTGTAATCAAAGTGTATTTTATTCATTTATAATTATGCTACAATAAAATTCATTATTCTATAAAACAAAAATGCATTACTTAAGAAAATATTCAGTTATCTAGATTTGTATTTTAATAAATTTATGATAAAACTTTAGTTTCTAAAATATCTCCATGATTATTTCTTCATGTGTTTGATTTTCTAGAGGAACATATACTCATCAAGAATATTTTATAAAGTGATAATAAATCAATACTAAAATAATGATCAAAATCTAAAGTAGCTGTAACTAGCATGCTGTGCTGTGGTTTGAATGAAACTATCATTTTTTTAGGTATGCTAGCTCCTCTCTCTTATATTAATCAATGTGACACCTCTGAATATGTAAAGCATATGTTACAATAAAAATTTCCCTTTTTAAAAACTCTGGAGACATTTCACATTTGCAAATGTTTTTATTTAAAATAGTTGTGAGAGTAGTCAAGGAATGCATAGGGGATCTATAAGATTTCTAGCTAATAGATCATCAATTTTTTATATTCATTTTAATATATGTTAAATTTAACATGAATATGATTTGAAGAATAAATCCAATAACCTATAAAATGTATGTATCACCAAAAAACAGCAGCACTTTCAATATGCATTTGAATAACATACATATGCAAAAAGAAAAGTAATGAAAGTATGTTGTTTTGAAATGTATATATTACATAGGAAAGTACACAGCAGTCTCAGAGTAAGATGTATATTATAAATATATACATGATCTGCTAAAATTATTTCTGATTTTCATTGTTAGAGCTCATTTCTTTTTATGAAAAATAGTGCTCATTAACAATATCTTTGTTTTTCTCTGGAGGTTTCACTGCACTTAGTTCAGATAGATCATAAATACACACACACATATATAATTTTGAAAATTTGTTTTTATTCTGTGAGAATTTGTTTTTATTATAGTAGCCTGATTTTGTTTCAGAGATGCAATATCACTGCTTTTCTCATCAATGGCATTGATAGTTTAGCTTTGTTTTCTTCCTATTTTGTTTTGTAGTTATCTCCCTTAATAGTCTTTTTGTTTGAGTTGCTTTAAGAATGTTATGATTATTGCTATGTGCATTCCTCTATGCTTAAGATATATTAGTAAAGGAAAGTTATATTTATGAAGTATTAAAATCATTTGAAACTTTCCACATGGTTATTTTATTCCTTAAATATTTATGTATTGAATTTATAAAATAATTAATGATTTGCTTTTCTATATCATGGTGATATTTTGTTGCTTAAATATGTGCAAACCACCATTTCTTATTTTCTTAAAAGTGGTAGAGAAAATATACTTGTCATGCTAATCCATATCTATGATATTTAATTAATAAATTTTTGTATGTGTGCTAGTCCATATCTATGATATTTAATTAATTAATTTGTGTGTGTGTGTGGGGGGGTTACTGGGGATTAAAACTAGAGCCTCCAGCATGAGGCAAGTGCCCTGCCATTGAGCTACATCCCTCTGATTTTTTAAAAATAAGTAGTTTAACGTAAAATATAAAATCAATGACAATTTATTTTCCCTTTCTCAATAGCTTGGTATCATATAAATCAACTAACTTATTTAATTAAAAATGACTTTTAAAAATGGTACATGTAAATAGAAATATATTGAATAAATTAAAGCTCTGACTTGGACAAGACATTCAATTTTTTAAATAATGTTTATTTTTTATTGTAGGGAAATTATTGGTATTAATTTTCTTTAAATTTTAGACTTTGTAAAAAAGAAACTAGAGATAAGCTACAATATGTCTTGGTTTGTTAGAGAATTAAATTGCAAGTCATTGTAATAATATACTTGAGTTTAACAAATATAGTATTTTCCTATTAATATCATGCAATTATTATGAATTAATTACTGTGAATTAAACATCTGTTTTACAAAGGGAGTCTGAATATGAAAATAGTGTTTTATGTCTTCTGCATCACATATGATTGACTTGTTTATGGATCATTTCATACATTTATTAATACAATTAAGCAAATTTGCACACAAATGAATCTCATTTTAATAATGTGTAGTATCTTAGACAATTATGATTTTTTTTCTTTCCCTTTTTGTCACTTACTGAATCTAAATTGAACTGCTCAATATCATCTGCACTCGGGAGAGATACTGGGATTTTTTTCTCCTTTGTCAGAGACAAGGACACCTACACCATTCCAAAATTTCATCTAATGGAGCATAATCAATGTTTAAATCACTATTCTGGCATGTATGGAAATGTCACAGCGAAACTCATTTTCATACAATTAGCATGTGTTAACCATTAAAACACAAATAAATTTAAAACATTGAATTGTTAAATTCAACTAGTGTGAAGCCTTATTTGTATAATTGAATATTATACTTTCATAGTTAACTAAAATATCAAGTATATTTTTATTGGTTTCTTTTAGTTATACATGACAGTATAATTCATTTTGTTATATGAGCATACAATATATCTTATTCTATTTAAGACCCAATTCTTGGGCCTATATACTATAGTGGGTATCACTGTGCTGTTTTACATATATAAATAGGAAAAGTATGTTAGATTCATTTAATTGTCTTTTCATTTCCTATTCCCCCTCCCTTCACTCCAACATTCCTCTTTGTCTAATCTACTGAACTTCTATTCTCCCACTCCTCAAATGTGAGTTAGATTCCGCATATCAGGAAATATATTTAACTATTTTTTTCTTTTTTTGCAATTCACTTATTTTGATTAGCATGATAGTCTCCAGGTCTATCCATTTACTGGAAAAAGTCATAAAGTCATTCTTCTTAATGGTAATGCTCCATTTTGTATTTACACCACATTTTCTTTATTCATTCATCTGTTGAAGGTATGTAGGTTGTTCTGATAGCTTAGCTATTGTGAGTTGTGCTGCTTTAAACATTAATGTGGCTGCATCACTGTAGTAGGCTGATTTTTAATCCTTTGGATATATACCAAGAAATGGTATAGTTGCATCAGATGGTCATTCCTAGTTTTTTTTGAGGAATCTCCATACTGCTTTCCAGAGTGGTTGCACCAATTTTCAGTCTCACCAACAATATATGAGTGCACCTTTTCCCCACACCCTTGCCAACGTTTATTGTTACTTACATTTTTTGATAATTGCCATTCTTAATGAAGTGAGATGAAATCTTAGTGTAATTTTAGTTTGCATTTCCTTAATTGCCAGAAATGTTGTACATTTGTTGACCATTCAAATTTCTTCTTCTGGGAGCTGCCTGTTCAATTCCTTTGCCCATTTATTGATTAGGTTATTTGGGGGTCTTTTGGTGCTAAGTGGTTTTTACGTCTTTGTATACACTGGAAATAATGCCCTTTCTGAGGAGCAGGTGGTAAAGATTTTTTTTTGGTATTCTGTAAACTCTTTATTCACATTCTTTTCATATTCTTTTATTATTATTATTATTTTGCTGTAAAGAAACTTTTTAGTTTGATACCATTCCGTTTATTGATTTTTTTAAAAATTTTACTTCTTGTGCTTGGGAGTCTTGTTAAGGAAGTCAGTTCCTGGGTCAATAATTTGAAGTGTTGGAGCTACATTTTCTTCTGGTGTGTGCAGTTTTTCTATTCTGACTCTTAGGTTTTGATCCACTTTGAGTTTTATACAGGGTGAGAGAGTTAAATCTCATTCTACTTTATATGGATTTTCATTTTTTCCATCACGAAAGATACATCAAGGAATAAAAATCTTCAGATCAATATTCTTGATGAAATAGAGACACAAATTTTTAATAAACTACTGGCAAAACACATCGAAAAACACATCTGATCAAATGGGTTTCCCAGGGTGCAACATATGGAAAAAAATAAATGTAATTAATCATCATAAATATATTTAAAGAATCACATGATTATCTCAATATATCCAAAAAATAATTTGACAAAATAAGGCATTCATTTTTGTTTTAAAACACTAGAAATAAATAAGGATATAAGGAACATTCTTCAACATTGTAAAAACTACATATGACAAAACCAAGGCCCACATAATTATAAACAACAAACAAACAACAACAACAAACTGAAAGCATTCCCTCTAAAAACAGGAACAAGCCAGTGATATTGAGGTTCACCACTTCTATTCAACATAGTCCTGGAAACTCAATGCAGAGAAATTAGGCAAAGGAAAGAAATTAAACAAATATTAATAGGAAAATAAAAGCTGAAAATGACATAATTCTATTTTTAATTACAAGTTTATAAATAGGAAGATAAAAGCTGAAAATTGCATGATTCTATTTTTAGAAGATCCAAAACTCTCCATCAGAAAACTTTTAGAGCTCATAAATGAATTCATCAAAGTAATAGGAAACAAAATTAACACTTATAAATCAATTGTGTTCCTATAGTCCAATGACAAATCAGCTGAAAGAGATGTTACAAAAACCATCCCTTTCACAATAGTGAAAAAAAAAAAACAAAAATAAACCTCAGGAATCAATTTAACAAAAGAGGTGAAAAATTTCTACAGTGGAAACTACAGCACACTTAAGAAAGAAATTGAGAAAAACCCTTGAAGATGGAAAGACCTTTCATGTTCTTGAATACTGAATTAATATTGTCAAAATGGCCATACTACCAAAAGGGCTATACAAATTCAAAACAATTCCCATCAAAATTTCAATGATGGTCTTCACAGAAATAGAAAACGCAGTCATGAAATTTATCTGGAAAAGTAAGAAGCCCAGAATAGCCAAACCAATACTTAGTGAGAAAAGTGAAGTGGAAGGCATCACAATTTATTATATTACAGAACAATAATATCAAGTATATTTTACCTGTTCACTATTTTATTTCATCTTGGGTATTTGTAAAGACTGTTGATTGCTTCAAAAATGATAACTGAAATTGTAGTTTACTTTTTGTCATTATAAATGACATTTAATGTGAAATAATTAAACGGATAGGGAGAGAATCTCAAAACTTAAGGTCACATTTGTATCAATTAAAAGTTCCTTACAAAAGAGTGATTGTTAATATAAGTTGAAAAAAAGGAGTTAATTAAATAGAAAAATTGAACAAAGATCAATGGATATTTAAGCTGAGACAATGGATGTTTTTTATTGGTTCTTCTTAGTTACTTGTGACAAGAATCCATTTTGACATAAAAGCATGGACTATATTTTGTTCTCCCAACCCCTGCTCACTACACTCTACTGATCTTTTTTCTATTTACCGATATTTTAAAAATTAATATCTTATAGATTCACTATGGTATATTCATGTATGTACAAAGGAAATTTATATCAGATCCATTGCACTGTCTTTCCTTTTCCCATCCCTCCTCAATTACCTTCATTTTCCTGGGTCTCCTCCACTGAACTTATTTTTTTATGCTGTCCCCCACCCTGATTGTGGTTTAGCTTCCAGTAGAGATAACGAACTTTTAAAAATCAGAATTAAAAAATTTAGCAGTCAATAAGATTACCATGAAAAATATAAGAAAACATCTATAACAACATGATTTTAAGAATAAACATTAGATATTAATAAATGTTGCATTTCAGACAAAAATACAGAATATAAAATTAGGAAATAAAACAAATAAACTAAACATGATAGACCTTTATAAATGGCCACCAAAATATAATTTAAAGTCAAATATTATTGAGAAAGAAAAGATAAATAAATAGTGATTAAATGTTCAGTTCACATAGAAGATATATTCATTTAAAAATTTTATGGTACCAATTAGCTAATTGAATAACAATATTTGTATTATTTGTATATATACATAATTATGCATATATTTGTATGTATAAAATTGATATACATGTATGTATATTTGATAAAGTTGATATTTGGACATTTTCCTCTTTAGTAATTATTGTCAATTAGATAATAATTTAATTAGAATATTTGAAAGCAGACTGAGTGTGATGCTGCATGTATGTAATCCCAGGCACTATGGAGGCTAAGGCAAAAGGATGGCAATTTTAAGGCCAGCCAGCCTTGAAAACTTGAATACTTGTCTCAAGAAGAAAGAAAGAAAGAAAGAAAGAAAGAAAGAAAGAAAGAAAGAGAGAGAGAGAGAAAGAAAGAAAGAGAGAGAGAGAAAGAAAGAAGAAGAAAGAAAGAAAGAAGAAAGAAAGAAAGAAAGAAAGAAAGAAAGAAAGAGAGAAAGAAAGAAAGAAAGAAAGAAAGAAAAAGAAAGAAAGAAAGAGAAAGAAAGAAAGAAAGAAAGAAAGAAAGAAAGAAAGAAAGAAAGAAAGAAAGACAGACAGGCAGGCTAGGGATATAGCTTAGTTGTAAGGCACTCCTTGTTTCAATGACTAGTTTTGTAAAAGGAAGTAAATAAATAAAACTAATTATAAAAATTGATCTTAAAAGCATACATAGAATATTAAAATTCCAAATTGGACAATATACATTCTTCTAAGTACATTAAAAAACATAAGTAAAATCAATGCTAGATTATAAAGTAGGTTTCAATCTCCACACTAGATGAGAAACATTATATAATATGATTAAATTACAAATATACAGAATAATATAAGAATAAGTGACAAGATTATTTTATCATAAAAACTGAAATAAAAGTTTAAAAGTATTCAATAGTATATGAAGATATATGGTGCATTCATAATATTTTAGAACATAGAACAAGTTTTAATCACATAGAAATGCATATCCTAAATGCAAGATTGCTAGAAATAGTTTAATTTTTTATTAGAATGTTCATTGTTATGTTGTCAGAAACCTAATAGGTTTCTGACATAAAATGCCTAGTTTGAATTCAACCAAAGATGACTTTAATATCACAGTAATAACCAAAATCTACAAATCAGAACTTTCATTTATTTGGCAAATACTAACACACTACTACGTGCATGTTTATATTTGGAAAGAAGGTATATTGAAAAACAAATTAGAATAAGAATATAGTTGTATAAGTCAAGTAAATATAGGAAAAAATAAATAGAAGAAAATAATAATGTAATAATATTAAAAGAAACTCTCCCACAGGTATGAAGAAATGTCTCAAGTCAGATTTATTACAAAAACAAAGTAGAAGAAACTAAAATATTAGAAGATTGGTTATGAAAACTAACATTTAAGTAATAACTATGTTAATAATAAATAGAGCTCATCTGTTATAACAAAAATTTAAAACATGATTATAAGATTATTAATGAATCCATTAGAAAATATCTAAAACAAAAGATTGGTTATGAAAACTAACATTTAAGTAATAACTATGTTAATAATAAATAGAGCTCATCTGTTATAACAAAAATTTAAAACATGATTATAAGATTATTAATGAATCCATTAGAAAATATCTAAAACAAAAGTAAGTGACTCAACAGAACACATGTATAGTTTCATAAGTTCAATTTATATCTTATTATCTTCCCAGAGTTAAAAAAAAAAAACTGACTTCTTTTATAACATAGGTTTAAAAGAATCAAGATGAAATAAATGAATCTAACCTTATAAGGCTTTTCCTTGATTTAGGAAAATGCATTTTGCCACAATTTAAAGTCAATAACTAAATTTACATTAAGAGTGCCAAATGAAAGTTAAGAAATAGAATTACTGTAGTATAATTAATATTTAAGACAATTTAAAATGGAAAATACAGCACCATAAGAATTATAGAAAGAAATTATTAACATCTGTCATTCAAAGTCTTTTGTGAGACAGAAAAGAGAATAAAACCAAATAAATGTAATTATTAAAATATCAATGTTTTGCATTTTCAATAATTAAGTCAAACTGAATTAAATGATGTTAATAAATGAAGATACCTGAAACAAAACTAAAATACAGATTCTTGCACAAAACAGAGAACTGTTATATTATAGAGAGTCTTATAATATTTCAAGCAACGCAACATTGTCAAAGCAAATAATATTATTTTATATGACAATTTATTATATTGTCTGTCTATGATTATAAAGAAATAACTTGTCTGAAAATGTGCACTATATTTTCCATTACGTAGCCACAGTTTAATTTTATCCCAAGGACTTAAAATTGATGTAGAACCATATTAGTTGATTTCAACTTTACACATAAAAATTAATATTCTGTGTGGATTACTGACTGGAAGCATGTCTCTTGAGGACACCAGGGATCTTGATAATCTTTTGTTTCTTGGATGTTTCACGTTAAATGTTTTATTTCTTTTTAGATATTATTTTTTTCTGACATACATATGTTTTTTTATTAACAATAAAAATAATTTGTTTTTAACACAAAATGAAGGAAAAAGAATGGAAAACCTAAGATTCTGAAGCAATGTCAAAGTGGAGGGAAGAAGGCAAGTAACATTTTCCTAAAGCTTCTGAATAGGATATTGGTATGAAATGAACATGAGCAAAAATGTTAAATATAATATGTAAATCTTTGTAGTAAAGAGTGTTGAGATTATATTGCCGTGTCCAAATAAGAGATGGAGTCAATGGAATGCCATTTCCAAGCAAGGAAGTCACAAAGAGTTTAAAAAGAGAAAAGGCCTAAACAGAAATAATGCCATCATAATTAAAAAATCTTTAAAACATAAATCACAAAAACTGGATAGATAATGTGAAAAAAATGTTTATTCCAAAATTTCTTAATCTTAATATACTTGGGGTTGCTATATTAAAACTAAAGATTAATTAAACAAAATTGATTTTTCCAAAATACTAAAATACAGGATCCTTGTTCTTCCATTGTATTTGACAGCATCACATGGCAAATGAATCTCATTTCTTTCCCATTTTTGTTAACTAACAGGATCAGTTGAACCCTACCAATTCCTTGACACTCTACGCACACCAGAGATTTTCCTGGTCCCACAGATCTCTTCATTTTTACTTCATAGAAAAATCATGTGTTTTTTAATCTTCCCTTGGGCTAACTCAGTGGTACTTAGACCTAAATTTCAGTAGCTTTTAAGGCTACACATATTAGATGCATTCTGAGTTTCTTCAGAGTGCAGATCAAGTGAAGAAAGAAATTATTTTCTTCTCTTTGTACTCCAGTTGCCTCTATATTTTGAAATTTGTTAGTTCCATGTCAGAAATTTTAAGAGAATTCCCTATTTATTATTCTTACTGATTTCAAATGTTGATTTGAATTTTGCGAACAGTTTCCATCATTTTATTTCATTCAGTTCTCCTTTTTAAAAACTCTTTACAGTACTTATCTCTTTATATGTTACATGTATGTTTTTAATATAAAATCTGTTATTTTGCATTTTAAGAGTGACACAGCACATCATTAAGTTGTTTATTGTATTTACCATAGTATAGCACCATTTTTAGGTCTGTAGCAGAGTTACTGTACTGGAGTTTATACTGTGTTCAAGCCTTGGCAATCATAATGATTGTCTTATCTCCTATAATACTAGTTTTCTTGATCTCCAAAAAGCGACAAGAAGATCTTGGTATGTCTCCTATTATAAGATTTAGCAAATGACAGTCCATGACCCATATCAATGTACAACTAGTATTTTAAAATACAGTTTAATTTGAACATAACTACACCGTATACATTCATTGACTGCCTTTGTCCTTCAGTGGCAAAAAAAACTTTAGAGAACTTCTGACTCACAAAATCTAAAGTATTTATTATATACTACAGAAATGGTTTATACACCCTTTATCCATTGCACTTGTCATGCATGGTAGAAACTAGAAGAAGTTCTAGTAGGTTTAAGTTAAATCTGAATAGGCTTACAGAGGGTATCCTTATTAAAGTAGCTACCTGTTAATAACAAAATGTATTTTCTAAGGAAAAACTGAGGTGGAAAGCAGTTCTCAGATTATTGATTATTAATTCTCTACTGAATTGTCTTCCCTGGAAAGTGTGCTTCCCTACAGCTTTATTTGAGGACTTATAAACAATGAAGCATTTAAATGTGAAATGTGCCAAGTTTTATAAAATATAAGAATTCCCTCCTCATTTACATGTTTCTTCATTTCTCATTTCCTAAAATTCTACACTTCCATGTAAGCATTAGTATTTAAACATTGCCTTGTCCTGTTTATTTCAGAGATAAGGGCAAGATAATCTTTGTTTATTTGTTTATTGTAGCACAAATTTTCCCCAACCCTAAATTGGGTTTTTGATATTATTGCTATTTTATATTTCATTATTTAGAAACAAAATAAATTTTATCAATCCCAACATTCCATATCAGGTATGTGTATAGAGTGACATTAGCCTAAAGCATAATATATTTGTATGCTGAAGATATTTTCACAGAAATATGAATTTATTGATGAGCATGAAAAGCCATTTCCCTTGGTTAGCACTTACTCATTTGGATATGGTGTGACCTCTGAAGCTTCTGAATACAGTTTTGTATTTGTGGTTCATTTTAATAAAGTGAATTAGATTAAAGATTAAATCTCTATAATACTTTATTTTCATCCCTTTATAAACAATTTTGTTAAGTTCTTTAAAAAAATGGGCATGAAAACTATAGAACTGATGTAATTTCTAGATTATTTTTATTTTTTTTTCTTTTGCATTATCTCAATTTCTTCTACTGAAATACATTTCAATGGAAATTGCAATGCATAGAGGAACTGAACCTGTCTGCATTTTATCAAAATATTTACTGTAAGTTAAAAAAAAAAAAAACTAGTAGATAGCATCTCAAGAAGATTTTTAGGTCATTTGTCAATCATGAAGAGCTTTGGAAATTAAAGGACAATTTTATAAAATTTATTTCTGGACACTTCCATCATATAATTTCACCTTTAATTAAAACTTTTCTGGCTTCCATCTAATCTTACTTTAATAGAACAATCAGTTTTGAAGGTTTACTGAAATTACTTTTAACAGATATTCTATTGTTTTTTTTTAATCAGAGAGCATTCTCTAAAAATAACATCATACACTTTTGAGCCCACTTATCCACACAATTTTAAAGATATATAATAACAATCATCCAAATGGAATTCAAAACCCTTTTGTCAGAAAAGTATTTTTTAAAACTATAATAAAATTTGTAGTTACTACAATGAAAGGATGTTATTCTGTATATCCATTTATACTGAGACTTAAATATAACATTTACTAGTTACTTAAATTTGATAAGGTCACTTGTCTTTTTTTTGTTCTAAAATAATTTATCTATAAATGATGCTATTTTTTTCAGTGTCAGCATCATTACAAAATTGATTAGGGGAAACAAAATTACCAGCATCATAGTATAGGAGGATCTTTGGGAAGTAATTAGGTCTTGAGGGCTCCAACTTCATGAACAGGATTAGTTTTTATTGGTTCCCTTATAAAAAGAGACCCTAAAGAGACAGCTTAGACCTTCCACCATGGGAAGTCAGTCAGAAGCCACCATCTATGAGAAAGCATGTCTTCAACAGACAGCAGATCTGCTGATGCCTTGAATTCGGAGTTACTTGCCTCTAAAATTATGAGAAAAACACATTCTGTAGTTTAAAATTTTCAAATTGATGGTATTTCTGTAGAGCAGCATAAACATATTAAGAGAGGTGGTAATTATATATAAGGTTTCTTTTAAATACAATTCAAAAGTTATAGCTGGATCCAGCTATTGGTGCTGTTAATCTATTGTTGACTTTTCACTTCATTTTCTAATATAAGTGTCCTAAAATATTTCAGTATTTATTTTTCTCATAATTATGCCTGATATTTTAGCTCATTCCCTTCACTTATGTGTTCCATCCTCCTGGAAAACTATGTAGCTCCAAATTTCTAAATGATTTTTATCCGTGAAAACTCTTTTCATTTACTTTCACTTCTGAGAAAACTTTGTCTAATATGTCATTGAAATAAGTGCTCTTTTAAGGTGTTGCTAAGATATTGATTATTAGAAATTTTCTCACATTCATTTTTCCTGGAGAGTGAGGTAGAAAGATGACTGATCTTAGCTAAACTAGGTAGTATTTTTCTTTACTTGGAATTTTAATTAAACTTTCTTGCTCTATTCCCTTTGTGTGGATATGTGTTCTAATACTCTCTCTTTATAAAGAAACTACTGGTATTAAATAAAGGCCCATAATAATGAGCTTCCTTTACTATTTCTTTAAATACCCCATCTTCAAATTAAGTCATACTCAGAAGTAACTGGGACATCTGGGACAATAAATATAGCATATGAATTTTGGGGGAATACAACTAAGACACAATATGGTCCTAGAGCAAATTCCACTGTTTTTTTCCTGCATTGTTACATGAAAGATTAGAGATTATAAAATGTCAATGACAGAACAAATTTAATGAACAAAATTAAATGGAAACTGTAAAAGGTAGTTGAGTTCATGATGGTGAAATAATCAGGCTCACTAAATTTGTTTAGATATAGGAGACCAAAAATTATCCGTCATTCCTAGTTTTCATTGTTGTTATTGTTTTTTTTTATGTTGGTTTATTAGCTCATGAAGCCAGATATCTGCTGACCTATGTGTTTTTCATGGTAAGTACAGGGTGTATCGTGGAGTTAAGGCTCCAACAATCAAACCACTTCATTATGAAGGGGACATAATTATATATTAGAAAAAATGAATTAATGAATACTTTGGTTTTTTTGTGTTCATTTGTTTGTTTTTGGTAGCAGGGATTAAACCCAGGGTGCTAAACAACTGAACCACATATCCAGCTCTTTCATTTTTAATTTTGATACAGGGTCTTGCTGAGTTTACAAGGACATCACTAAATTTCTGAGGCTAGCTTTGAACTTGTTACCCTCCTGCTTCAGCCTCTTGAGTTGCTGGGATTACAGGTATCCATCACTACTCCCAGCTTAATGAATACATTTCAAAGATGCAGCAAAAAAGATATTGAAGTTTTATTTTCGTCTTAAGACTAATAGCTAGTTAATTAACTACAGATATTTTTTTTCTAGTATAACTTAGTGAATTTCCTGTGAGACCATCATAAAGAGCCCAATTCCAAATAGAGTTATCACTCCAACAACTTGATTAATAGGGGTTATGGTTTAGATAAAAGATGTCTACCAAAACTTTCTTTGTTAATGCAAGAATGTTCTGAGGTGCAATGATTGGATCGAAAGAGCTGTAACCTAATCTTGCTCCTACTTTGAATGGACTGAGTGGGTGATACTCTCAGCAGATAGGGTGTGGTTGAAGGAAGTGGTTTACTAGGAGTGTGCCCTGAAGGGTTCATATTCCCAGCAGTCCCTTCTCCTCTCCTGTTCTGCTTCCTAGCCACCATGAATGGGGTTAGCATCTTCCTGCCACGCTCTTCCTCCAAGATGTTCTGCCT
Organism: Spermophilus citellus; assembly: GCF_964194105.1. Classification (NCBI taxonomy): domain Eukaryota; kingdom Metazoa; phylum Chordata; class Mammalia; order Rodentia; family Sciuridae; genus Spermophilus; species Spermophilus citellus. Next base: position 56,638,537 of record NC_138182.1, on the reverse strand, counting down.
TATCTTGGACCCAGAATAATGGAATAAGACAACCATAGACTAAATCTCTGAAACCACATAAAACCATGAGTTAAAAAAAAAAAAAAAAAAAAAAAAAAAAACACTTTCCCTTTTCTAAGTTGTTCTTGTTAGGTACTTTGCTCACAGTGATACAAAACTGACTAACATAACAGGTGAAACATGAAGGCTCCACTTCATTGGCATTAGACATAAGGATGTTAACTTCTAAAATAACAATTTGGTTTAATAAATATGAACTCCTCTATACGTTTATATTCAAATTTTATAATCAGTCCAATTATTCCCTTTCCAATTCTCAACATTTCTTCTCTCAGTTTTAATTGATTTATCATAATACAAAACAGTTTTACAACATATACATTTGAAATAATTCACATTGTGCTATTTTATGACTGGTATCATTAGTGTATTAAACAATTTCTTATATCCTTCTTATTTATTCAGTTTCTTTAATTGTTATGGTTATTTCCATATCATCTCCTTAGTACTTTAGCTCTTTCCCTGGTGCATTGCTGATTAGCCTCACCCTAATGAGTACTGTTGCAGATTCCTAATGGATAGTCTATAAGCAATAAAACTTAGCTTAGCATTCAGGTCCAAATAATTGTTCATTCCTTCCTTAATTCCAGGCATTAACAAAGGTATCATTTAAAATATAATTATTATATTTCTTGTATTATAATGCTTTTCTCAATTCTATAAATATGTGAATAAAAATTTAATTATATTTCATCTCAAAAATGTGTACATAGGAAACTACTAACTTCTCAACAATATATAGTTCCTAAACATTTACATTTAAAAATCTATATCCACTTATGAATTTTAAACATAAATTTAAATATAGGTCAAAATTTAAGAAGGCTTTACAAGGTCCAATAATTCATATTCCTGATGTGTGTCATCAAGCAAAATAGTTTCTTTGCTAATTTTAAAGTGAGAGCTTCCAAGTAATTTCCAGCATGGGAGCCAGGTAAAACCAAGCACTAGGTCAGAATAGGCAGAATTTCATCTTTGACAAAAGCCAAAGGCATGATCAGGTCTCCAGCTCTATAAAACCTTCGAGGAGCATATTAGGTACTTTTTGAGTTTATGTAGGCTAATTTATATTCAGTTTAATAACGGAATAAGAAAAAGGGACTTTGTGTAACACAGCTCTGTATCTATGCAGGTTTCTCCTCCCTGGCACTCTGATCTGCCCAGTATGCTAGCTGGCTTATCTCTCCAATTGTCCCATTCCATCTTCACAATTTATGGAAACTCCAGTCCCTGACCAAGTATCCCTTTCTTTTTTGAAGTTATTAAAGCTCTTTTGGCTGTAAGGTAAAGCAATTGTAGTGTTTAACACATAAGCACATTTTTTCTCATGGGTCACTCATCAGTGCTATTAGGTTTAAGGTTTGAAAATTCTTCCTTGAAATACTTTAATGATGAGTGTTTTGTTTTCTTTGGTTACTTCCTTGTTTTGGAAGTAGGTAAAAGTCTCTCATGAAGCCCACCATGCAGGTGTGAGCCCGAGGCACAATGAGCCAGGGTCAAGGGGGCAACAGGACCTGGCCTGGTGCAGATACCTATTCTGCAGGACACTGCATCCCCAAACTCCCCATCATCCTTAGTCCACATCCTCAACCTCCTGCTTTCCAATTACTTTCAATCTGTGAGTAAACAGAAGTAGGACAGACCTTAATGGAAGTTCAGACTCAAGAGTTAACCAATAGTGTTACTACTTTTCCAAATCCTTATTAACATGAATTTGGCTCAAAAGAATTGCTACTTTTCCAAACACTCATTAGCATAAATTTGGACCAATAGCATAGTGTACAAAAACCCCTAGATTTGCACACATTATTAGGGTGTATAAAAACCCTTAGATTAGCTGGAAACCCCTGCAAGGTCCACTCTTGCTCTTGTGAGAGTTCTGTTTTTATTCTTCACACTTCAAAAATCCTGCTCCTTTCACTCTTACCTTACATTGTTCTGTAATTTCATTCTTCAGATTTTTAAGACAAGAACTCCCCCAAAAAGTTGGCAATGAAATGCTCGGTTCTGTTGCAACACTGGAGGGCATAGAACCTATTTAGAGCTGCAACACTGAAAAGTGCAATATGCCACTCTATAGCAATGGAGAAGAATGAGGCTTTGCTGGCTGTGACCCTTGCAACTGAGACTGGTTGGCATGTCTTACTATGATTAGCTCCTAGCACTAAAACTTGCTTTCTCAGCTTCAGAAGCCTGCAGCTTGCATAGGACTACCCACCCACAGAAGTTGAGAATTGAGTTTCCTCTCAGACTCTGGTTTCCCTGGCTTCAATCCACAGTACTGAAAAACAAAAACAGCAAAATATGTAATAAATAACAGTGTAGAATTAAGTGCTTTATTTTGTTTAAGATAGAGACTATTTTTCCATTTGTTTTATACCTTCTTCTACATTATATTACAAGCACTATATATATTTAAATTTTAAAATATTGTGCAATAGTATTTATTTGGAATCCTTGCTTTTATCCATATGGAAAATATTATGTTTTCATGTAGGTTCTTGTCTATCCCAACTATGGAAACTTCTCACATTAATCAGCCCCTAAGATCTGTTGCTCACCTCTAAATTATCATCTCTTAAATTTCTATTTCTTGTTAACTTTTCAAATGCTCTTTTTTTGTCTCCCAAATTATATCAATAGCTGGTGTCGTCTCATCTCTTTCAAGCCATATAAAGAACTACTTGAGAACAGAGGCCACAACTTGTTCAGCCTTACATCTCCAATTTTATAGAGTTTGCCATACAGCATGTGCTCAATAAGTATTTCTTGATAGGTTGATGGATATGTTAAAACAAGTATAGTTAAATGGCCTGTAGGAATTTAGTTTCTAGTTTGAGTGTCCTTTCCAGATGAATACTCTTCAGCGATTAAAAAAAAAGAGGACAAAATCTTGTCATTTAAGACATGGATGGTGATAAAGTTCATTAAATTAAATGCAATAAGCCAGGTCCAGAAAGATAGATATAATGTGATCAAACTAATTTGGGGAATCTAAAAGAGTTGATCCTGTAAAGTTCAGAGAATAGAGTGCTGGTTACCAGAAGCTGAAGAGAATAGATAGAGAGGGAGGAGTGAAGAAAAGTTAATAAATGGATAATAAATATGATTAGATAGGAGGTGGAATTCTGGTGTGCTATCAAACAAAGGAATGACTACTAATAAGGACAATGTATTGGAAGGGGGATGTTGTGAATTGCTTCCAGGGATGCTTTACCACTGAGGTACATCTCCAGTCCTTTTAATTTTTTTTATTTTGTGACAAAGTCTTACTGCTGGCCTTGAACCTGCAATCCTCCTTCCTCAGCCTCCCAAGTAGCTGGGATTGTAGGCATGGACCAATGTGCCCAGCTGTACTGTATATTTTTGAAAAAGCTAGAAGAAAGGGTTTTGGATATTTTCAGTATACAAAGATAAATATTTGAAACGATAGATTTGTTTAATCTGATTTGCATAATATAGACTATATACACACAACTCAATGACCTGTGAAAAGGGCTAAATTTAGGCAATGGCAGTTGCCTAAGTTAGGGGTAGAATGTCCTATCTCAAGATAAACTGAGCTGTTTTTACAGAGACTGTTAAGCTAATAAGAATCTTGATGTAGGCAGATCTAGACTACTACTAGACTACTAGACTAGACTACTGAAATTAACCAATAGTGGGCACAGGCTTGCACAAACCAAGAGAAGTGGTTTTAATCTACAGCTTTCAAAAATGGCACTAAATGAAACTGCTGCAATATTAAAGAAAAAACTGGAATGATAAAACTGAGAAAGCACATGTGTCTGACTCCGTGCCCATTATGACAAGGAACTATTGAGAACATGAAATTCTAAAGTGAATTCATATGGAAAATGAGGTGTTAAAGTACATAAATTTTTAGGTTTACTATAATTGTAGCACAATGAAGACAGTGTGCTAAATGTGCAATTGTTGATATTTAGAAGATGAAACACGATAAAGTACCCAGAAACAAAACTGCACATTTATAATTAACTGATTTTCAACAGAGGATCTAAAGCAAGGTAAGGGAAGAAGAAAAAACTTCAAGCAAAAGGTGCTGAAAAAACTATGCAACTCCTCTATGAAGTAGAAAGGCATATAGCTACTTATATCACATTATAAATGAAATAAATTCAAATGGATAATAAACCAAATATTTCAGCTAAAATTATACAACTCATAGAAGAAGTAAAGAAATGTTTGTGACCCATAGGAAGGAAAATATTTTCTTTAGATTAGAATCAAGTTATCACATTGTAAAAGTTAAGAAATTCTTAATGTTGAATTATTCCCTCCCCAAATTAAAAAAAAAGCAGTAGAGGATATATTTAAAATGCCTATATATGATCAAGACTAGATAGTTTATTTTTATTAAAAATTTTACAACCCTATAATGACAATACAAATAGCACAGTAAAATAATGCCAGACATTTTGAAAATGTTTGGAGAAAAACAACAAAAAAATAGATTTCCAACATGACTAGATGTCAGAGAAATGCAGAAAAATTTAATAAAGAATTATCAGTATAAACTCATTAATTATGGATTTAATTTAATTTTAGCAATTATGCTAAGATTAAAAAGACTAATGTTATTTAGTGTAGGAAAGGATGTAAAGCTACTGGAGCTCTCATCCAAGATTAATAGGAATATAAATGGTGTAGCTTTGTAAAAGGGTTTGAAGGGTTTGTTAGTTCTGAAATTTCACCAGTTTTGATATTTAAAAAGGAAGGGTAAGCATATATCCATTCACAAGGACTTGCATTAAAATATTCATAACAATTTCATTCCCAAAAGTTAAAACAGAAAATCACTCTAATATCCTGCAGTTGGCAAAAGGATTGTCAACATATATCCATATAATGCAAAGCTACTTGAAAAGAGATCCAATTAATTATTGACATCCATAACAATATGTATAAATCTAAAACTCTGTTTGATGAATTAAGGCAACCAATCACAATATAGTAATATTTAATGTGGTCAATGAAATTCAAATTTGTCTATCGTACTCTGCCTGGAGTTAGAATAAGAGAACAGATGTATTTCAGAGCATGGAAGGAATGTTTTCAGGTGATGGAAATATTTTATATTTCAATGGTAATGGAAATCTCCTTTTAGTACACAGTAAAACTTACTAAGTTGTATACTTTAGAGAATGGAGCTTTTATGTGATACAATTTTTGAGAAAAAGTACAGGAGGAGACAAAAAGTCAATGCAATGGGAGGCCCCAAAATGTTTACTCTAAATGAAAACAATGAGGAAAAATTTCATCACATTGTTCTTGATAATGATTTCATGGATTTTATGCTGAAAACACTGGTAGTTAAATCAAAATAAAGCAAGTGGAACTTTATCAAACCTAAAAATTCTGCACATCTAAGGAAACAACAAAATGAAAAGGCAAGTTATAGAATAGGAAAAAAATTAGCGAACAATGTATTTGATAAATCATCTATCTACAATATATATGAAAAATTCCTACCATATACTAGCAAAATAAAAATTAATAACCCAATTAAAATGTTTAAGTTTAAAATAGACATTTATCCAAAAAAATATACCAATGGCAAATAGGTATATAAAAACAGCCTGGTATCTCTATTTATATGGCAATGAAAATCAAAACTACAGCAAGATATTAATTCATACATGTTAGGATGGCTATTATCAAAAATGCAGCCAGGCATGGTGGTTTATGCCTGTAATACCAGCAGCTCAGAAGGCTGAGGCAGTCTCAAAGGTTTAGTGAGACCCTTGGTAAGACCCCGACTTAAAAAAATAAATAAGTTGAGTATATGGCTCAGTGGTTAAGTGTTCCTGGGTTCAATTCCTGTTAACAACAATAACAACAAAAAGCAAGAGAAAGAGCAAAGACCACATATCTTGGAGAGGGTATGGGGAAATGGGAAACTTGCACCCCGTTAATACAAATACAAATTGATGCTGTCACTATGGAAAACACTGTAGAAGTTCCTCAAACCAGTTTTAAATTTCAGCTACCATATTATCTTGCAAATTGTCTCCTGGATATTTACCCAAGGATAATAAAATCAGTGTATCAGAAAGATATGTGTATCACTGTGTTCATTAGAGCATAATTCATAATAATAAAGGTATGGAAAAAAACTCAAATCCCATCTATAGATGAACGGATAAAGGAAATGTAAATATATATAATGGGATACTACTTAAAAGTAACGAAGAAAGAAATCCTAAAAAATGTGACAACATGGATGAACCTTGAAAAAACTATTCTAAGTGAACAAAGCAAATCACAGAAAGACAAATACAGCATGATTCTACCAACATGAGGTATTTAAAATAATCAAATTCATAGAATCAGAGTAGAATAATAATTACCAAGGACTGGAAGGAGAAGAAAATTGGTGTTTACTTATCAAAGAACATAAAGTTTCAGTTAAATAAGATTAATATACTCATAGATATGCTGTAAAAATAATTTACTGTACCTTAAAAATAGTTGAATATAGATCTTATTTTGGTTTTACCAGAAAAAATAAAATAAAATAAATCCATTATAATTTTCTCAATTTATCAACCAACTTCTGCATGGTCTTGTATAGCTTTTTTAAAATGTTGGCAATTTTGATAAGCTATATGATCATAGAACACTTATCTTGGGATATTTGTGCTTCTCTTCTTTGTATCATCTTTATATGTACAGAATTTACATAGACTTTGATCTAAACTATAAATTAGTACCATTTACTCTCATCACAGGTAAGGTTAAAAAAATACAGTGAGGATATATGGTCAGGGTGTACTTAGTTAAAAATGAAAAAAAAAAGAGCCATAACATATTTTTGATGAGACAGCTCCCCAAAAGAGTGCAACTGCCTATAATGGTAAAGGATTGGAGGCAAAAATAAGTCTGGCACTTTCCTAGTTGACTGACAGTAAGTGTATTTGGAAAGAATGGGTAGAAGAGAGAATTGGATTAATTTTTTAAAAAATCAGTAGTATTTGATTACTTAAAAGCTTATAGACTATGGGAAAAATATTGATTTTTGTTTTTTTAGAAAGCTTTGACAGTTTTGAACAAGGAATGAGATTGTATGAATACATTCACTTCAAGTGAATAGAGTATAGAAAATAAATTAAGCAGGAAGAATGCAGATGACATATGAAGACAAGTTTATAGCATCATGTTAACAGTGGGGCTGGTAAAGAGTGATTAGATTGGATTTGTGTTTAAAGGCAAAGCTAATAGGACTTGCTGATATTTGGATATGAGTTGTAAAGAAAAGAGAAGAATCAAGAATAATCCCTAGAGTTAAAGTGGAATTAGTGGGTAATTTTCATTTACATATTGTGATGAGAATGTGTAGGTGAGGAAAAGGAAAAAAGAGAAATAAGAATTTTATTTTGAGCATCTTAAGTTGAGATACCCTATAAATACTCACTGATGGTACGTAAAGAATGCATGGGCAGAACCCACATATATAAGATGTCATAGAATAATCAATTTTTCTAAATCCATGGACGTGGATAAAATGAATAAAGAGAGAGGCATGTAATAAAACCCCTTCTTAGAGATTTCTTTTATTTAGCATTTTGGAAGATAAGCAACTAACAGGAAACTAAGAGTGAAAATAAGAATAGTGTGCTATTTCTTTTTTAAATGAAATTCTTTTATTAACATAATATATTATGGATATTTGAATAATTGGGCTTTCTTCATTAAGTAAATATTATATTATTTTTGTAGATTCATAAAGAGAATAAGCATTTAGTAATACCCATGATAGAAATAAATAGTAAGTATAATATATCAATATTAAGGATCTGAAGGGAGAAATTACATATACAAATTGCATAACACATTGCAATTTCTGAAGCCTTTTAATATCCATTGTATCATTAGATTTCACAACCACCTAAGGGTAAAGCAATTAATATCTTAATTTTACCCATGAGAAATTTAATGTTCATAAAGATGTAGTGCCTTGCCTGGACAAGAAAAATAAATCAATTGTAGTTTGGCTTTAGAAAAATAATTTATTAAATCCCTTATACTAGTTTAAAATAATATTTTAAAATCAAATGACTTTTAAAATGTATTTTTAAGATCATTACCACACAAAATAAAAATGTTATATCTGTTCAATATAAAGGAAAATGAAAAAAAAATTAAGAAGTTGTGTACTTCATTAGAGCAAAATTATCTAGGAATTTCTCAGAATTATTCCTCCTCCTTCTCCTCCTCTTCTTCTTTTGAGAGCTGTCTTAGAGGTACTGAAAAATAGTGCAAAAATCTTCCCTGTCTCTATACTTTATTTCCTCTATTAGTATTTTAGAATGGTACAATATATTTTATATAATTATTGAACCAATATTAATACATTATGATAACTGAAATCTATGCTTTATTTTAAACTGAAATCTATGTTTTATTCTAAACTGAAATCTATGCTTTATTTTAAAACCAAAATTTGTGATTTACTTAAAATTTCTTTGTTCTTATCTAACATCCACTTTTCAGAATCTTACCTAGAATAGTACTTTACACTTTCATTTCATGTAGACTTCACTTCTTAGGCTCTACCTCTCTATAACAGTTTGTTTTACTTTCTTTGTTTTTGATAACCTTGACAGGTTGGAGAATGCTCCTTAGGTACGTTGTCACTCCCTTGGGATTTTTCTGATGTGTGTGTATTTTTCTTTCTTTCTTTCTCATCATTAGAGTCAGGTTATGAGTTTGTGGTAGGAAGACAATGAAGGCACAGTAACATTTTCAGCACACCATATCAAGTGCCCTATCAACATCATTTATTATTGTCAGTGTTGACATTGATCACTTAGCTAAGTCGTGTTTGTCAGGTTTCTCCACTATAAAGTTCTTTTCCTCACATTTTCAACTCTATTATTTGGCAATGGGCATTATGTTCAGCTCACACTTAAGGACAAAGAAATCATGTTCCTTTTCCTTGATAGCAGAGTATCTTCATAAAGTTTTTGGAATTCCGAGATTTTCCCTTTTTTATTTGCTTTCTCATTTATTTATAATAATCTAGACTCACAGATATTTATTTAATTTTTGGGATTACAATCAAATTCTACTTTATTTTGTACTTGAATTGATCTAGTTTTTGAAGTATTTCATTTGGATCCTATAATGCTATGAGATATCCAAAAATTATATATATATATATATATGTGTGTGTGTGTGTGTGTGTGTGTGTGTGTGTGTACACACTTAATTTTTGGCACTATGAGATACTATATTCACATCGTGTATATTTCCCACACCAGTCCTAGAATCAGCCTCTTCAATTTGTTTACTGTAAAGTTCCACTCCAACAGTGAGAAATGTCTCACCATCCACCAACAATCTGTGCCACTATTTTGTTCTTATCTCACAGTTTAGATATATCTTATTTTAGACATAAAAGAAATTTGTACCTACAATTTTCTTAAAAAGTCATGTTTGGATGGCATCATTCTAAGCATGAGGTGGATGAATGAGACTATGATATTAGCAGTTTGTAGGCTATAATATCACATATATGAATGCATACTCAGATTTAGAGTTTAGTTTCCATCTGCATGTATGAGTAGTTAAGTTTTTATTAGGGTACTAATATTTCAGTAGTAAACATAATGATGGATTATCTTTTATACATAATGTTCCATTTTACTTTTAGTGGGGGTATAATTTATTGTTATGAAAATTGTTAAGTAAATTGTTTACTGAAAAAACAGTACAAGTGATTGAACACATCCAAAATTGATATATGTACTACCTGATATGATAATTATTGGTTGATTCTTAAAAAATAATTGGAAAAACTATTTGACATAAGAACATATGAGCAAATCCACTATCCAGATAGGAAACGTGGTTTCCTTTTATGCTTTGAAAATTCTTTAGAATTTGATGGATCTGATGGTTATGAAAGTGCAGTGTACAAAATTCTAACAATAGCTTTAGAAAGTATCTTTCACACATGAAGAGCTACTTACTTGTGGGTTGCTTGCTTAATTCTGTTTTCTATTATATTTTAAATTTTTGTTGTTACTTCTCTAATTCTTTTCTTGTGTTACGTATTTATAGCAACTATAAAAGTGCAATTTTATTTTGAAGTTTTTAAGTACAATAAAAATAATATAGTATTTCAATGAAAAGATTCCATGCTAATTTTATTTATTTCAATCCTCTGAAAAAAATGTATTGTGAAAAAAATACCATTCGACCTTTTGTGAAAATTCTATAAAATATACGTATGAAATTCAATTAGGATTCTGTCATAACTATACTAATAAACAAACTGATTATGAGTAACAAACAATTCATTTGTGAAAATAAATACTCAGCCCAATAAGGCTAGAATTAATGACATTACAATAATATTCAGATTATACAGTAAGTAAAACTATATTTGCACACACACATATATTGAATGTTCTCAAATTAAAAATCCATTGTACTTAAAAATGCAAACCAATAAATCAATGAGGAAAACCATAAAATAAAACAAAGATAGTTTTATTTGTGTGTAAAATAGATTTTTAAATTGGAAAACAGGCTCAGGTATACTAAAGTTTCACACTTGCACGTGCACACACACACACACACATACACACACATATATACAATGTAGGTAGGCCTGGAATTCTATTAATTTCAAGGATTGGAAAAAATGCAAATAAAGGTGATTGAAAATTTATATTTTCATGGGAACGGGAATGTACATATTGAGAAGCAATAATGCTTCCTTGTGAATTTCTCAAACCTTTCAAGATATTGTTAGATTCTAGGATATTCTTCCCTCTAACATATTTAGTTCTAGTGTGTATGGTGCTTTTTCTTCAATCAGGGAATTCCTAAAGATCAGGAATAAAATTTACCTCATTTTCTTTTTGGACAATTTTGCTACCATTTTAATTTTTATTTATGAATAATTGCTGCAGAGGTTTATGATCCCCACCTATTTTAATTTCTTTAAGTGGAACTATTGATAAGATTTCTCAAAAGATAAATAACATTTGTGAGATATGTTTATTTGGCATTAATATTTCTACAAGAAAGGAACCATTTTATGGCTTTTCAAAATTATTTAAAATTTGTCTTTTCTTTTTGCTTCCACAGTTTCTAAAATTTTCTTCAAATTATTTATTTTATTTACAGAAGCAATTAATTGAAAGAAATTCAGGGTAAAAACATTTCAATTTCATAAATGTCTGAAACATCTGGCTTTGGGACAAGTACTTACCAATACCAGTAGTAAACATGAAAAAGCAACTTCTGAAGGAAACAATTCAGGAAGAAATTTAAGAGGACAATCAATCTGGAATTAATTCCACCCTAATTTAGTCTCTGTTCAGGAGACAGAATCCACAACAATTTTTAGTAAAGAAATTTTAATACATATGGCTTTTAGACACTGAAGATATCTAAAAGAAGGAAAACACTAAGTATGCATAGAGATATCAACTGAAGGAAGCTTCTATAAAGATTAATAAAAAAGACCCGGTAGAGCAGACATACATCCTAGTGGTTTCTAGATGAAGCTTTTACCTTTGAATTCAAAGATCACACTGGAAAATCCAGATACCTGAGAGGCCCAGTGACTTGCTGAGGCTAGTTTTGCTTCAATGACAAAATGAGCTCTTTTATTACTTATTAGGAAAACAAGATAAAAAGTGTAATCAAGCATTGTTACTAGAACATATTGCCAGTTTCAGAAGGAAGATGTGCCAGGATGATGTTCACAGAAGCAGGAAACAGGGATAAATACAAATAAGAAAATATGAAAAGAGTAATTCCTCCTCCTCCAGCCTTCCAGTTTCCCTCTAACACTTACCATTGGTTGAATTGTAAAAGACAACAGATAACTCAGCAGAAAAGTGGACTGAAGTGTTTCAGCTCCAGCATCACAAACCAGTGTGTAGAGGGGTGGGTTTGTTGATGAGAATCAAAGATGACTCCTTTGGTTACTAAGAACCTCTGTGCACACTTCTACATACATTTTTATATTTTTGTAACAACAAAAAACAATTTTATGCTTGCACTAACAAGATGTACAACCTTCCTTTATATTAAAGATACAAATATATATTATAAAATATTTTGTCTATTATATTATAGTAAATCTTGCCTGTAAAGGGTCTGACAGTAAATGTTTAGGTCCTGTGAGAAGCAAATGCTTTCTTGCATATTCTTGTTTTGTCTTCATTATTTTTCTCTATAGTCTGTTAAAACCTCTTATAAGGTAAATAGTTTGTAAATGCTATGAATAGTCTAAAGGGTGAATATGGCCCATTTTGTGTTTTACTAATCCAGGCTTTGTACAATAAAGAATGCTCTCACCCTACCATCAAATTGATAAGACACAAATTCTCAATAGTCATCACATTTCATTGATAGGAAGTAGTTGTCAGAAATTACTCTTTTCATTCCTGGGTTGTTATTCACTTTTCATTTTGTTCACATTCCTGTCTAAATTTCTCTTAGTGAACAGTAAATTGTTAAGCTAACCTCTAGCAAAACGCTTATTGAGTAATCAGGAAAATAAATAAAGAGAAGAACAAGTTACTACATAAACATCGATTTAACTACACACAAAACCAGAAATTAAAGAGAGATGAGCTGCTACTATGGTTCTAAATTTTGTCATTTATTATATGACACAGTGATAGCTATAATCTTCTACTTCTGCTATGTTTTGTTCCTTGCTCTTGGCCAGATCCTCAGGTATTCACGGGTCATTTGCAGAATAATCCAAACCTTCATTCCCTAATAGTTAGTATTCTAAATGCTCTTAATTATTTTGGGTTGTTAGATATTCCATTATCACTTGCTCTTGGCTATGAACTTATTAAAAAGAGTCAGAGAATACTCCTGATTTCCAAATTGGTCCTCTCTACCCCTACTATATGGCAGGAAATTAATTAATATTCACTGTGTACTTTGTATCAAATATCTAAAATGTGAAAGTGGACACAATAACAAAGTATTTTTTAACCTTTGGGCTCAGTAGCACAAGGAGCAAAAAAAAAAAAAATGAACAGGTGGCAACCTTAACTTCAAATTAAATGAAACTATTAATAGATTCCATTGGTGGAAACATTCCCTAATGGGAACTAAAACCTTCCCATAATGCCTAAAGTGGCAGGAATAGAAAACAAATATTTACTCAGTAGGTTGTTCACTATAATAATTATGTGAAGGCCTTTGCTTTGGTTGCCTGTGTTTTGGCTACAAGAAACACAGCTTGTATTGACTTCCAATTCATGAAATTCACTTTAGATAAAACTTTCCTCAATAAGAAAGTTAACAAATTTCAACTTAACAGCATACCTCCAATCTATTAGGACCCTCACTTTTTAGTGATAGGATATGAAGTAAGATGAGTGACTATGATGGCATGATCTTGTTTATGTAATTCATTGGCTTCAGAATGAGTTACTTAATCTATTCTGATTTTATATGTCATAGCAATAAATACAGCCTTCGAAAGTCAATTCATGATAGTTCTGAAAAAAGCAGAGAGGATCAACTTTTCCCTAGAGCACTATTATTCCAATGAGGGCAATGAATACCTGCTCCCTCTAATAACCCTTGAAAAAAGTCTAATTTAAGGAGTGCAGCATTGTCCTTACTGTGGACCACTTGGCACTCATCACAAATAAGGACCTGATGAAGGAAAAGTCCAAATTGTTAACTCATTGCATGCCCATGTCTTGTCCACTATGGTCCATTAAATCAACTTCAATGTCTGTCATTCCATAAAACATGTCACTTTGTCCATCACATTTTTAAAGTCTTTTCTCAGACAGATGTCCTTATCTAAGCATTCACATGGAACTCAAGTACATTTGTACTTTGTGTCCACTATGACAACTGCACCCACACAGGTCTCGTGTTTAAATAACAGGACATTTTTAGGTATTCCTATCTACCAGGATTCAGTAAAAAAATTAGGAGTTGTATACAAAAAAAGAATAGTTGCTGCAGAAAGCAGCCAAGATTTTCTCCAAAATTTTAAGGAACTACATAGCAATTATCTTATTGTAGTTTGCCAGAAGCTTGATTTGTCACAGACACTTCAAGTATCATTAGAACCGAAGAAAAAGGAGAAAAGTAGTTTTCACTGCAACTTAACTTCCTACAGAGATTTTCTTGTTTTATTTTTTTCCTAATCAAATCTCACTAACATTAGACTTACTTGATAATTAATACATTATAACACACACACACACACACACACACACATACAAACACACTAAATGTATGTATATAAACCAAGATAGACTAGATTTACTTCTTTCAAGTAATATATAAAATTAGTTTATTGTATATTTTTTGTGGAATACACTCAAAATTACATAATATATAAAAAGTATTTTCTTTGTCTTTAGGGAAAATTTTCTTAAATTTTGTTGTACCACAAAATGTGTATATTTATTGCACATTTAAAGTATTATGTGAATTTTCAAAAATTTCCCTCACTGATATAGCTATACTTATAGGAAACAATGTGCATAGGTTAAAAATCTTTCAAAAGGTCTTGTTCTTAATTCTACATTATTTAATCATGAGATAAAGTAATGATCTCTCTAGAAATTCTCGATTTGTTCGGGATGACTGAATGAGCCCAATCAAAGAACTAGAAGAGGACCCTTATTATCTGCCCCCTTTTACTTTCCTGTAGAGCACTGAGATATTTATGTTTCTAAAAAAGTGTCTTCAGCAATAAGTGAAAATCATTAACAATAGAAACATTTTCAATTTCTCTTCAAAATACTTTTGGTTTTACCACTCATGTAATTTCATCCGAGTACTTAGCAGTTTTCTTTGAGAGAAAAGAAGGAAGGAAGGAAGGAAGGAAGGAAGGAAGGAAGGAAGGAAGGAAGGAAGGAAGGGAGGTAGGTAGGGAGGGAGGGAGGGAGGGAGGAAGGACACATCTAGATTATAGTATTGCTTAGTGAATGATGTTTAGATAAATGAATACTGCTAATTAAGAATGATTTTATGATACTATTGCGAAAAATAAATAGTAAGTAGAAAAAAACAAAAATGAAATAATACATAGGATGTTTTTGTATAGAAGTGACCCTTCTTCAGTATATGTATATGTGACTATATATTTATATATAGTGTAATATATAATTAATGTAATCATAATTAGCTAATATGTAAAAAATACGTCTGGCACAAAAGTGAGAGTTGGTAGATGATGTCTTAATTGCATGAACCATAGATATAATAGTAAAGAATATCATTGATTTAAAAAATTTCCTTGACTTACTACTTTATAATAACTAAAAAATTCTTTACTTTTGAAATGTGTTGGTAAACTTTTTCTAAAAAGTACAGAGTAGTAAGTATGTTAGTCATTGTGACCTTTAAATCTGTTTTTTAACTACTTATCTGCCATTGGACCATAAATCAGCTATGAATACCATATAAAGAAATGAGTGTGGCTGTGTTCTAATAAAATTTTATCATAAAAATAGGTGATGCCAGATTTGACCCATTGAGGATATAGTTTTCTGAGTTCTGACTGTATCTGCTAAGGGATAGTTCTAAATTGTATTTTCATAGTTAGAATAGATATGATTTTTCAATTATTTTCAATTATTTTTACTTACTTGACAAATTAAGCATGTAATAGATGAATATTTAAATTAATAATAAATACTTAATAGGTGCAGTTACCTACTGTTTGGTGATGGGATAAGATATCATTAAAATAATATTAAGTATCTATTTAACTGGCATAATCATTTTTGATCACCTTAGTTTCTCCAGGACACTTTTAGTAAGAGTTACACTGATTTATTACACTTACCATGAATTCATCTACCAAACTGCTGAAAGTAGTTCCATGTATATTTGTATCTTGGACACATTTAAATGGCTAAGAGCATGAAAACTGAAGGCTGTAAGATATAGATTCAAGTAGCTATTCTGTCTTTTACTTGCTGTGGGACTTTAGGCAAGTTATTTAAGTGTTCTCATACCTAATTTTTTAACTCCTATTACACAGGACCTACATTATGGGGCTGCAGAGAAATAAAGTATGTGTGAAATGTGAAACACTCTTCCAGCATCAGGAAAATGCTCAGTGCATAATAACTACTGCACTTATGAGAAAGTCAGTTAAAGGTAGCTTGAAAAATATTTTTATAAGAGTAAGTTCTGCTTTTATTTTTACAGTGAGATCTTTTTGAAAAGTATCTAGGGGAGTGAAAGGTTATTTTTGTTTTCACCTTTTTCTCTCTCAATTGTCAGGATTTTTTTTGAAGAACATGATATCTAGTTTATTCTCAAATACTTGGAATATGAGGAAGGCAGAGGTAGATACAGTTTGAATATAAATTTATCTTTATTGTAGCATTTACAACATAACTTCCTATACTTTTACCAAGAAAATCTCACTTGTAATTTCTTATTAAAATCAATAAATCATTACCATTATAGTCCTAATAAACCATTACCATTTAAAACACAAAGTATCATACACTTGATTTTACATATTAACATATGCAGATCTTTTCCAAAGCTTATGAATTCACCTGTGCAGATGATTCTGCAATGTATGCTATGCATATGTTGAACAGGCAAATTTCTTCTAATTTCTGCCATATCCTGTTACATTAAGACTTGTGTGATTTCCATTTCCTATTTCCCCTCTTTCTACCAGAGTTGTTGTCCAGTTCTTAAGAAAACCATATTCTTCATTTTACAAGAAGTTTATTTCAGGTGGACATGTTACAAAAATAATTTACTACCACACCTTTACTGCTAGTTTTAATTATCCTTGTGATTTTTATCTTTGCAAAAACCACTGACAAGACTTTTACTGTTTTTCCCTATATAACTCCAACACCCCATATAATTGTGGCTGCCATTATTCATTTTTTTTCCCTTTTGGAAAGCAAGGTTTTATATAGATTAGATATATTAGGTAACAGAGATCTTAAATTAAGGGTTACTATGAATTCAGGCATCTCTGATTATAGTTAAAATCAGAAGATCCTCCAAACAAAGATCATGAGAAGCTACTTGGAAAGAACAATACCTTCCTTGCTTTTCACTCAGAATTAAAAACCTTTAACTTATGTTGATGAAAAAATGTAAATCCTTAAAACTGGAGAAATAGAACTTACTCTTAAACAAGATTTAAATCTAAAAAAAAATTCATATGACAACAAAAGCTGAGGAAAGAAAAAGAAGGAAGGATGTTGTATATAATTTAGCTCAGTTTTCTCTAGAGTATGTGTAAAAGGCTGACTAAATTATTGTAAGAAGCCTGGAGACCCAGGTAATTAAAATGCATCTGCAGTGTATGTACAAACTTTGTCAGAAGATCTCAATGACTTCCCTTAAAATTGCAATGGTTCAACTCTAATTGGAAGGGAAATTTTTTGCTGTTCAGATGGAAATAAAAAGAAATACAATCAAAGAACAGCAGCATACACAACTCTACATTTTAACTATTTTAAAAATGATGCTCCCTAACATAACCATAATGACCTGAAATGAAAATCAATATTATCGCTCAGCATCTGCATGCTGGGTAGAGCTTGTGTGGCTATGGGCAGGCTTGTCTGGATGGATCTGCATCAAGCTGTAATATCAGGTGGGCTTAGCTTTCCCCTGCAGTTCTGTGAGCTGGCTGAGACTTCTCTGCTTCACATATCACTCTTGGATTTACCAAAAAATTTGTTGAGACAGATTATTCTCATACCAATGGCAAAAGACAAGTAGACAACTAGAAACAGACAATATCTCAAGTTGTAGAATTGGAAGGGTCATTGTCACTTGTGTATACATGCCACTAGCCAAAGCAAGTCACATGGGTTATGTCAAGGATGTGGATTCTGGGAGGTCTGAAGAATTGGGCGATTAACTTACCCAATGTGTCAAAAGTGATAGAAAACATAAGCACAAATCCTTAGAAAGAATCAAAATATGCTTCTGTGGCTTGTGTCATTGAGATAAAAATGGTTATTGTGAAAGCATGTTAAATGAAAGCATCCAGGTTTTTCAAAGGCAATAAGATTAAGAGCAAATACAGAAAATATATACATATATATTATATAAAACACATAATAATTACATATACAATTTCCTTTGTACTTATATTACATAAAAATATGTTGCTTTTTAATTACTGTAAAGTTGCATTTACATCAGGTTGATATGACCTACATAATTAAGGAATATATATATATATATATATATATATATATATATATATGAATATGTAATATGTAAATAGATGTATTTATATGAATTCATAGAAATAAATATTAACTTTTTAACTAACAAATCTGAATAATGAATAATTTCAGTTTGTGGTAAGGGACTACAAAGTACACGTCCTTGGGCAAGTTAATATCTTTCAATCAATTTTGTTTTTATAAATGGATATTATAATGACTATCATTCATGCTATTTGAATAGATTTTATAATGTAGGTAAAGTGTTTATCACAGTAAACATTCAATAACCAATAGTTGTTTCCAAAGAAAATTCTTTTCTCTTCTTGCACTTTCATTGGAAATGTTTTTCTAGGCACCTAGGATACATAGTTAACCTTGATAAGTGCTTGTATCTGAATGTACATATTAAGAAGCATGTCAATTTTTATAAGATGTTCTCTAGTTATTGACACCTAACATTTATGTATATCAGAAATTAAACATTTTAACCAGTTAAGTCATATTGTAGTAGGCAATAAATTTGAAGTTTGTCTTCAAAAGTCCACAGTTAAAATTTTTCTATTTAAAGCCTTAATGTCAATTTCCTATTAAAGTATTAATTTAGACTTTCATATTAACTACTTTATCTTTTGATTTTAGGGTGAGAAAGGGAGAATCTGAAGTAGGGAAGTACACTAGTAATGAAGAGATGAAAAAACAGCATGTTGTTTTATTTTTGGTCCTGGGGTTTGAACTCAGGGTCGCTTGACCACTGAGCCGCATTCCAGCCATATTTTGTATTTTATTTAGAGACAGGGTCTCACTGAGTTGCTTAGTGTCTCGCTTTTGCTGAGGCTGGCTTTGAACTCGCGATCCTCCTGCCTCTGCCTCCTGAACCACTGGGATTATAAGTATGTGCCATCATGCCTGGTGACATCATGTTTTATAAGCACTACGACTTGTGCTTTTCATTCGGCATAAGCTTAATTTTTTTTTTTTTACTATCATTTCAGGCTAAATTCAACTTCATTTTCTTCAGTTGAGCCTCCTCTTCCTTAGCAGAAAGGAATCTTTTAATGCACTTGATAGTCATCTGGCATAAGCAGGCTTTTATATTTTTCTCATTATTTTAACAACAACTGAAAAAAACGGAATGTTTCTTTAATCTATATTTCTTTCATTTCATTTTATATATGTTATTTAAATTTCATATAGCTTGTATAATTCATATATTAATGTCTGTCGAGTTTCAAATAAAAAAAAACTGTCTGGGGCTGTCATAAATATTAGCTGAGCACATAAGAGTTGAGCATGACCCTTACTCTTGAAAAATGGAGGTGTGGAACTGGCTTCTGCTCACAGCGTGAAAGAGAGGTTGTCCCCCAATGGGACTGGGGTACAGTCTCCTGAAATCCTATCCCTTGCCTCATTTGCGTGGAACTTTCTCCAGTGGATTCCCCTCAATAAATAGGGTCTCAGATGTGCTCTCTCTCTCTTTCCAACAAGTCCTTAAGGTAAAGAGCCATCCCTGATTCTTGCAAGCAAAAGGTATTTCTGTGTGTTGCGTGCTTCCTTTGCTGTTGTCTTAGTTATTGATGTAGCTAGCTCTTGTGAACCCAACTCAGGTCACCAGCCTGGCTAGCTGTTATAAAAAACTGAGGCAAGAGACTAGATAATCACTGGTAACAGATTAATTAGGGAGTTACTTAAGGATTGACCCTTATCCAGTGTAACAATTTGTTTCTGCTCTGATCTAACGACTTCATATTTACTTTGGATGGATATAACCTCTTAGACAAGATAGTAAGGAGTTTAGAAATACGTTTTTATGTATTATTAGTATCTGAAAAGGTCACTAACATAAATGTCTAACAAGTATTTCTAGGCCCTGAGCTCTATGAATGTTTATTATCCAATGCAACGTCTTTAAATATTCATATGTGATGATCTCCAAATCATCACTCTATTCTCTATATTTTGTTGAATCACTCTCACCTATGCACACATATAGGCTCAGATAAACACAATTCATTAGCAAAACTGTATCTTCTGTTCAAATCATATCCAGAATCTGACCACATCTCTCTAGCTATGTCCCTTCTCTCAAATGTCTCAAATTCACACAAGTCTTATCTTTCATGTAATCTAATGCAATGTTTTACTTAGAGATATACCTATGTCAAAGCTGTACCCATAATAGGCTATGCTCAAAAAAATAAAAATAAAAAAGATCATAGAACCAGTGCACTTCTATGCTCAAAATCAATACTATTTTTGTATCTCAGAATTGGAATAAAAATTCTTCTACAAAACACTATGTGAATAAACCCACAGAATCTGTCTGATCTCTTTAATACTTTACACCTACTCAGCACAATTAAGATAAAATATTAATGACTCCCCATCAGTCCTTAAAAACCCAAAACAATGTTCTTGCTATGTCCTTCTATTCCTGACAGCTATCTGTATATTTGCAACTCACATTTATATGTTGTTCAAATTCACCTTATAGCAGTGATCTGATTTGATGAAATTTGGCACCACCCAACATATTCTAAGTACTCTTGTTAATTTTCTGTCTCGCAACAATTGAGAGTTGTTCATCTCTGTCACCATAGGCCTTGAGGTTTTGCTAATCTCTCCATTTCCAAGTTCTTATCATGATGCCTGATCTATACTTTTGCTGTACTTGGCACTTAATAAATGTTTATTGAATGATATATTATGGATTTATTACACTTTTATTTAAATGTAGTTTGAATTCATCTGTAAAGATATTATTTTTTATGTTACAACATGTAATCTATTACCTGATTTTTCGCTTAACTATGACTAGTGTTTTAAAACCATAGATCTCTTTCTGATATTGATCATATTTTCCCAACTCTGTGATTGCAAATCTCCTTTTAATTTTAACTTCATCTGACAAGCACTCTATTTAGATAAAGTAGCAGAATCATCTTTCATATCGCTAAGATGATAAATATTCATCTGCAAACTCTACTTATGTTTGTGTCTATTATCTATCTCTGTGTATGTGTGAACATATTGTATCTATATAACATCATCCCAAATTTACCATTCTCAGTATAATTATTTTACAACAATACAATACCTGATGCTGATTTATGCTTGCCTATACCTGTTCCATATTAATTTGGGTTGACTATTTAGTTAATTACAATTTAAAAATGGAAGAACAAAAGATGTGTATATTATATGTATGTTATAAACTACATTCTGTAGAGATACTGGCATACAGCTAGCAACAGAATATAAACTATTGAAAAAATGCAGCATTTAAAAAAAGTCTTAATTTGTTTGTACTCAGAGGACAGTTTAGTCTAATAGGAACAGTTAAAACTTTATAATTGATTTTCAGTGTTTTGAAGCTTATAACATGTATCTTTTATAATGTTGGGTTGAGCCTTGATGTATAAAACAATGGGAATATGAACAGTAAGCTACAGGGAGCAAGTCTAATTTGTAAGGTAAATAAAAGTAATTAATAAAAATATGGTCAACATGTAAGACAAAAACATACCTAAACTGATGTTAACATCATAATTTTGGCCTCATAGAAGAAAAAGTTTGAAGATTTAGAAATTTCTAAACTATGTTATGTTACTTACATAGACTAGTGAACACTTCGAGAAGAACTTTTCGTATTTATCCAGCTTGTTTCAGAGGCCAATGTTTCACAGTATCCCTATTGACAATGAGGAGGAAGGGTACAGCAATAAAAGCCTATGTTGCTTATTCTCCTGTTTCAATTTCTGGCCCCATTGTTCACCACTGTGAAGTATGCAAATGTTGTAATATAATATGCCTAAAATACAATAATCTAAGAGAAAGGAAAAGCCTCTCATCTTTGACAGGAATAAGTTAAAATTTTTCCTTTTGTTTTAGCCCAATGGCTCTTCTTCAAATTTGATTTACCATGTTGTTATTATTTAACACTCTCCACATATTAAAACAGATTTCATATTTTTTTCTAAATGCATTTAGCTAACAGTCAAATAAAATGAGTTTATATAAAATACATTCTAATGAGGTGACAGTGCTAATGTGTAAAAACATAATGAAAGACAACTATATGTTGTTTTAGAATAAAGGGGTAAACTATTAGAATTATCAGGAGTTCATGCCATCAATTATGTGATGTTAAATATTAATCCAAATTTTCGTTTTGAAGCACAGTTTTCATTTTAGATTAGCTAATGTTTTCCAAAAATACTGTTCTTTAAGAAGTAAGTAAAATAGACACAAATACTTAAGTATAAGTATTTAGAATTCTAATTCTACGACATTGTTATCCAGACATATTTCTTTCTGAGATTTGGTGTCTAATTTCCATTGATTCTTCATGTATGTTATTTTTGTTTCAGTTCTCCTTCGTTCCTTCTCTCCTTCCTGTCTTCCTTCCATTTCATTCTTTGTTCTGTAATCATGTCAATGAATAGCAATTTTGATTCTGCAAAGTAATCTATGTATACATAGTAAAATAAAATAAATTGAAAAATTCTACAAAATTATAACAAAACATAAAATATAGGTATCAAAAGAATTTGGTTGGTGATTAAAATATACTTTTTAAATGCATCTTCTATGTGAATTAATTCAAAATGGATTGATGATAGCATTTTCTATAATTGCCTAAAATTCTTACCCCAATTAAAAATCAAAATAACTGAAAATCACTTATTATGGTGATTTATCTACTGAGATATGTGATTCAATTTTATTAGGAAAAATATTTAAGTAAAGTGATATTTGCAGGAGTTACAAAGAATATTAAAAATGAGAAATGTTAGATGAAATTTTACTAATTTTAGAAGGAACTAGCACATAACACTTTGATAAACTTTCTGAATATAGAAGATGTGAAGGCACATTGCTGCTTATTTATATTGTTTTCTTATTTACTCAACATCTTAGAAAAAATATAAACAGGAAACTTTGAAAGAAGTTGCATTTTCATAATATGAAATTCCAATTAATAGATGTTTGAAAAATACTCTTATATGCCATTAAATGTAACTATAGTAAAATAAATCAACAAAATGCATCTGCTGATGACATGTGGGATACATTTCAGTACATTTTTATGAAAAGTACCTCCTCTGGAAGTTACTCATTCAGTTCAAGCTGTCATTACCAAGTGCTGATGAGCCATCTTTTTAATGAATCACATTGATGTGTATAATAACCTAGACCTGCAGACTAATGTTTGCTAGAAATCCTAGCATTATTTATCACAGGACATTAAACAATGTATATTAGATAGGGTTTCCTGGAGAAACAAAACAATATAATGTATGTATAATTCTATAAGGGGATTTATTAGATTGGCTTACACAATTAGAGGCTGGGTAATCCCACAACAGATGGCTGTAGGCTGGAGAGCTAGGGAAACCAATAACTGCTCTAAGAAGCTGGAAATATCAGAACAAGAGGGACCAATGATGCCTCTCATTATGAGTTAAAAGACCTGGAAGCTCTGTGGACAGTCACTGATGCAAGTCTACTTTCAAAGGCTGAGGAATCTGGAATCTGGTGTCTGCAGGCAATGACATAATAAAATAAATGCAAACATTTAAGAATACACCTGAGGACACTTGTGTCCTTACTCCTTCTTTGCTTTTTGAACCACTGGGGCCCCTGCCCTATTGGATAGTGCTGCCCACCTTCAGGGCAAGTTTTTTTTCCATTTAGTTTAATGGCCCACATGGTAATTGTCTGGAGCACAATCCTAGATGTTCTAGATGCTCCCAGTGTGTGTTGATTCCATTTCTGGCAACTCTGAATACAGTCATTTGATGTCCAAGATTAACCATCACACAATATCAAAGAATAAAAATGAAAAATCACTTACAATTATTTTGGTAAGTATTTAATATGTTTGGTCATCTATTATTGCTCTTGAGTAAATAAAAAATCATAGGGATGACTAGGGCCAGAGTGCTTCAATGTTAAAAACATGCATCTGTGTCTTATGCTCATAGAAAAAAAATAGTTTAAAAGAGAAGTAAAAAAAAAAATAAACTTTGAAGTAAAGCTAAGTGTAAAATAGGTATGAGAGAAAATATTTAATTTGTTTGAAATCAATTGCAGATGTAAATGGGAATAATTAATCCAAAATATGTATCCTACACACAATTATGGCATACCAAATTTATCAATGAGCTAAAATCTAAGGATAAACTTAAAGAAAAAAAAAAGAAGGCCTTGTCAGTCACCTAAGTAATTTTGATTGGATTCTAAAATCAATATAATTCTAGCAAAACAGCATAAAACAGAGCAAAAATATAAACCAATTGAAATTTGGAAATATAAATATTGCAGCAATGTGCAAGAATATCTCATGTAAAGGGCAATATCAGAGACTAAGAGACCAAGTTAAAAGGTTTATTAATTTTGGCAAGAATGTACAGTCACCTAATATAATAAAAGAAAAAAAAAGGAGATGATATATCACTTTATTACAAAAGAGAATGGTTTCCTATTTGGCTTTAAGAAGGCAGAGGAAAAACAAAAATGTTTTCCATAGCTATGACATCAGGAATTGAATAAATAATGGTGTTATACTCGAATTTGGGACCCCCAAAGACCACCAGAGACCCAAGATTGATGTAAGCAGCAAAGAGGTGTTTATTGTGAGCTAGCTCGGTCCTCCACATGCACACACAGCAAATGGTGACACTGAGAGGCCCCGAGCCCAGGGTTTGCAGCATTTTTATACATTTTTTGGAGAAGGCAGGGACTTCACATACATCATAGCATTTCTTAGCAAATCATCACACACCACAGGAAAATCAAATAACAACTCTAAAACATGATTAGCACATTCACTGGCGGGAACAAATTGGGTAGGGGTGATTGGTCAGTACAAAAGGGGTATTCATTTGAACTGATTGGTTTAAGCCAAGAGAGGTGTACATGCTGAACTACACGGTTTCCCAACTTGTTATCAACTACCATAAACTACTGAGAGGGTCATCTGGCATCCCAGGTATTTCCCTGTCTCATGCTGATTGGTGGCTGTTAGGGGGTTGCAAAGGATCTCCATGTAGCCTGACTGAGTCAGGGACACCTGGCGCAGCAGATCTCTCCTGTTATTTGTAGATAAACAACTTAGCAGGGTGGGAATGTGCCTAGGAGTGCTCTGTGGGTTTTTCCAAGGACAAAGGCCATGTCCCTTCCTTTGACAGCTTTGCTCTGAGATAGAGGCTGTTTTTTCAGATGGTATAAATATTGTAATGGAAAACATTGAAGAAACATCTGGTAAATGGACAAGGTAAATTTTTGACTAATTTTGTGTGTAATTTCTACAGAAAACTTAAATGAACATTATAATATCTGGGTTTTTAAATTAATGAATGAACCTGAGCTGGAGACAATAGGTCAAAGTTCACTAGCCTCATACTGAAGGCTCATTTAATCACATGATAGATTTTTCTTGGGTATAATTTATAAGATGAGAAAAAATAAAACCTGAGAAAAAAATCATGAATGATTAAAAATATATAGTCAAAAGGCGAAGAAGAGGAAAATAAAGTGAGAATAGGCATTCAGGAAAGAGCAAAGATAATCTGAAAGAGAAGGTTACTTTTAAAATAAGGAAGGGGCCATCAGTGTTATATGTTGCACACTATTCAAAAAAGATATTAACTTTAAAATGTCAAATGAGACTAACATAAAGGAAGTCCATAAAGACCTTGCATTACTGGAAAAATATGGGAAAAATTAATAATATATTCTGAAAGGAAGATTTAGAGTTCCAAAAGGAGGACCCTATAATTTATATTTCTAAGAAGAAAATGTAGCACTGAGTAATTATCATATGAATAAGTTACACAAAGACCAAAGTATTAAATCAAATTGAGATAGTTGGTCTTCCCAAGAACAAAATATCTTTATACCATATGTTATGATTTGGATCTGGAGTGTCCCAGAATGTCATGTGTTCAGAGGTAGGGTATTGAGGAAATGATTTCATCACAAGAGCTGATACAGATTGGATGTGATGGTTTTCTTCTGAAAGCTTATAATTAGATCATGAGAGCAGTTAATAGCATTAAAATAATTAATAATTAGAAAGGACTACTGTAGTGGGTGATAACTATAGGCACATAGAGTGTGACTAGTGGAAGAAGGTCACTGGGGGACATACCTTTGGCATTTCTGTTTTATTTCTGGCACCTTTCTCTCTCTTTTTCTCATCTCTCATGAACTAAGCATCTTTCTTTGCCACATCTTTCTTCCTTAATGTTCTGCCTCACATCTGGCTTAGAGCTAGAGAGTCAGCTAGCCAAGGATTGAGACCTCTAAAACCATGAACCAAAATAAACTTTTCCCCTGCTAAGTTGTTCTTGTCAGGTATTTTTGTCAGAAACAAACAAACAAACAAAAAATGACTAATTCAGAAACTGGCAAAAAAGAAGCATAATCATTGCTTTGGCTGAATTAACAATGGGTTTCATAACCCTTTGGAACAGATTTTTAGGAGGAACAAGCTAGAGAAACCTTAGAACATTGGAAGCAGAGATTAATGGGACATTCTGGTGGGAGTTCAGAGAAGCAAAATGTTGAGGAAAATTCAGACATATTGCCTGTGTTCATGAATTTTCAGGAGGGTTTGGGGGGAATTAAATTAGAAGCCATTCATGTTACATCGTGGCAGAAAACATGTGTACATTTTTCACATGTCCTGAGATTTTCCATGAGGATGCATTTAAAGGTGAAGAACTAAGTAATCTGGCAGAGAAAATTTCAAGACAACACAGTAGTCAAGTGATGGCATGGGTACTATGAGAAATAAGGGTAGAAAGCAGAAGATGAAGAATTTAAAAGCTTGACATTTGGGCAAAAAATAAATGTAAACCTGCCAAGGAAGGTGTGATTTTTGAAGAGGTTATAGCCAGTAAATAGAATCTAAGTACTTTTCATAGAGATACCAGAAAAGATGCCTTCAGGGAATCTCAAGAATTTGTCAGAACACACCCATTGCAAACTCAAGGGTATAAAAATCAAAATTCATTTGAGGAGAAAACATGGGGATACCCACACAAAGCTTTCTAGCAAGCAGTTTACTCATAATATATGTGTATACATATATACACATATGTGTATATATACACACATACACCCACATATATATATACACACAATATATATACATACATATATTCATTTATAATAATATATGTTTATAATACATATATTACCATACATATAATAAATATATACATATTTATATTACATATATTAGTGCTGAGGATTCTAACCCAGGGCCTTTTGCACACAGGATTTATTTCACTGTGATTATCTGTGCAGACCATCAGAAGCCACGGCAGGCATACTTAAGGAGGCCTGGCTACTACTTGAACTGGCAGCAGACCATGACATACTTTACATGGTGTTTTATTCTGTAGGAATGCAGGATACTGGAATTAAGTTGTCATCAAGGCTTCCAGGGAAACACAGGGGAAGAGAGAAGAGAAGAGACAGGAGGAAAAGTTATATGTCACATGGGCACATCCTCAGCAATCTACTTCCTCCAACTACATGCTACCCATATAGTTACCACCTAAAATAGTAGTTCTTTCAAATTATTAATCCATCAAATAGATCAATGCACTGATCAGGTTACCACTCTCAATATTTGGTCATTTCAACTCTGAATGTTAGCACTGGCGTTTTGCGGACACACCTCACATTCAATGTATAACAATGTCAAAAGTAATGCAGACAGTAAAGATTATGATCCTGAGGTGTCAGATGAGGTTATTTATCATTGGGCAACAGGTCATTTTTGTTATATTTTGGCAACGAATTTGTTATGCTTCATTCATGCCCTAAGAATTTCTGTAAGGCCAAATTTAAAGGTAATAGAATAATTAATCTGGTGGAGGAAATTTCAAGGTACCTCAATATTTAGCCAGTAGCATATTACTGTCAGATTCTAGTTAGATTTACTCTGTTAATCAGAAGCAAACATGGAGCAGAAATATTTGAAAAGCTTGCAAACTGGTAAAAGAAAAAGTACATATAAAAATAGGGGCCAATGAGGTCTGGTTGTTGAATAGATAAACATCTATTCAGATGAAACATCTATTCAGAGAAATCAACTTATTTGCACAGAAAATGGGTAGACGTGCTTTGGGCACAGCAAGGATAAGGAAGGCCCCATCCATGGCAGGCAGGGTTAAGGAAAAATGTATAAACTCATTTGAAAGACTTTGCTTTGGGAATATAGTGCTGATGCAACCTGCTTGCACAGAAGTTACATCCCCAGACTTCATTTTGTCATGCTCAGTCACCCAGGAATTTATAAGCTGGTGTAGTCATGGCCAAAGGGGCCCAGCTACTGCTGGTGTTATTGGCAGATTTGGTCTTGTCCACGTGCTGATAATTTTGCATAAATACAAAGTGCTAGAGTTTGGGGCCATAGATGCTTCCACAGACATTTCAAAGGAAGGCCTGAGAGTAGAGGCAGTGTATCAGCATCAGAATCCTTAAAGGAAGCCCCCCAGACTGTGATATGGGAAGCCAAGAGAATGACGCTGAAGCTGTACTGGAGAACCAGTTTTCCATCTTTCTTTGGTAATATTCCTTCTTTCTACTCTCCCACTCCTCCCTTTTGGAATGGGAATGTTTAGTTTGCACCACTGTTCAATGAAAGCATGGAACTTACTATTATATTTTAACAAAAGTTTACAGTTAAAATTTTGCCTTGCATCTCAGAGCAAACATTGAATTGGACTGCTGAGCAAAGCAGAAAATTTTAAGATGATGGTGAAATATTAGAAATGGACTCAATGCAGTTTGAAGTAGGTCTGATGTTTTGGAGGCAGAGGCAGAATCTCATGGATTTTATTTCAAATGTACCCAAAATCTCATGTATTTCTAGGTGGAACATTTGGGAAGTGTGTGCTGTGAACTCATCAGTGGATTAATCCATTGTGGGATCAATGAACTACTGGGAGGTGAGACCTTGCTGGCAGAAGTAGGTCAAATGGGGATTCCACTGGTAAAGTTTGTCTTATTACCAGCTCCTTCTCTCTCTCTCTTCTCTTTAGATGCTGTGAGATGATCTGTTTTCCTCCACCATGCCCATCTGCTCTGATGTTCTGCCACATCTAAAGCACAAAGAAATGGATGAACATGAAGTGAAAACTCCAAAACCATGAGCTAAAATAAATGTTTCCTCCTGTAAATTGTTTTTGCCAGATATTTTGGTCACAGAGAAAAAAAGCTAGCATATACATCTGTACTTTCTGTATATCTGTACTTTCATTAAAATTTCATAATAAACGGGGAGCTAATACTTATTTAGCACTTAATGTCGGGTTTTCTGGAAGCTTAAGTTGTAGTATCTAATCAAAAGCAACCATTCAATTGACATAGTATCCCATGGGAACATAGTATTCCTTTGGTGTTCACTATGCAGGAAAAATTTTGACAGAGGAAGTTCAAGTAAGTTGTTTAAAATCACTCAATAATTTTTGAAAATGGAGTCAATATTTGAACCCTATGTCCCTAGTTACTGAAAGTATATTTTTAAACAACTATAGTGTGTAATAATTATATTTAGTTTGTTATTATAAAACTGCAATTCAACTTCATAATATGTTTAGGAAATGCATGTATAACTGACGCCTCTTCTTACACATCATAAAAAATACCAATTAACTAATTGAGCTAATATCAAATTTAAAAATTCGGATGACCAATGAATGAACAGTATGTAGAAATGTGGTGTCTGGAGGAAAGTAAGCTGAATAGGCATGTACCTTATGCATTTTAATAAAATATTTTTGAAAAACAGAAACCAAAATACACCTATAAAGTTATTTTATCTTAACAGTTTACATATTCTATAGAACAATTTATCAATTATA
The DNA here is from genome assembly GCF_964194105.1 of Spermophilus citellus. Classification (NCBI taxonomy): domain Eukaryota; kingdom Metazoa; phylum Chordata; class Mammalia; order Rodentia; family Sciuridae; genus Spermophilus; species Spermophilus citellus. The sequence continues at coordinate 56,608,389 of NC_138182.1, read as the reverse complement.
TAAATGAAATTGTTTTATACTGAAAATAAAGAATAGACATAAAGACCTACTGAACTGAATGTTTTTGATTTAGTTTTTGTTATAAGTGATGACACCTGATGTTGGCCCAATATTCACTGTCTTGAATTTCCTCAGTGTCAGTAAAATATAGTGAATGAATAATCTGAGGCAATTCAGGTAGATACACCAGTGAGGTAGCACCATAAATATGGTCAATTGTATTTAAACAGAAGACCCAATGAACCTTATATATTCAATTGGATCTGAAATACATATTAAAAAAAGACTGAAGTAAAAGGCACTCATAATTGTGAAATATTATTTTTTTGAAAGAGTGGCTTTTCTGAAGTAAAGGGCAAACATTATAAATTGTATATAAATGAGAGAAAATTATATAGCTGATGTTAATATAATATCAATATACTTTAACAATGTTCATTAAAATAAGTAGGAATGTAATTGGGAAAGTGAAAACCCAATTAACCTGCTTAACCTACCTATTGAGACTGTAAGTTGCTAACATATCTTGCATAAAATTCCAGTATCATGGGAATATTTTGTGAATTTAATTGAATTTAAGACAGATTTAAAAGAGAAAGATGCAATTCTACATATAAAAAGTTATGTTAGATTAGAAAGATTAAATATCTCTTGTTATAAACATTTTTACCACATCTCAAAGAAAATATTTTGATCTGTATTTAAAAAGCACTGAAGCTTATACATTAGAAATAAAAAATATTCAAGTACAATGAGTGTTTAGAGCTATGAATATGTAACCTACCATCTTTATCATACTACTTTTGCAAACCAGAACAAATACAATTATTACATTTAAAAGCAATAGAGAATTCCCTGGAAGTATAAATCATACAAAGAGACAGTGAGATGAAAAGCTGAACTTTGGGCCCCTTTACTTTTAAAAGACAAATAATATTAACAATTTATTCTCAGACAAATTGAAAAACAAGTTTGGAGAGAATTGCAAACATTCTCTTGAGGCTGTGTTGGGGATATTTTTATTTTTTCAGATACATTAAAATGGATTGCAATTTCTATTTAAATTCAATATTCAGTTCATTTCAAATTCCCAGCATGAGTTCAGCTACAAATCATAGCATCAATGACTACTTGATATGGTCAAGGACATCATGAAAATGATTGAAAACTGGCAATCTATTCTCTGGTGAAACCATTAATATTGTCTAAAGAGAAATGTTATACACTTAATGTGATATAGGAAGCTGAGCAACACAAATAAAACAAAAATTATAACTTGGGAAACTGTAGAAAAATCATGTAGAAAGATCATGTCTCTGTTATTACTAGTAATTTATCATTATTCATTGGGTTTCAAAATGCATAAGACAATGTGAATTTTCTTCCACTTACTTATCTAACAAGTATTTTTATTTAAATTGTGACTGATTTTTAACAAAAATTATATGCCACAAAAGTATGTCATATACATAGAAGAGTTTATTTTTCCCCTTTCCTTTGTCCATATCATACAATTTCAACATAATGATATGTAATAGAAAACGGTAAGATATCTTCAGATAAAACACAAATTTTAAGAATGCTTACTAAAAACCGAGGTTAAGGAAGCTGGATTTATTCTTTATAACATTTGCATTATTATTAATGATAAATGCAGTTTAAAATTAAATTTACTTAGTTGTATGTTTTAAAATTTAGAAGTATTAAATTTTTCACGTTCTCTGCAGCTTTAATACATTTAATATTATAAATATAATCAAGAACAAGAGAGGTCTATTAATATTTTCATGTTAGCTAACTTAATTTGTTCAAATTAATATTATTTCTAGCTGATATGTTAACAGAGTGAACAACACTTTCTTGTTAAATTGCAATTTTTTAAAATACTGACATTTCTGTTAAATAAGAATGACCCTCCTTGGTTTACAAACGTTAAGCAAAGGAATCTGAACTGAAATTTTTCACAAAGACTTTGAAAATTTTTGTAGATATAGTTAAGTCTGTCTTTACAGAGTAAATAAAATATCTATTTTTCTAGAACACTAAATTTGATTAACCTATTAAATAATAAAACAATTTATTTGAAACTGAATATTCTATTTGTATACAAACACATAGTGTTCAACACCTGTTATCTTGTCCTTTATTTTTTTCTTTTGATAAAAATATATGGATGGAAATTCCCAGAAAGAAAAAAATTTCATTAAATATCTCATAAAATAATGCATGTAAGAATTATTTCTTTCTTTCTAGCACAAATCATTTCCTACAAATACTGTTTTATGAACATTAGTTTTAAATGCAGCATTTATGCCAGAGGCATTATCTACTATCCATCAAGTATTTGAATAATTTCTTACTGAATTATAATCTAGTGAAGCTCTATGAAATGTATTTATCAGACATACTTGCAGAAATTTTATTTTCTATACTTAAAAGTTTATCTTAATGTGTTTTTGAAAGAAAATAAATAAGCTAAAATATCGTGTCAATTAATAAAAATCCATGATATATTGAAATGTTTTTCCCATTCTTTTTTAAAATTAATTTCCTAAGAAACAATTTGATTAGTTTTGAAGGTAAAAGTACAGACTTAAATCTCCAACATTAAATGAGAAATAAAATTTGAAATTTAGATTTAGGATCAAAGATATTGAAGTTAAGTATTTCAGAAGTAGAGACAGATACTCTGACTTAATTATGTGTCTTTTGGATATTGATTTTTGAATTTTAGTAAATATTTATTTAAACAACGTAGTATATATGATGTCAAAGTAAGACTGATACGTTTACTCAGCTATCTTAAAAAGTAATCTGTTAGGAGCTGCTGTAGAGACCAGAGATCAAACTACATGTATCATCTCCAAATTATTTATGTAAAGGTGGAAAAGGAAAAAATGCAAAATCATTAACAAACAAATTAAGAATAAAAACTCATACATAAAAGTTAAAAAAAAATTATGAAATAAATTTCCTATGATTTAATCTCAAAAAGTTTCAATTTAGAAATAATAAATAATATGAAATCTTTAATATGTACCATGTTTCACATGTGTTGATATGAAAAAAAACCTGCCCAGAAAAAAAGAAGATAGGAAGAGTTTTTGTATACTTAGCATTATTCAAGGTAAAAAAGCATCATAACTCTGCCTTAAATTGATAAAAATATCAAATAAGCATAAATGTGTGTTATCTGCAAAAACATAAATAGCTTTTAAGTCAAAAATTCTAATCTTACTATACTTTTTGATGTTTGAACCATGTAAAGTATAAAAGGCTTTGATTTGAGGGTATATATATGGATGGGGAGTTTGAGAAAGAGAATAAAAGGAGAATCCTTATTCTAAAGGAGGACTAGCAGATAGTATACTTAACCGGTAATTTTAGAACAGTGAAGAAAACATTTTTTGTCAGTTGGGGTCAGTAGTCTCATAACATTCCTCTAAGATGAAGAAAGTTCTGAAAGGCATAAACCACTTCATTAATAATATCCTGTAATAGATAGTTACCCAAACTTTAAGAGGATTCTTATGTAATTGGAATTGTACATTATGTTTCACCTTAATATTTAATACATAATAAAAAAATAGAAATTTATATTTGGTAGAGTATTGCTAATTTTAGAAGATTAAAGCCACAAGGTTCTTAATTGAAGTTTGATTACTTCAGTACTATATAAAGTTTTTTTTTTCAGTCATATGCCATGTAGATAATGATTACTGCATTCTCATCAACATATTCTATCCACTGGAATAATGTCCTTTAAGCAAAAATCAGAACTGAGTACTCATAATTTAATGGATGGATTAAAAAATTAGAAGAGTGTGATAATTTCAGCCTAGGTTTGATTAGAGTTTTTCAAGTCATGTTTGTTAAGGTATATTTCACATTCTAAAACATTTGCCTGCTGTAATGTATAGTCCTACGAGTTTTAACAAATGCATTCAGTCATGTGACCGCCACCAAAGTCAATATATAAAGCTTTCCCCTTATAGCACATGGTTTTCTTGTGCCCTCCTATGATCAACACATTCCCTCATCCCTAGCTCACGGTAATTACAGATCTGGTACCTCTTACTTTCTTTGACTTTGGGAAAATTTTCAAACAAATGTCATGATATTATACATGACCATTTGATCTCAAAATCTGTCAGTCAACATACTACACCTGAGATTTACCCAATCTTGTGTCTATAGTTCTTTCCTTATTAGTGCTATTTATAATTTCATAATTTGATTTCCTATTATTTATAAATTCACCAGCTAAAGAGCATTGTATTGTTTCTTATTCTGGTAATTATGAATAAAAATGTATAAAATCCATGTACATTTTTATGTGGGGATAAAATTTACTTCACTGGAGTAAGTACTTATAAGTTGTATTAATGGGTCATGTAATAAGTATATATTCAATTTTAAAGAAACTGCTTAACTGTTTTCTAAGTAATTTATTATAGTTGCAGTTTCTCTGGATCCTTACTAGTACTTGACTTTGTTATGCAATAAATTATTTTCTTGAAATCCTATAAATGTGTATGACATAGTGATTTTAGTTTCTCTTTCCCTAATGTGAAGTAATATAAGCATTAATCACCATAATATTCAAAGTGAAGCTGGAAAATTTTAGATGATACTTCTATATAAAACCAGTTTTCTATTAATAAAAAGAGTAAAATAGATGATGGGCTGTCCATTAGCTATTTATTTCCCAAACAAAAATACTGACCTGTTACTATTATACTTCTCAGTTCTAAGACATTAATTGTAAGACTTCTCAGTTATATTATGCTTTTTAAATATGTTAAAAATACAACCATTTCTTAAGACTTTCTCAGTTCTCACAGAGAAGTATGTTTATGCTATGTCTATCCAAACATAATATTTCATCCGGATTATTGAAAACAATTATCTGGACAGTACCGTTTATTAACACATTTGAGCCATGCCGTGGCCTATATTTCTATAGTTTAAATGACTGTTTTTGTTTTAAATTAGGAGATGATCACTGCTTAATTATTTCATAGTTTCACACTTCACTGAGAGAGAAAGCCAAGTCTTTAAATGTCACAAACATTTAGTATTTAAAAGAAAATCTTAGGAATGGATTTTATATATATTAGATTTTAAAAATATCCTTGAAAAAAGGAATAGCAGAAAATTAAATGGATTAATTAATATAAGCATATAAGGATCTATTTAAGGTTAATACTAGCGTGATTCAAGAAAAAGGAGTTTATTGTAAAAGACATTGGTAAGTGAGTCCATGTCAACTGTACAGAATTAAAAACAGCGCATAATTATTATTATACCAATACTTTGTTATTTTAATAAATAATTAACACTTACCAAGTTTCTAGAACTGTGGTAAGTCTGAAGCTAAAATGCAGGATAGGGCAAAGAACCTTCTCTTCTGCTCTTCTTTCTCTCAGCCTGTGGTCCAGGAGAGTCATACAAATAAAGGGAGTTAACTAGTAAGTGATTTGTGCTGGTGGACTACAGGTGCATATCTAACACCATGGGAACTCAAGCAACCGCCTGCAGAGGAGATAATAGCCAAGCTGGTAACAGAGTAACATTAACTCTGACTAAACAGAACAGGATTAAAATTATTCTAGAAATTCATAGCAAATACATTCAAAGCATTGTTAGAATGCAAAGTGTAAGACTCAGTTAAACTGAGAGAAGATTTGTCATTAATAGAATTAGGAGAATTGTCCAAAAAATTGTATGTAATTATTTTTGAAGTTATGAAAGTATAAGAGGAAGTTATTCTTCCAAAGAAAGTTGCATAGAGAAAAATATATGGACATAACAGTAATAAGATGCAAATAGAGAATAAAAACAAAAATTAGAATGTAAATTATAAATAAATGTGTAATTGTGCATTTTTTGTATATCTGTTATATGATGCATAAGCACATAGATGTTTCATGTATTTGTGAAAACATACATGTGTACAGATATGATATAATGGAAACTATGTAACCATTATAGAATTAATAAATATTGCTATAATATTTTTAAATTATTACATTTTTCCAATAAATTCAATATAAAACTATTATACAGTAATGCATCACTTCTTGTTAGAATAGATTCTGAAACATGAATTGTTAGGAAATTTCATTGTATGAATATCATAGCATTTACCTACACAAACCAAACGGTATAGCCTATTACACAACTAAGCTGTATGTCACCAGCTACTGCTCATAGGTTACACATTTGTACAATATGTTGCTCTACTAAATACTGTAGGCATTTGTAGCACAGTGATTTTGTATATCTAAACAGAAAAGATAAAAATGGAATATGTGAATAGGATACTTGCCATGAATGGAGCTGGAGGGGCCAGAAGTTGCTCTGGGCAAGTCAGTGATTGAATTGATTTTACTGTGAAGGCCAGGAACATCGCTGCATTACCACAGTAGACTATAAACACTGCATGCTTAAACTATACTAAATCTATAATTTTTTTCATTCTTCAATAATAAATGAACTTTAATTTGCCATAATATTTTTAATTTCTAAACTTATTTTTCCTATTTTTTTCATTGTTTTAATTCTTATGAAGTAACATTTTATAACAAAAACACATTGTAGGCAATAGCAATGGTTCGCCTTCCTTATAATCTTATAACACCACCATCATCATAATTTGCTTACTGAAAGAATCATTGCTATGCAATTCATTATTATATTTTTTAATTGACTTGAAGATAATTCAAAGAAAGACTAAGGTACTTCAACAATTTAACTGCTGAAGATTATATTAATTTAAAAAAATTCTTAAAGCTACCATGTCCAAAAAGTAAAAACTTCTCAGGTTAAAAATTATTGAGATTTAAAATCCATTAATATGTACTGAATATATGGAAAGGTAAACACAGAAAACCATGAAGAAATAAAAAATGATAGTCCAAACATTTTTAGTGACCAAATATATTATCTGTAGATTTCTAACATATTCTTTAGATATCTTCACATCTCTATAACTTTAGTTCCATTTTATAAACTATTTTTTTATGTTTAAAACTTTCATCAACTATTTTCCTACTGTTGTACTTAAAAGATTTCATAGGCTCTCTCTATATACTCCAGTATGACAATGTTGCAACAGGATTCATATTTTAGTTTCCAAATGCTTAGAAAGTGTTATTCAACTTGATGTGTCTGTTCAAGAACTAATTGAAATCAGTTCTTTCACTTTTAGTCTTCCACACTAGTATGTAGAAGAGCTACTTGTTTGTGCTTTTCTCTTTTGGTCACTAATTTATAAATTACCACAATAGGTTATCTTCACTTTTTTTTTCTCTTCCTGTATGTATAGCTTACACACAGTTTGCAGATAGTAGGCAATTAATAAGGCTCATTAATGCTAAGTATTTGTTAGGAACCACCTTATATTATGTCCTATATTATAAAAAATGGTTTATTGCTTTAATTATTTAAAAAATTAGTAATGAAATAAAAATATCAAATTATTGTGAAATAGTTTTAATGTAAACATACTCCTTCTGCCTATTCTATTCTTTAAATTTTTATGGTATATCCCAAAATATTAATATGATTTCAAAATATTATCAAAAAAATGATAATCATTTTTTAAATAGCTGGGACACAGTACTTCTCAAGTTAATATATATGTTTGAGTTAAAATAAAACCAAATTTTAAAACATGTCGATGAGTGTAATGATATATTTATAAGAACTTAAATTTGCAATATTCTGCATTTTAGATTCCTGAAAATACAATTTCATATATAATTTAATTATGATGCATATAATTTATGTAATTATATACACATATATGCAAGATCTTTTTTTCTTTACTGTCCTTCACCTTACTTTGTAGCCTTTGTGAAGCTACAGTGAAATCTATCCCCTTATAAAACTAGACATTTATTTGGGGAAAAATAATATCCCTGAGTGTGTTATCGAACTTTATCTTGAAGACTTTCTGATTTAATTGAAGTAATCTGACCTTGCCATTAGTCTAGCTGGAGGCGAGCTATTTCTGTCTGCATTACTTTTCATTATTGCCTTCTTATAGCAATTCAGTACCTGCTGCTCCATATAAATGTGTGACACAGCTGAAAAACACAGACCAGAAAGTCATTCAAATTTCATCTGCTATTTTCCCATGAATGTTACTGCACAAATGTATTCTTACTAACTTCCATAGTTCACAGATATTTGTTTTAACTGAAATCTGAGAAAGTTATATTCTGATTTAAGATATAAAAGAAAATTTATATTCCTTATTTATTCATCTACTGTCCAAGCATCATCACCATGATATAAATTACTTGAATTCCACAGCAACTTATTTGCAGTGATGCTTAAGCTTATTATTAATTTACTCTGTTCTTCCTAGGTGCAGAGAAAAAGGAGACAATCAAGTCATATATCACATAAACAATTAAAAAGTATCCTTTGGCTGCAAGCTTTTTGAAATGATGAAGTGCAAGTACAAAGTGAGCTGTCCTTGAATTACTTTCATTGGTAAGTGTTAGACAGAATGATTAATTTTTTACAAGCCAGACATTTGGAATAGGATCTTCAAAGCTGTGTCAGCTGCCTATTTATCTTTATTATAGCTTAGAAACTGAGAGCAAAAATACAATGTTAGTACATGTATTACATTAACAACAATTATGGGCTTCATTTTTTTTCCTTAGAGATGAATACACTGAAAGTTATGCTTTCATAGCAATGCCATCACATTATCTTCCTCTTCAAAATTAATAGGTAATTTCAATGTAAATATGTGATAAGGTTAAAAATTAAATTACAACATTTTAGGTTCAAAACACAATTTTATAATCTGCTTTACTAAGCAGAAGTTATTTCCTAGATGTTTTAAATCATAGACATGATCAAAGTTTTATATAAAAAGATGCATTTGACATATTTATTTTGAAATAATTTTCAGTAGTCCAATTAAACTAATAAAAATTGTTTCTTCTTAGTTCTCAAAGGAAGAGAATCTTTAAGGTTGTGTAAACACTCTGTTGCAGTTTGCCTGATTTTGACAATACTGTTCATAAAAAGAATCAAAATTTGTATATTTGTTTTCAGAGTCCATAGCTTTATACATATCTTAGAGATTTTTGGCAAAAGAACTCTAGTCAGTTGTTGTGTTTTGGTACATCTTCAGGAATGTTTTAATAAGAACTATCAAGAATTTCTAATTAAGCACTCTGGTAACTACACAACTCATATTGTATTCTTTAATTGAGATATTGATGACTTTATGAAATTGACTTTCCATTTACCACATCCCGAAATTCCTTCAACATAAAACCTTTAGTCAATCTACATCCAACTCCATAGTTATTCTGCACTATGCTGTTTCTAAACATTTTCTTCATATCTGCTCTTACATTTGTCATATTAATTATATGTTTTAATTCTTTAGCCTATGAGCTTCTTAAAACTGAAAACATTATCAACACCTTTTTATATGTAGCATTTAAGAGTGCCGGAAATGTGGATTTTTTAGAAATGGTTTGATAATTGTAGAATGAAGGATAAGAAAGCAAGAAAAGACTAAAATATAAAAAGAAAGGACAGGTGAAAGAAAGGATAGAAGGAAAGAATGAGAGAGGAAAAGAAGGAGGGAAGAGGAAGAAATGAAAGGAATAAGAAGGAATCAAGAAGGAGAAAGGGAACAATAACAGGAAGGATTACATGGAATGCTTATGTCTGGCAGAAATGTATAGAGTCCCTTCAAAATTGACTCCTAGTTGCTGCTTCCTAATTTAACAATCCCCTGCTTTACCGTATTGTTAATTATATCATTTCAATACATTAGACTCTTATGAAAATATTAACATTCCATGACAGTGTTACTGTTGAATGCACAATTGGCAGGTTTTCCAATTGTGCCAACCCCTTCCCACCATCAAAATCTTTTCTAAACTAATTTTTGAAAAAAGCTTAATATTACAATTTAACCGGTAGAACCCTTCAAAAATAATAAAAAGTAGGCTCAGTTTTGTTTCCACTTATCATGTAGAAAGGTGAAACAAGTACCCTAACCTCATGTTTAACCCATCAGAGAAAGAAGGGCAATACAGCAACAATACATGGAAGACAATGTCAGTCAAGGGAAGACAGTACTCCGTGGCTGCATCACCTGTAGCTGAGTGTAAGAAATGAAGTGATATTTCAGCAGCTATCAAAATGCCAATCCTTGTCTATTAAAATATTGTAACAACTCTGGGATCTCATCAAAACCTTCACTCATGCGCAATATTCCTCAATTCTCTTTTGTAAGTGGATTTACAAAATGTGGGCAGTGCACCAGACCAGGGAAATTCTCTCTTGCTTACAGTACCCACTTGCTGGAGGATACTGGCAGTCAAACTCCCTACAGGATTTTTTGTAGATATTGATGAGTTAATTATATAATGGATTTGTTATAGTAAGTAGAGGTCACTAAACAATTTTTAAAAGAGCAAGAAATCGGGAGACTACTAATCTGCAGTGTTAAATATAGTGTGTTTTTCTCAAAATGGTAGACATACTATTTAATGGAAGAGAATAGAGATTTTGGAAGTAGACATACTTATATAGTCAACTGATTCTGTAAAGATGTTAAGGCAACTGAATTCAGAAAGAACATCTCTTCAACAAATGATCCATTATGTAAAAAGCTAAGAAAAAAAAAGAAAATTAATCTGACACTTTCACCATATTAAAAAAAAATGATCACAGATTAAGTGTAAAAACCTTGAAGTTGTGAACTTCTACAAGAAAACATAGGAGATAAACTTTGTGATTTAGGGTTGGACAAAGATATTTTTAGGAAAATAAAAAATTGGTTGAAGTTATAACTTTTCTATTGAAAGACCTTGTTAAAATTATGAAGATAGAAATTACAGATGTAGAGGGAAAATATAAAAAGTACACACATACAAACATATTTAACAAAATATGTATATTTAATGGAAAAATGTATATATAATCAATAATAGTAAACATCTAAATATTAAATGTTTAAAAGTATATAAAAATTTTTGAACAATTCTGACAACTTTATAATGGCATATAAAAATGTTGCAAGAAAATGGGGAAATTATTTGAATAGAGACTTCAATAGGGACTAAAGAACTGGTAGGCAACTAAATTCATGAGAAAACTGTAAGAGTTGGTGGGAATAAACAGTATTTCATTTGCGATGGTGATAACTCAAGAATGTGTGTTTATTGAAATGCACCAAACATATAAAATGCACCAAACATATCCCCCAAAAGGTAAAATTTACAGCATGTGATTTATATAATAGTTATAATTGAATAAATGTGAATAAATAAATGAATTCAATAAATAATTTTTTTAAAAAAATCAACCTTCCATATTTATAATTTCTTCTAATTGAGTTTCTTGTGACTTAACTTCATCTAGATTTCAGCAGAGAAAATTAACAACTTCTAAATCATCTAACTCAGTGTGTTTAAATTTATGTTTTAAAATACAGATAAATATTATTTTATTTACTTTAAAATAGACTAAGAAAATGGAGGTTCAGCTATGGGGAAGGATGCCCCAGGGGTGACACAATTCACCTAAGACTGGAAGTTGAAAGTGTTTGTATTTTATTTGACAGGAATAGCATATAAGTGAGGTATATTTATATCTAGCAAGTCCCAAGCAAGCAAGGACAATGTTATATGAGAGGGAAGAGTTCATGTCCTTGTCTTCTCAGTGGAATAATCTAATGCCATCCTAATCAGTAGCACTTCTAGAACTCTGAATTGGGTTCCTTCTTTCTGAGCACTACAAAATTCCATAGTACCAAACAAAAATTTTAGACTCAGTTCTTTTTTTCACACAAAAACATTATTTTGATCCAAATCTGGCCCTTCAAATTTCCTTTTTTGACAATTCTTTTAAATTTATCTTCCTAGCTATCTACTGTGTCATGCTTTGTTATAATCCCAGGTTATAGAAAAAAATTGGTTGCATTCCATTAAAAATACACAATTATAGATATTGTGATAATTGGTATTGTGTAATTTGATTTCCAATCTGTCAATAATATGCTAGGCATGATTAATAAGTCTGCAATTAAATTCCCAATTCTATCATAATATTTCATTTTCTGATTTTCAATCTAACATGATGTTTACACACACACACACACACACACACACACACATATAAATTTTAGAAAATCCAAAGTAAGTATTAGTGCACTCCACATTTTGTACATCATTAAAAAATAAAAAGCAGATCATGAAAGTGTTTTTTCTATTGAATATCATTAAAGATTCTTCTCTCTTTATCTCTCTTTTGAATTTGGTTTACTCAACCTGAAATATAGTAAAAATTGTAAGATACTGAGAATTTGTCACAAATTCATTAAAAAGTCCTTGAGGAATGATTTGTTATCATTGAATATATGCCAAGACATTATAAATCATTAATAGTTGTGAAAGAAAATGAAAATCATACAATACACTATGAGTTATAAATAATACAGTTAAGGAGAAGCTCATAGAATATTGAAGATAAAATGCCCTGATTATTGTCTAGTAATGAACCACTGCTTTACAAATGATTAACAAACTTCCATGGTAACAATGACTAACTACCCCCCAAAACAATTACTTTCCTTCAGAGTTCAAAGCCTCTACAGTTATCTACTCTATCTATACTTAAAACTGCCTTCAATTAGAGGCAATAGAGTATCTACATCTGAGAATACATTACTCAGGGTGATGTCTAATTCAAATTGCTTGATATCATCAGCCATATTCTTCATAAATCAGTCACAAGGAAAACATAAACACTGTATTCATATTTAATTGATTATGTTACTCTAGAAGGACATGCATATATTTTTCCCCACTGGTAGTAAAAGTAAGAGGGCATTCAGTAGATTTGTTGAAAGGGTTAATGGTTAATTTGTCAACCAGGAAACTAAGTCAAACTGTATGACAATTTCAAAAACTAATTTCAAAAGCATAGAGTGAATACAAATATGGACAATTACTTCTCAATAGCCCCCAAAATTGTTCTGCATAATTTAACCTTCACATTACTAGTAAAACAATTTCCCATTATTATGTTGTTGTCTACATTATTATTGCTATTATTAATTTTTAAGTATTAATTAGAAATATTAGAATACTTGTACTTTTCATTTCTGGGAACTATGAAATTGGTTTTTAATAATCATTACCATCCTGTATATTTTTATGAAAAAAAATTTAAACATCAAGTTGTCTATGTAAATTATTGAGCATGTACAACCAGTAATGTAGAAAGACAGTGTTCAAATTTTATTCTCTAACACTTCTATGCCTTGTGAGTGTCACTGATTTCTCATGTAAATGATATCTACATGGAAAGAAAGGGTATAGGTTTTTAGCCTCATGTTATCTTGTATTAGCTATGAAGAGGTTGTTTTGATAGTCTACTTTGTTTTTATCCCAAAGGAATAGATACAATCTTAAGTAGTGATTATACTAATATCAAAAGCAAATAGAATATATAAATCAATTAGGTTTTAAACTCAGGAAACAAATACCATGGTAGTTTTGACCTTTTTGTATATTTTTACATATAGTACAAACCTCAATTTTTGCAATATTAATTGCCTTCTCTATTTTTATTTGACTTTATGGACACATAAAATTTCACAAGAAATGTTTAGTTTTTGCTTGGTCAGGAGATTAATATTATTTTCCACAGTCAACCAAGAAAATGGTAACTATATTGATATGGCAGGGAAAGGCAAAACAAAAGGAAAATATCAAGATCAATTCTATCCTAATTTACTTTGGCTTTCTGATCAAAGTATTTGAAATTTATTATGCATTTTTGTAAACCTCAGCCATGATTCCAGGGAAGAAAGCCTTTCTTGGCACAGGAGAAACCTTCCAGAACTGTACTTGTCATTGATGGCAATGAGATAAACTTAATTTGATTTATCATTTGCTTTGCAGTTTTTGTAACATAGACACTTAGTAACTTAAAATGCACTGAGGTAAACATTTAGACTATTCCAAATTATTTTAGTTTCTTAATTTCTAATAATTGTAAGAAAGAAGATTATTAAAATATACTTAAATGCACTAAATGTGTTTACACTAAAAGCTTTTTTTTTAGATTTGTCAATTTAAAACTCAACCCTTCTATTTTATTTTGGGGGCACACTAGATGACTTTACCCACAAATCATTATAATAGTTCACAAATTGAAATTGTATCTTAAATAATAAAAAAATTTCTTGACACCTTGCCCTAGATTATGTGATGTTTGTGGGCATACACTATGCATTATATTGTATCTTGATTTTTAGTACTTTGTATAGATTGTGGCAGATATTTAATGCATATCAAATTGTAACTAATTCCATCAAATGATACTCAGATTGTTCACTCTTAGTAAATTATATTGCCTCTATTACAACACTTCATATAGCATCTTTAATATTTGTGTCCTTCAGAAAAGTAGATTTAGGGCTGGGGTTGTGTCTCAGTGGTAGAGCACTTGCCCAGCATGTGTGAGGGACTGGGTTCGATTCTCAACACCACATATAAATAAATAAAACAAAGGTCCATTGACAATGAAAAAATATTTTTTAAAAAATAGTTTTCCTTTTAGCAAAAGCTACTCACCAAGGCATCTTACTAATATGCAATAGCAACTTTATATATCAATTCTTTTTGTTCTTCAATGCTTTATATTTATACATAGTATTAGGGTTCATTTTGGCCAATTTATAACAATATAGAATATACTTTGCTCCATTCCTGTCCCTAGTACTTCCCCTTTCCCTCCAATCCTCCTTCCGCTTTTTAGTCTTCTTTTATATTTTTTCAGTTTTTACTATCCTGACTTCTTTTTATCATAATTATGCTATCTCCATTATTCTAAAAAAAGTGATAAATAAGCATTACATTTTTTAAATAAAGTGAATGTATACCTTTTTCTGTACACAGTTATCACCTCAAGCAAACTTCCTTTCTTTCTTCTTTTTTTTAATGATTGAAAATGAGTTTTTTTTTAATCATACAAAAGCCTTTGCTGTCATGGTTAATCTTATGCTACTGCTCAGCATATGAGAACTGCAATTCATATCCAAATCCTCCATTTATTGACTCATTTCTTGCTATTTCAATTTTATTCATATGTTCATGGAACTATTAGCTCAAAAGTCATGAATAACTTCCTATATACCAATATTAATTACCATCTTATTTTGTCATTATTTTAAATTTATTTTTGGTTTTTTATCAATTCATCATCTCCTTCCAACTTAAAGTCATCTCCTGCATTGTTTTCTGTAGCAGGTGACAACTCATTCTACTCTATGTCTTTTGACTGTTCCTTCATTTATCTGTCCTCTTCTATCTATTTCTACACAAATGCACATCTCATAACATTTTCCTTCTCCAGATACTGAGAGCTTGTGTTAACTTTCATCTCTGTGACCAAAATACCTGACAACAACAACAACTCAAAGGAGAAAAGATTTATTTGGTGCTAATGGCTGTCCTTGGTCAACTATCACTGTGCTCTGAGCCCTAGGTGAGGCAAAACATCATGGTGAAAGAATGTGGTGCTTAGCTCATGACAGCCAGGAGAAAGGAGAGAGAGGAGGAGGGAAAGAAAGAGAGAATGTGTGAGAAGGCAAGAACCAAATATAAACCCCAAGGGCATTTCCCCAGTGACCTGCTTCCTCAAGTTCCTTCCCACCTGCTTATTGTTACCACACAAAAACCCATTCAAATTATTAATCCAATACATGGATAAATCCGCTGATGAGGTTATAGCTCTCAAAATCTAGTCATTTCACCTCTTATCACTGCTACATTGTCTAATACATGAGCTTTTCAGGGGACACCTCATATCAAATCATAATAAAGTTATAACTATATCACCAAATTCCCATAATGTTTTTTTTTTTCTGGAGGTTTTACTCCCAGGCTAATTGGTACAACCATTTTTCAGAAAATTAATGAACAAAATGTGATTTAAAAAAGAAGAAGAAAAAAGAACAATAAGTCATGGATTTCAAAGCCATAATCATCCTATTGATTATTTCAAAAACATATCAATTCTTTTGGTTAGAAATCTGAGAAAAAAGGAGGGAAAAAGACATTTTATCACCTACTTGTTGAAAGTGAGACATTATAGAATATTTTCCTTATGTTGTCTTTACTTTCTTAACTCTAGGACAATTTAAAAAAAGCCCCCCCACCCCCAAAAAAAAAGTGCCCAGTACAACTCCTATCCCCAGTACAACTACTTCAGTATTCCAGTGAATAGAACCGGAGAATTAGCAATTTTAACACTTTCTGGGTGATTCTCTTGAGAAACGATGAAATCTTCTATTTTATTAGAAATTATTCTATAGTCTGTAAGTTCTAACAATATTAATATACAATTGTAAGGTGTGCATTTTTCACTTTATTTTTATTTAAAATAGTGAAATGTATGTCCCAGTTCTGAATGATTTTGTGGGAGCTATTTTGCTCCCTAGGATAGAATATTTTCTTGCTAGGATTTCTCAAACTTGTTTCTAATGACATTTTAGACTTGATAATTTTGGACACCTGTGTGGCAATCAAAAATGTCTCTAGACTTTGACACTTGCACTCTGGAGAAGGGAGATCACTTCACTGGTATAGATTTCTAGGTGCAAATATTTAACACAAGAAACTAAGAAAAACAGACAAAATAAATAATTATACTGGCCAGGTGCAGTGGTGCACACCTGGAATCCCAGAAGCTCAGGAGGCTAAGGCAGGAGGATGGCAAGTTCAAAGCCAACCTCAGCAAATTAGTAAGGCCCTAAGAAACTTAGCAAGACTCTGTCTCGAAATAAAAATAAATAAATAAAAATGACTAGGGATGTGGCTCATTGGTTAAATGCCCCTGGTTCAATCCCTGGTGCCAAAACAAGGAAAAGAAATGTGCTAGAATAAGAAAAAGTGAATAGATTATGTTTTGCTATCAGGCAAAAATGGGAAAAGTCTGATTAAGAATAGCATTCGGTTAGAGATATTTTATTCGAGAATATAAGGTTACTAAAATATACTATTGATGTATAAAAGAAATGCTTCTACTCAATAAACCAAGACACTATGAAACACATATTTGATTTGAAAATTGCAAAATTTAGGAAGATAAAGAACTCAAAAATCTATGAATTCCATGATACTTAATATTTGGTACACCACAGTTTGAAAAGCATTTAAAGATCTATAAATGTATGCAGGTCACACATAAATTCATACTTAATGTTTTCTTTAAAAACCACTTTGCATGAATTGTTTCATGATTTATTTTACTTAATTTGACATTATTAACATTATGTCATATATGGTAATTCTATTTTTAAGAATATACTTCAGTACATTAAAGTAAATTAAGCAGTCTTAAATATATTTTTTTTGCCATTGTAAGATACCATTACACAACTTTCTTAAAATCATGGCAAATGTTTCACAATTTATACCATTACCAGGCAACAGAATCAACTTTAGATTTCTTTTAGGCAATGTGGGAAAAAATATCTCCATATATGAAAAGCCAGTTATTAACTTGCAAGTTAATTACTTCTCTTGCAGCCCTTGTGTAGTAAAGAATTTTAGCAAAGTTAGAGTCTTATGTGCTCTAAATTTTCTACTTGCCTCCATCCACTACAGATTGAAGAACTCAAATAGGGTAAGACGTCACTTTTTTTGGTGGGTGCGGGGTTACCAGGAGATTGAACTCAGAGGCACTCAACCACTGAGCCACATCTCGAACCCTATTTTTGAGTTTTTTTTTTTTAAGAGACAGTATCTCACTGAGTTGTTTAGCACTTCATTTTTGCAGAGGCTGGCTTTGAACTTGAGATCCTACTGTTTCAGCCTCCCAAACCAGTGGGATTACATATATGCACCACTGCCTAAAATGCAAAGCCAAAGTCTAATAAATTCTGAAGCTGATTTTGACATCCCAGCATCCTATTATGTCCATCTTCTAATCTTGGACTATGGATTTCTAAAACTTCATAATCAGAAAAAGGTAGGGACCTTAGGAAGAGAGGACAAAGATAAAAAGACCTTTTCTCCCCCCCCCCAAACAGCACAGAGTTGATCTCAATTTTCCCCCTATGTGAGAAGTTATTCCTGAGTTAGTTGAAGGTTTAGTCTGAGTTAGAGGCAGATTTTCCATGCTAGTAGGATGGGAAGAAAATTCCAAAAGAAGAATAAAATCAAGATGGTAGCACCTAAGTGAGGTTTTATGAAGTGTTTCATGAGATCACAAATTACAGAATATAACACAGAATCATAAGGTTTAAACTTCAGTAATTGTCAATCTAGCACCTTCAACTCTAGTCAGTGAGTACAGGTCTTAGTAGTTCCATGCATCCTAAACGTGGAGTAAAGAGGATGAAATCCTGGAACACCTTCAAAGACAAGGGTGTCTCACTCTTCCCAAGATCAAGAATCATAGTGTGCCTTGTCTGTTCCCATCTAGTGACTCTTACCTGTTCTACTTTCTCTCTCTGTTGCTCGGGATGGAGGCTTTTTCTTCTCCTCATAGGCACAGGAACAAAGAATTCAACCTCCACAGAATGGAGTTTCTTTCTTTAACAGTTAAAAACATTTTAGCACTTTTCTGAAGGAATTTTTTCTCATATAGATATAAGAAAAACTTATCTCTTCATACACAGTTTCAAAGGGAAAAATATATTATTCTTGAAAGATAAAGTATTAAATAGGATTTCACAGATCTTCCATTGAATAAAATTATATTGAGCAAAGGATTTTCCACATTCTTAATGCTATAAGACATTTGTACATTCTAACCTACTTGAAAGGAAGAATTTTAAATGAAGTTGCAGGAATGATTGAAAACTTATTAAGATTTTTTTAAAAAATTTCAATTAGTGCATATTAACTATGAAGAATATTGGATTTCATTGTCATATTGGTACAAGCATGTAACATAATTTGATAAATTTCACTTCCCAGTGCCTCCTCTTGCCCTATACTCCCTCTCCCTCAATCCCCTTCCTTTATTTTAACAGACTTTCATCTATTTTCATGAAGTCCTTTTTCTCTCTAGCTTCCACATGTGAGAGAAAACATATGACTCTTTTCTTTTTGTTTAACATGATGCTCTTCAGTTCCATTCATTTTCCTGCAAATTAAATAGTTTTATACTGCTTTAGGACTGAAAACATGAAACTGAGGACTATTCTGATTCATTACATATACTTTTGCAGATAGTAGTAATGAGAAATATAGTGATAACTGAGGGAAATAAACTGTGTTATGGTTTAGATATTGGATGTTCTCCAAAAGACAATGCAAAGAAAGTTTAGAGCTGAACTAATTGGGTTATGAGACCTTTAAAACAGTGAGTGAATTAATTCTCTGTCAGGGATTAACTGAGTGGCAACTCCAGGCTGGTAGACTGTGGCTGGAGGAGGTGGGTCTTTGGGGACCTGCCTTTGGAGCATATATTTGGTAAACTGATACTAATCTCTTTTTCTTCTCTGCTTCCTGGTGTGATGTCTTGAGCCACTTTCCCCACCACAATTCAGCCATGATGTCTTACCTCAATTTGAGCCCCAGGGAATAAAGTCGTCCATCTATGGAGTGAGATCTTGAAAATATGAGTCTCCCAAACAAACTTTTCCTCTTCTCATTGTTTTTGTCAGGTGTTTTGTTCACAACAGCAAAAGAGCTGACTCAAACAGACTGGGGATTGCATAGACATGTGCCCAATGACTACATTCATAATGATCCTCATTAAGTTATAAAAGGTAAGCAAAAATCTAATTTACTTACTTCATTCCAGTTGTTCAGCTCATAGAAGAATGTTCTGATTTTCATCCCTGTTCTAGCTGCCATATTTAAAAGAACTAGCATAACATTAAATTTAAGATAAAATATTACTCTCTACTGCACCAAAAATCATTGAGTTAATATTTAAAACACTCTTTCAAAATAAAAAGATAACGTAAATCCATGAAAGTATTCTAAGTTTTGTTTTCAAATTTTAAAATACATTTTGAATTATAACTTTTTAAAATTAGATTTACATTTTATACTATTAATGCCAAATGGAATAGTGATCACAAGCTGTCTTTTTTTATAATAAATGTGTAGGGTTAGGGTGATGGGGAGCTTGTTGGAAGGATTTTAGAATTATAAGTTCTTTAGGGCTTAGATTTATCTGTATTCTAACCTTTCTAAGACACTAATTCCATTTACATCACTTTATGAATAATGAATAATAATGACAGAGCAACTTCTATTAAAGATTTTAGTGCCTTAGTAGGTGAATCAAATTACTACTTATAAATTTAAATCACTATTCATACAAGCTGTAGCATTCTCTACTAGTGTATCTCTAAAATGTATGAAAATTTTTATCCCTTGAAAATATTATTTTCAGTCATATTATATAGAGAAACAGGATTCAGAAATTCATTTGAGTGTTATTTTATTTGTTCATATAGAAGAATGATATAAGATTTAAATATAAGAAGACACAAATTTCAGTGACATTGTCTACTTATTAATTGGAGTAATATTTTTATTAATTAATCATAATTAATTCTATTCACTTATACTTTTTTGAAAGGCTTTTAAATTACATAATAAGAAACCATCCAAAGGAATATCTACTTCCAAGTACGATGGAGTAAGTAGTATTATGTTAGTACATCATGGCAAACAAACATACCTGGACAAAATAGGTAAATGTTTTGAGGCAACAGTATGAATTTGTGATGAATATGAATGGAAAGTCCATAAAATGAACCCCAATGTTACCCTGACTCACTAACAGGGATATTTCAAGTCAATGATGAAGGTTGCTGACTTCCAGCTAAACAGGGGAATTACACTGAACAAAAGAGATGAAGAACAGAAATGTGTCTGTAATCTATGGAACAGGAACCAGAACACAGGTAGCTATGAAAGGTGGCAGGAGGCTTAAGATGCCTGTAAGATTATTCCCTGTGAATTCTTGGTAGAGGAATGCTTGATATACTGGGAAAGTGGCACCACACAAAATTTACCCAAAAGTGACTATAATAGAATTGAGAATGGAATATCACTATTTAAATTTAGGTTATATTAGGGAGAATCTGTGAGTTGGCCAAGGTATATCTCTCTTTTCTTTAACTTGTCAGAACCAAATGTCAATACTCTGCCTTTCTCCTGGTTTATGGGCAGAGGTTGCACCCACCATGCCCTATTCCATTATGTACCATGGCAAAACCTAAGCAAGACTTTATTAAATTAGTGATCAATGGGGAAATTATAATGTAATTGATCTAGAAAACAAATCTATGGAATCTATATTGTAAATGGCCACTTTAAAAAAACAAGAGAAAGGAAATGTAATTAAAAGCAAAATAGTTAGAAAGAAAGAGAATTTTCAAAAATTAAACTCTAGTTCTTGGAAAAACTAATAAAATGATTTATACACTTAAAACTGTGTGAAGATGAACAAAATGCAAAAAAAGAAACACTCACATGTGCATATAATTGTATAGTAGCAATATGAGGAATGATAGAGAATAACACCATAACTCATACAGACATTGGAAAACAAAAATAAATCATTATGTTACAATTTACCCTAAGAGTTTTGCCAATATAAATAAATGGAATAAGCAACTTAATAAAATCACAACTTAGTAAAATTTAATGAAGAAAAAAGATAAAATTTGAATATCTCTATAGTTAATGAATAGTTTAAATCAAATATTTTTACATAAAAATATTTTAAATATTCATTTACTAGTTTTGGTGGTGACTTCTACAAACATTTTTGGAAAAAATGATGTCAACACTATATGAAATCTTTCAGGAAACAAATGGGATTCTTTTCAACTCATTTCATGAAAAGATTATTAACCTGACACCCAAAGCTGATGGATATCACATGACAAAAGAATACCATGATATATGAACATAGGCAACAAAAACTTAGCAAATAATCAGCAAATATTAAACAAAGTATTAACAAGTCAAATGCAGTATATTTTCAAATATTTCAAATAGGATTAGAAGATCAAAAAGTACAATGAACGTACTTAATGTCAATTTCATTGACAATAAAAATATCAAGCACAAAATGACAAAATTACATACCTACTTATGTGATTACAATTAAATTTTTTATAAATCACAAAACACACACATTTTATTTTTTTCCTAATTTCATCAAACCTCACTTTTATTTATTTTCACTTGGCACATTTCTAGGCATCTAAAAACACAAACACCCCAAATTCTGTTCTGTAATTGATGAACTCCTAAAAAAGTTTATGTGCCTCCTAAGCCACTCTAAAACATAAATAAATATACCAATTTAACTTGTAGAAAACCTACAATATTTTTCAGATAAAATTCAAATACATAAACTATACAGTTATTATATATTCTATGTAATGAGTTATAAATATGTATACAATATAATGACATACATAGGTGAAACACTTGTATAGTATACATAGCATGTAATGAACAAACATAATTATTTAAGTTGTTGCAAACCTACTCTAAAGGTTTCAATCTATTAAAATATGCATATGAAGGGAAAACTTAAAAATGAAAATACATAGTTGGGCATAGTGTCACATGCATGCAATCTCAGAAGCTTGGGGTCAAGAGAGAGAGAGAGAGAGAGAGGGAACAAAGATGTAACTATGGATGGAAACTGTGACCCACTCTTTTGTTGAGAACCATTAAAATAGATGCAACATTTTCAACTTAATCGTAAGAGTGGGATAGAATTATGATATTTCTGCAAATTAATGAACAAAAAGAAAAAGTTGGTACTAATTTTCATCTTGATTTCTGACTTTAGAGCTGAGAATTAAGAATTAAAATCAGCATCAGCTACTCTATATTATACAGACATGCATGCTTATATATATATATATATATATATATATATTTAAATGTGTATATATGTAATCATGAATATATATAAATTACATATTCTGAATGGAGAAATAACAAAGAGTCTTTTAAAATAACACACTCTGTATAAGAGAAGTCATAATTTCACAAATAAAGTATGTTTGTTTAATCAACATTATTGCTGGACTTTATTATAGATTTAAAATAATGGTTAGTATTTCAATTTACACTTAGTTTAGTAAATAGAGGAGTCACTTTCACATATATTATTTTATTTTTTCTTCTAGTATAATGGTATGAGTTAGAAATTTTCTAGATTAAAAAAATGACTTCTAAACTAATTTCTGCAAGATTTGCCACCTATTAGTGGCAATACCAAGATTCATATGCTTACCTTTTAAATCATTATCCTGAAATTCTTTCAACATGTTAATATGCCAGTTGGAATATGAAGCAGAGTATTTAAACTGAATTGATTAAAAAAGGCAATTTCCCTAATATGTTAATTGATTAGAGAAAAACACCTCATGAAAAACCTGGGGTGCAAAAATCATTTAGTACCATTCACACTTGCATTATATATGTTAATAATGACTACAAGAAATCAAACAAGTGAAAGTGATGTGTTCACTCTGTTCTATTTCATTTCTAGAAAGTTAAAATAAACATTAACTTCTCAAATAAAATATAAGAATTAATTACAAAATATACTTTAGTATCTATTAGGAAATACAGTAAATTTTAGCAAATTTGAACTTATTTTGAGCTAATCATTATAGTAAAACTCTTAACTAAATATATTGAATTTGAATTTATTTTAGGATAACTTCCTTTAATTAACACTTTATATTTATATTTGAATGTAGAATTAATAAAATCTATCAAAGACATCCTTAATGAAAAAAATCACTCCCAAAGAAAATTGGAAATTTCTATTTAACCCCATTTTGATGAAGACAATTACAGTGGAAGAATCAGACTCACACTTGAATTGATTCATCAAATCTATTACCATAAAAAGTAGGATAATCAATCATTGTGTTCCTCCTGGTATGAAGTAATCAGAACTAAACATTGTCATCATTTAAATTTTCTTGTTAAATATATTTAAATTAAACTGAATCATGTTAGACCTAGTTAACAGATTCAGGAAATAAAAACATAAAAAGAAGAAAAAGTTAGCCACAGTTAACTACCAGACATAAACCACTATGAATGAACTACCAAATGGAAATCAGTTTTGAGCATCCAATTCCAGTCTAGTTGACAGATGACTGCATCTATCTGAGTCACTCCAGCAAAAATAACCGAAAACTGGACCAGACCTTACACATCAGCAAGTGCTCTTTATTAAACATGAGTGGAATGGCACATTTTCAGGGGAAAAGATGGGCGTGGATTTCAAAGGGGTCTGTTTTTAGAGGTTTTAATGAGAGTTAATCATAGCAGAATGTTTAATGTGACTTAATCATTAAAGACATGGGACTTGCTGCCTAGGCAGAGGAAACTAGTTGTGCTAATTAAAAAATATAACTCAGGAAAACAGCTATAAAATCTTGAAATTCATTCAAACTTAGGGAAACTGTTGTAAAAGTTTGAAACATATTGTTACTGCATAAAAATCCAGAGCCGAGAGTCCACTTGTTTTCCTTCCCCTCCAAGACTCAGTATTATTGGGAAAGGATGAAAGAAGAGAGCCCAGGGACGATTGTTAACCTTCTCCTTCTCCCCTATCAGATCACAACATCCTCCTTTTCTCCCTGGGTGTTGTCATTTATTTTTATTTCAGCGGTGTTATTTTTTTCTATTCTTCAAAGACCAGCAGAAAAACAGCCCAGGTGACCCTAATTCAAATAGATGAATCATGAACAAATAATTAATGTTGATTTAAGCCACTGTGTTTTTAGAAGAGTAAAATATTTATCCTATTGATAAAACTGGGTAACTATACGTGGATAACAGTTTACTGATTGCTGTACCTAAAAATATGCTTGATTCTTTCATAATTTTTAATTATTATTATTATTTTTTTAGTTTTAGATGGACACAGTACCTTTATTTTATTTATTTATTTTTTATGTTGTGCAGAGGATATAACCCAGTGCCTCACTCATGCTAGGCAAACACTCTAACATAAACTATAATCCTATGCCAAAAATTTCATATTTTTAAACATGTACATATTAAACCAATTTGTAGGGTATTAGGAATGAATTTGGTTGTCAATTAAATATATTTGGAAAGGCTTAGAAGATAGAAATAGAGGAAAGGGTATTTTCCTGCCATTTTATGTATTGGAAACCAAAGCTATGGATATGTGACTATCTACAAAAAAAACTTAAGTATATCAAACAGCATTTCAGAACCCAATCACTAGGATCCAGTATTACATGTATTCTTGGACATTTCTTGAATCTCACTCTTTTACATATAATAAATCAATTTGTTACTATAAAATTAAAGTGGCATTAATTGACTGCACTGAACTTTGATAAAGTTTTTGATCAGTGAAAGGCTGACCAAAGGAATCTAAACTTAGGAAATTTAAAATTGAGATTAAATGCAGTAATTATCATATTAGCTTTAGAAAATTGAGCTCTATAGCCCATCACATAGAGCAGCCACCAAATCGTAGGAGCCAGCAGAGTAATTTAAGTAGTTATTTATACTGTGGAAAAGAATATGCAGGAGATATTCTTTGTGAATTGAAATTTTTTCTTCCCTTTTTCAGATTATCTATTTTTTTTTACCTTTCTGTTTAAAACTAGTTTGATAAGAAGTATTTGATTATCTAACAAAAAATGTGAATCATTAAGAGTTTTATGCATCTGTTTTGGGTACATGTGTATTCAACTTCTGTGCCTAATCTTTTTTAACATCTGTTAACTGACAGTGAGTTATTTAACTTAGTTTTTACTTCACTAAGTATTCAATAAGCCTTTACATGAAAGCAAAATTTGCTGAGTAAAACAATTCTTCTTTCATGTGTTCATATTTTAGTCTACAATTTTTAACCATAATCTTAAAATATCCTAGATAATTCATACATATAAAAATAGAAAACATTTTATTATATAAAAACAAGTAAATATTATACAGTACCAAGGTATGATAACATACATAGAAAAGATAAAGCAAAATATTGCACCCATATTAAATCGGGCTATGGCTCAGTGGCAAGGTACTTGCCTAGCATGCTTTGTGAAGAAGCATTGGGTTCTATCCTCAGCACCACATAAAAATTAAAAAAATTGTATAAAGGCATTCTGTCCAACTACAACTACAAAAAAATATTTTTTAAAATTGAAGTTTCATTATAATTGGTATATGTTAATTTAATGCATTTGACTGTATAATTTCTAGTACTGTGAATATTTTGTTATTGTCATGTGCACTTTTCTAAGTGAATTTGATATTATTATATTCATTTCAAAGAAAAAATAATTCCACAAAAAATGAACTTGGTAAACAAATAATAAAATGTGATAAAACATTGAAGATTTTCTTTATGAAAATTTGGAATATCAAAAACATAAAATTGTTTTTCTCTGCACCTGATGGCTATAGATGGTTGATAATAAAATTAATGTCCTTTTAGAGATATCTTATTTGGCAGTAATTTTAATTTGGGAGAATGAGATAAATTTTATCTTCCAAATTTATGAAGCTGCCATATATCTCTTCATTTTACATTACTTTTATTTTTGCCTTGGATCCCTATAATTGTCCATTAATTTATGTGTTTTTTTACTGCAGTTCTATTTTCATGGTCACAGAGAATTTCTCATTCCTTAAGGAATTAAAAATATCTTTGCTACCTGAAAATATTCTCTAAACAATTTTCCATTGTAAATTCTGAATAGACTCAGTAGGAATAATAGTGAAAGGTAATTGGAATCTCTGACACACAAAAGTCAAGTAAAAAATCTGGCAAGCTTTTTCCTGTTTCCAGTAGTTGTATGATTTTTCCATGCAATAAGTTTATACTGTAATTTCCACTTTATTCCTGATACAATCAATGTTAGCTGTGTGGAACCCTCTTTTTTGCTCTGATATTGGTCATTTTTACCATTTAGTAGAAATAAGCCACATCATTTTCTCTTTCCTGTTTTAAGACTGATGTAAGTGTTAATTAAAAAAGGAGAGGTGGAAATTACCAGAAATCATCATCATTTACTGACTATATAAGATTTCAGCAATAATAAATTAGTCTGATCTGGAACAAGCATTTGAAAACAGCAAAACATTATTGACAAAAACAAACAAACATAAATTTATGTCTCCAAATAAGGCAAGAAAGGCTTAAGAAATATAATCCATAATTGAGTCTGATAGTCTCAATTTCCATTTATACCAGTAGAGTTTTCTCTACGCATAAAAGAAAAGATTGTTCTTAGCTCTTTTTGCACAGTACCCTGTGGAGTCAATAAGTTGGAAATTCCTATAAAACTTGAGATTAAAGTAATGTTCTTTTAATCACATTAAATTTTATATTGGGACAGGGATGATAAAGATACTTCATAATATATCTGTAAATATCTTCTAAAATATTCTTATAATTTTGTCCTTAAAGTAATAAATGTTAAGATAATTTTATCAAAATTAGTATGATATGTAATTTTAGAGTACCAAACTTTCTAAGTTTGTTTAACTAATTCCTATATCCATTGTTTTTTGCTTTAAACAGTTCTGAACTTCTTGATCTGCTTGCTTTTTTATTTGCTTTAGATTGTTTTGTCACTTATTTGGGTGCCCAGAAATTATTTAGCAATATGTCATTTTCCAATCATATTGCATCTATCCATTTTAAATTAATTTATGATTTTCATCTCTTTCCCCACAGAATATAGATTGAATGCTATTGGTTGTTCACACCATTTTTAAAAGCTAATGTGTATTTACTTATTCTTTTTCATTATTATTCTATAAAGTTAGTTTGTTTTATACATTTCTATATATGCAAGTAAATCATTTCATATTATTTAAATATTTTATGAGTCTGCATATTTTTTAACTGCTTCATCCACAATTTTGTTAACATCTTGACATATGCTAAATGCTATAATTATTGATCAATCTAAATTTCCCTGTAGATATTCAAACTTTGTTTAATATATGTTATGGTTTGTCACTGTATAAGTATTTCTAATGGATATACATTCCATTAGAAATACATTGTTAATTTTACTTGAACATAATACAAAATGCTTGGTCACTAAAATCTTTTGTCTTTCCTCATATATCATTTCTATCTTCCAGTCTTATTGTATGTATATGTATGTGTTTATATATTTAAATTGTGTTTTCATTCTTAATTTTAGATAACATACTGGTGTATGTTAACATATTTAAAAATATGTAAAAAGGTTTTTGAATTTTAATTGTGAGTTTGTCCCATTTATAGTACATATAACACATGCTTGTTGAGATGTTTTGTTACTATATTAAATTATATTTCCATTTATGATAATATTTTTCTTAGTCCCTCACTTCCTTTTTCTTCTTTGCAATGAAAAGCTAAGTTTTCTCTGTAGAACTAATAGTCATGCATTTGAATTCCATTATTTTTGTCCATGATGTGCCACTACTATACAACCACTTATGCTAATTTACACCAAATAATTGCTTAAGTAGTCAAGAGAAGCATTTTATACTGTTCTTATTTTCTCATGTAATATAAAATGAGATATAAATCTAAGAGAACTTTAGGCATTGTTTTGTGGAATATAATAAACTAGTTTAAGAAACTAATAAATATGCAAATCTTTTATCACTCTTTGTAGGACTCCTAAAGCATTTCCTGAATTACTTTTTCTAAATATTAACATATTTCTTCCAAGACACTATCAAAATGGATTTTATACACAAAGGTGAGCTAAATTTTATATCTGATGTTTATTTTATTAATTACATAAAATAAGTGAGTTTCTAAATTTTCTCCATAAAATTATAGAATTTATTAGCCCCCTATCTTATCAAATTCCATAAGCTCTATAAAGGGAATGGCATTTATTATTGTCGCCTACACATTACATTATGGGGTCATTCAATGTGAAATCTGTCAGGTATTATGGGAGAGATAAATAACTGAGAAATAACAATAATAACAGTAATAACAATCTTTTACATACAAAAAACACTATTGTTAATATTTATGATTTATTAGTTTTAAGACATGGGGCAAATTCATTTAATTTCTTTATGCCTCAATTTATGCATATATAGAAAGAAAAAATGTTAGTATGTAACTCAATGATAATTTATTATCAAAACATTTGCATGTTTTATTAATATTTTTATGCTAATACTAAGGAAATCTAAAGATATTCAAATTACAATTGTTATTGACAATATATCTCCAGTATTTCTTCAAAATTTTAACTTGTAAATTGGGAAGAGTAATAAAAACCAAAATTGTTAAAAAGTTAAACAATTTACATATGGGTTTATAATAAGAATTCATAATAAGTATATATTTGTATATATGTATATGTGAGTTTGTGAAGGTAGGTGTGTTTATGAGTGAGAAAGGAATATATACAAAAATGTGTAAATATATGTTTGCATATGTGTAAATATATGTTTGCATATGTGTAGGTAATTTTGTATAAATTTTGGACCACTTGTAACGAGTAACAAAGACTTCAATTAACCATAACTTGTGAATCTTTCGTTATGGTTTGAGGAAAGACCAAATGACAAATGTATAGATATAGGAGTAGTTATCTTGATAAGTTTATGAAGTGGGTAAAAAGGTAAAAAGTAGACATACACATGCATCAGGTTGACACTTTTTGGACAGTATTCTTTTTTTATCATTTTAAACCTTTTTATTTGAGAATAATTTCATTTTTACACAATATTCTGAAAGTAGCATGAAAAATTCCACAAAATCAATACTTAGTTTATGCTATTATTATAATACATCTTACTTTTACTTTGGTATACATAGTAAAATTCTTAAATAATTGTTGACATCTTATTATTAGCTAAGGTTAATCATTTAAGTTTCCTTAGTTGTACCAAGATTATTTTTTTTTCCATTTCAGGATCTCAGCCAGGAAACTATACGAACTTTAGTAGTGACATTTCTTTAAGATAGTATTGGATATGATAATTCTTCACAAATTTCTTAATTTTTTGATGAACTCGACAGTTTTGAGTACATATTAGATATATTTTAGAATGTCTCTCAGCATGCATATGTGATATTTTTCTCACAACAAGGTAAGAGTTATGGATTTTGGATAGAAAACTATATAGGTAAAGTGAAACCAAAGTACACACAGGGGATGTGAATTACCATGGTTAATGCAACTATGATTGGCTGAGGCAATTAGTGTTTATATGGTTTTTCAACTGGAAATTACTCATTTTTCCTCTCCATATATTTGACATTCTAATAGTACTACAGTGGTATCTCACTCATTGTTGATAAATCCAAAGTAAGTAATTTGGTTTTAATTTTCTCAACATTTTCTTGTTTATTGATAAAAGTGCAACTTCTAATACCTTTGGGATTTTCCAATCCCTTTGGAATTTTCAGGTGCTGAAATTGAAATTCTTCACAGAATACTTTTAATTATTCCTTCTTGAAGAGACCTAACCAAGAATTTTCTGCATTTAGAATTTTACCTTTATATCCTTAGATACACAGAGAGTCACTCACCATTTAATTCAGCAGGTCAACAACAGGACTCATTTGACACCTGCACTGGTAGTATTGAATGAATTGCCACTGATGTCTTTTTTTGCGGGGGTATGGGGGTATGGGCATTGATCTCAGGGGCACTTGACCATTGAGCAACATCCCCAGCCCTATTTTGTATTTTATTTAGAGACAGGATCTCACTGAGTTGCTTAGAGTCTCAATTTGCTGAGGCTGGCTTTGAACTTGAGATCCTCCTGCCTCAGCCTCCAAAGCCAATGGGATTACAGGTATGCACTGCTGAGCCCAGATGTTGCTGATGTCTTTAATATGTAGCTTGAACTTTATTGCATTCAAGCTACACAATATGTACTAACATGATCAGAACCTTAAAAAATTCTTTACTTTCCTCAGAGAGCTGCCTCTTACATCTTTCCTCAGTAGACTTTAATCTACTTTCCCATACCCAACGTCCAAACTTCATCATGTACACAGCAGTCCACATTATCTATACACACTCCAGAATTTCTCACATATTTTATAACGGATTATATTTTTCAATAGAGTACTTTAAAATATTCCCAAAGGTAGTATTATATAATGTGTGCCTTCCAATAAATTGTAATCCAGTTTGGCTACTTGCTTACTCAGAAGTAATATATTAAGGGGTTGTCAACCACCATATTATCAGAAAATCCAAACTCCAGGTATAGCTCCTAGATATATTTCAGCTATCTCAACCTCTGATCCCAACAAAAATGCTGTTAATTATTAGAGTAAGGTTATAATTAGAATTATGGATTAAATTAGGTTCTAAAATTTATTGTATATTAACATTATAAATATTAGGCATAGATTCCCATGAAAAAAAAATTAAAAGCACACAAGTTAAGAAGACTTTTTAGACTATTTTTGGCATCCTACATATGTAAAAAAGCCCTTAATCTATTATCTTTGGAAAAGGCACCCAAAGTTTCATCTCTAAATAATCTCTAGCTCACCTATTAGTATGGAGAATTTCTTCAATTTGTTTAGGTAAATGAAACCTACTGCCAAAAATCAACCTCAGTGAGCTTTTTAACAAGTTAGTGGTCAAAATATTTTAAGGTAGAGTGAACTTTGAAGACCTTATCATACGTGGCATAACAAGTTCTCTGAATTTTTGGTGCTTACTTTATGATTGATAAATGTTATTATGACAAAATTTGATCTATGACTATCTTTCCTAATAGGCTATTAGCAAGGTGATAGAGGAGATAACTAAGTTCACATGTTTTAAAATTCACAATTGCTACTTTTACCTGAAAAAAGAAAGTAAGATTTCTGCACAAATAGCTAAGGTTAATGTGCAAAAGTTAGCTCCTGAAATTTAAATTCATTTTATATGTACAGTTCTGCAAAATTAATTTGAGCAAAGGGACCCAGACATCACTGATAATTTTCCATGTTTGCAGGAGCTGGAAGTATTACAATTTCTCTCTAATATAAAATTATACATTTTTTCAATATACTGGTAAATGTTTTAAGCCAGAACAAGTGACATGTTTAAGTGGCTCTGCTTTTATTCTCTGCTAAATGATGCATTTGATTTTAGATTATTACTTAGTGAACACTAGAATTTGTCAACAGTAGTGTGCAATGTTATATTAAGTTTGTTCTAACTATTCACAGTGGGATTGCTCTTGCCTATAATCTGAATTTTTATTTTATGTAATTTCAGTCCTAAAATATACTTATTAAAATTGCATGTACCATATGCTACAGAGAAATATTTTCCCTCTCATTTCTAGAACTAAATCTTGTAAACACTCTATTTTTCCATACTTATGAATATTCAAATACTTACACAGCCCTTTCAAGAATATTTTCCAGTTTTCATGTGAATATTTTATAAGACTTTATTTTCAAAAAAAAAACATCCTTTATTTTCCCACTATATCCAAGCTGACTGAAGTGAATAGGAAACTGAAATTGCTTTAATAATGAATTTTAGCATCATATGGCCTCCTATTATTATGAAAACTTAGTAGTAGAGGAAATTACAAATCAAGTATGATAAAGATACTGTGTACCATCTAAAATACAGTGTATTCCACTGATTTTATGCTAAGATTATTTTTGTCTAGTAAGTAGTTACATCCTAGCTAAAACTCACCATGCAAAAAGCAATTGTCCTTTAAAATATCCATATTTGGATTAAACAATATTTCTATGTCTAAAAGTTTGAGAATTTATCAGGAATATTTTTTAACTTGTGGCATCTTTAGTGTAAGACAATTTTGGAATCGATGTGGCTTTAACTTAATGATTCCATAATAATGCAGCAGTAAACCAGATAATTACAATGCCCTAATTTTTACTGGTATTTTCAAATAAGTTCATTTCTTCAGGGAATAGGCCTGAATGTGTTGAAATGTAAAAGAGAGAACATTATCATCACACCAAAAATCCTTATATACTCATTCCAATCACCATTTAATGGAAGGACATCACTTCCATAACTTAAACATGCAGACATGTTACCTGTTTCTTATTTTTTGAGAGTCTCATCAATATTTTGCAGTCAATTCTCAATTCTGTATACTATTCTATTACATGAATATATTTTATTTTTTTCTTTGATCATTGCTGAAAATGTGAGGAATTTCAAGATTTTGGTTAGTATAAATTAAGGTTTGAAGAAACCATTGTCTATGAATTTATGTGCATACAGCACATGTTTGGAGGGTATATATTCAGAATGAGAACAGAGAGTTTTTTATATATATTTTCCAATTTTAGTAGTTATTGATGCTAATTTTAATATTCTGTTAAATCAGTAAAATAGACTTTCTAGTCTGAAAAACACAATGTGCAAATAATTGAAGAGACACTTTACTAGAGAAGATATCCAATTGACTATTAAACATGAAAAAGTCTCAATTTCATTACAATCAGAGAAATGCAAACCGAATATACAAGGTAATACTAATATATACCAAATTGAAGGGCTAAAATAACAAGGACAATGTAAATAATAGCAAAGTTATATAATAACTGTCTGCCAATTGGAGTGTAAATTGGAACATACAATTTGGAAATCATTTGATAAATCTGATAAAACTTTTTTTAGCATTTATAATGTTTCTGATCTAATTACTAGGTCTTTGATTGACTTTGAGCTGACTTTTGTGCAGTTTTAAAGATAGGAATCTAGTTTCATTCTTTTACATAAAGGTATTTGATTTTCCCAGCACCATTTGTTTAAAATACTGTCTTTTTTTCAACATTCATTTTTTACCTCTTTGCCATCAACAGATGAATGGATAGAAAAAAATGTGATACATATATACAATGGAATTTTACTCAGTCAGAAGAAGAAATAGAATTATGGCATTTGCTGGTAAATGTAATGGTTGGAGAATATCATACGAAGTAAAATAAGCCAGACTTAGAAAACGAAGGGTCAAATTTTTTCTCTCATGTTTAGAAACTACAGCAAAATTAAGGGGAAAAAGGTGGAAGAAATTCAATAAAAATAGAAGGGAGACCAATAGAGTAGAGGAAGGGGAATGATGGGAGGGAAGAAGACCCAGAAATCAGAATAGCAGTAGAATAAATTAACCAAATTAACCAAATTATACTAAATAAATAAATATATATATATGATATATGTATATACCACATTGATTTTCATCTTTATATACATCTATAAAGCACCAATTAAAAACATAAATAAATAGTAAAAGAAAAGGAGAGTAAAATAATAGGAATAAGGATGGAGGAAGGAAGGAAAAGAGGAAGTAGTGTGGATTAAAATGGAGAAAATTATATTCCATTCATGTGTGATTATGTCAAATTTAAACACAATAGTATCTACAATTATAATGCAGTAATAAAACAGTCTTAAAAACTTAACACATATTTTATTCACATCAGTTTCACTTTTAGAAAGATCCTGAACAGAAAGGAGTGCATATATTCACTAAAAGATATTCATCAAAAATATGTAAAAGTATTAATTGTAATATGTCTAAAGTGAAAATATCTGTTTTTTCAACAGTAAAATGAATAAATAACAGTATTGCTATATAACAGAAATATACAGCCATGAAAATAAGGAATTCTCACAATTGTGCAATTAACTACAATGTTGGTTTTACAAACTGAGAACATGAATTCTAGAAAAGAGTAAGACAAAAATACTTGTTACATGATATCAGAAATTACAAAAGGAGTCAAAAAATATGTTACATTAGATATTAGGAGAGTGGTTATTTTAGGTAGAATACTGTTAACTGGGGAAGTACTGTGCATAGACACTGGAGTTCTGTTAATAACATATTATATTAAAGAACACAAATTTGTCACTTTTGTTCAAGAACTATCAGTACTGGCATTTTTCTATGGTCCAACCTGTCATTTAAATATCTAGATCTTTTTTACATGGGCATATATTCTTTGAGGGAATTCATCAGCTGTATGTCTATCTATATATTCATAAAAATTTAGTTAGAATAAGTGAATAAAAATAGAAAAATATTGACTCATAAAACTAGAAGAAGAAAACATATCAAGACACAAAGGAGAAATAGTAGCACTTTACCCAGGAAACTACCAAGATCCTGGAATCTCCTATCCAGATAGGAAAAACAGGGAAAATAAAAGCTGGGGTTGAAATCTGAGGGCTTTTTAAAAAACCTATATAGACATAACCCTGTCAACTGGTATCTGGACCTCCCTGTCCCATCCCATAGACAAACAAAACTATTTCCATGTATCTCTTAAATAATTGATAGAAAAGACTCATGGAGAAATTTCTTATGTGTTGGATGCATAAGAGAAGAAAAGAATAAATTTTATGAAGCTGCTTTTAGGAAAATCATAATGTAAATAGATTTGAATAATGTAAATATTTAAAAATTGTGAGATAGTTAATAATCACATCTATTTAAATGATTTGTCTGTCCTATGTATATTGTTTGATGTAATATATTAATGTTGATGTAATAGATAAATTTATTTGAGCCATTACATTTTTAAGACCATCTATGTTATTAGAAATGATAAAAAATTATGAAACCATTTAATTTTTGTGCATACTAGGGAATGTTCTAAAAATTGAAAATGAAGAAAATCATGGTTTATATTAGAATTTTGTCTTAATTCAATGATGCAAATAAATGCTGAATTTAAAGTCTAACTTAAAATTTCATTATCTACAAATTCAGAAAAAAATCCCTTAAACCTATACAATAAAAAAACACACAAACTAATTCAATACCTATCAAGTTTTTTGATTAATCCATTGTAGCAAAATCAGTCAAGTCTCTTTCATATTACCAAAAGCTAGGTACTGCTACTCCTGTGTCTTCTGATTTCTCTGCCTGCCTGTCTTTTCTTTTACAAAACCTTTTTTTTTAAATCAATCTCACTTTAATCTCAACAAAGAACACCACACTTCTAAGTATCATGACACTTTCTACCTTATAAAAAGTCAGGAGATTCAATTTGAAAATCTCTTTTAGATACCTGTGTTGTTGTTTCTTCCAATTCAGCCATTCTCCAGAATCACTGCATTTATTTTCTATGATTTTTTTTTCTTTTTTTCCAAATGTACTTAGCCTGAGCAAATATTTTCTCACTCAATTTTTATTTGATTATATAAAACACTTTATCACTACCTAGACGTCACCGCAGAGCTCAAAAACCTGAACCCCTTAATTTTTACAATGTTAAAAACAATAAAACAAAACATGATCTTAGGTAAATACTGGAACATACTTGCACACAAATATAAATATATGCACACATACCTTTGTTTTTCTTTCATTTTTTCTTTCTAATTTTCTCTCCCCCCTCACATATTAGGAGGCATGTACACACCCACCCTGAGATACCTCCTACACACACACATGCCTACCTCTATAATAATTTTATAGCAGAATCATTTTTACTTTAAATAATCACCACCTATATAGTAGTCAATGAAGTTTATCTTCCCTGTTATTATAATTCATATGCAGGAAGACATGCACTAAGGTCACACTTGTAGGAAGATCTTTGTACTCTACCCAGACATGTCTTTTCTAATGGGAGAGAGAGGCCTACCATCTCTACTCTCAGTACATGGAATTAAGTTTAACTCCGATGTTTAGTCTTAAACAGTTTATTCATTTTCTCTTCCAATCATAACTTTTTAGTATATAAAAAAATATTAGCTAATTTCTTTATAACACAATGGTCAAAAAATCTTTCTTAAACCTAGTATTTGCCAATATACCAATTGCTAAGTACATTGACATTATAGTACATATTTGTATTCATTCCTATGTGCTTATCTATGTGTTAATGTTTTCAAATTTGTACATATTACAACTTTACAGAGGATTACATGTTATAAACATATTTCATTTCAAACATATTCATTTTTTGTAGCAACAATATATCACATATAAATGATGTGTTTTGGATTTTTGGGGGGTTAAAATTATTTATCCTTGAGCATTTTATAAATGTATGGTTTTTAAAATGCTAGCATGCAGTTGTTCAAAATTATAGAGTTGTCAATAGAATTTTAAGTTTAACAAGTAAATTATGAGAACACTCATCATTTTTTTCTCAAAAGGATTAAAAACAGATTTTTATCTGTTTGTTTTTATTTGTTGTGTATATGCTACCAGCTCAATTGTTGTGATTATTCCCTAGATACCAGTGTGATTATTCTGAGAGGTGAGCCTCTGGGAGAGGATTAGGCCATGAAATTGGAGCCCTCATGAATGGGACTTAAAAAAAAAAAAAAAAAAGAAAAGACACCAGAAGCATCCCTGTCCAGTCCACCCTTTTGGGACCTAGTGATAAGACAGCTATTACCTGCAAAGTGGGCCCTCATTGCACTAGCACCCTGACCTCAGGTTTACAGCCTTCAGAACTGTAAGAAATACATTTCTGTTTTCCAGAATTCTGTAAATTGCCAGGCTAAGACATTTTAGTTATAGCAACTCAAAGAGAGATAAAGATAATATTAATATTATATAATATTAAAAAATAATATTTCCCTCACATCCAGAAA
Source organism: Spermophilus citellus (assembly GCF_964194105.1). Taxonomy (NCBI): domain Eukaryota; kingdom Metazoa; phylum Chordata; class Mammalia; order Rodentia; family Sciuridae; genus Spermophilus; species Spermophilus citellus. The sequence goes on along the minus strand of NC_138182.1, from coordinate 56,570,789 downwards.
TTATTCTGCTGTACTCAGAAGAAAAACATTAGATTTCTAAATCTAAACTAGTCCTCAAAAATTTTTGACATTTAACTTCTATGTATTTCCTTTAAGATACTATGTTTTGTACATCATTAAAATATATGTACTGTATTCCATTTATTTTCAGAATATGTTATTTATCTCTGTTCTTTTTTAAAAAACTTTGAAGCTCCATGTCTGAGCTCATTTCTAGCTTGAAATGAGTAAAAGTATATTTTTAAAGGGCAGTTCTGCCATTGCTCTTTCATTGCCTAAGGTATGAAAACTATATAAGTGCTCATAAAATTCTGTAAAGAAATGAAGATTTCCTTGTAAATCAGTTTTAAAGTGAGCTCTCTTATTCTTGATGAATGGGAATGTGCTTGGCCTTGAGATCCTTGAAAGCAGAGGAGTGAAGAAGCAGTCTGAACTTGCTCCTGACAATACATTTTGGTTTATAAACTTGTTTCTCTTGTCTTTCAAAAAGAATCAGAACCTATATTTCAATTTCTTTAGAATGTTTTTGTTTTCACATCTTTCTATTATGCATTGTTATAGCCATACATATTACAGAAATTTGTATAAACACTGATACACTAGAACTTGATATTTTAAGCTTGTAAGTATTCAAATTAATAATTTTATAATAAAATTATACTACATTAAAAACAGTTGCATGATTTGGGTATTTTCTCCATCTACTTTGGAAATAATTAAAACCTAGGAAATTTTATTATTGAGTTTAAGATAATAAAAAATGTATTATTCAGAAAAGTTAAGTATTGATATTGAGAGATATCCCTTTAGGTACCCATTATCTCTTCAAATAGAATCTGTTACTTCTTTAACAAGAGAGTTTACCAAGTATCAGTGATATGTTTAAAAGCCCTTACAGTTGTAAGATATTGTGCTGAATTTTGCTATTTTACTTACGGGTTGCTAATCTTTAGAAAAACAATTTAACCTTTATGCTTCCATTTCTGTTTCATTACCTACAGCAATATTTCCAACTCACAAACTTTTTTTTCTGAGACTGGTTAATAAGTATTTTTTCACAATAAAAATGATCTCAGAGTTCTATACGGCAGCAGTGAAGATACATGGCCTTTTTTGGACCTGTAAAGGTCCAGCTATATCTCTTAACCTTTCCTGAGTGATCGGATTTTGATGAAGATTCACCTCTAGACTTTTAATTTCTTAAATTTAGAGGATAGTGCTCATTTTGATAAATTATTAGCTTATTTTTTTAACGTTGTAAACATAAAAATAGGGGTTAAAGGATGTTGTATATTTTTCTCCTGTGTCTGATACTATTTTCTCCCCACATCTTATGGCTTATGAATTAAGATTCATCTTTATCAAATAGAGTTTTCTTGGTTCTTGCAACTGTTATCCTCCCTAGATTTGCTAGATACTGGACAGATTAGTGATTTTTCAAGTACTAAACTTGATTCTCTAGTCTGTTCCCCATACCTTATTATATTAGTGAGTATGATTTAATCATATCTCCCAAACTACCACTAATATTTATACCATGAATAAAAAATGCTTTAGGTAATAGGAGAATCATATTTGAACAAGAAAAAAAAAATATGAAAACCTATATTCTCAGGTGGATGGAAGAATTTCTAGGCCTAGTCCACAGAAAAGAAATAGAAAAAAAATCTTAATAATAAGATTTTCTAGAAGTTGTGATTTATACTAATTTACTAATGGAATTTTATCACTGAAAATAAAGGAAACCTAAAACATATTTTCTGCTATTTCTCTGTTTATAAGAAAACAATGTCAGTGCATCCCTTGGAACTTAGAATTTAATATTTTGAAGATCATTTTTTAAATCTCTTAGATCCTCAGAGCTTTCAAATGTTTCATCAAATGCTAGATATTAAACAGTGGAAATAGAAATTAAATTACAGAAATCTACAAGTCAAATTTATTTGCTTCATCTATCTCTATTAATCCCTATTAATATAATATAATTAATAAAAGCTATAAATTGATAAAAGATATGAGAGTATCAGGAAAATAAGCCAGACTCAGAAAATCAAGAGTTGATTGATTTTTTTTTCTTTTATGTGAAAGCTAGAGCAAAGGGGGAGGGGTAAGGCAGGGGAATAGATATCATATAGATAGAGAGACTATCCGTGGAATAGAAGAAATATTGGAGAGGAGGAGAATGGGAATTGGGAGGAAATGCTGAATGAACATGACAAAATTTTTCAATGGATATGCATAAATACAACACAGTGAATTATACCTTCATGCATTTCTATAAAACATCAATTAAAAATAAACAAATGAATGTAAGGAAGACCAGTAGAGGAAGAGAAAAAGGAGGAGAGGAATGAGTTGGGTTGAATTAAATTTCATGTATGTTTGATTATGTCAAAATGAACCCAGCTCTTGTGTATAACTATAAAGCATTAATAAAAGCCTAAAAAAACACATGAGTTTCTTTTCTCATCAAATTGTAAGAAACTAGTATGACTTATTATCACTGTTAGGGAAAAAGACCTTTATGTGTGTCAGATTATCTAAATGTTATTAGAGATCAGTGTCAGAACTATAGGTGACACCTAAAGAAGAGAGAGGATTTGGAGCACAGGAAATCACAAACAAATTGACATAGGAACTTTGGGAAAAGAAGAGAGTGAGTAAGGGAAGTTAATGGCTTGTTAGAACCTGTGGGCTGTACTGACATACCAGAGAGGAATGCAAAGAGTGCACTCTGACCTAAACCATCTGCCATTAAATACCACTATGCCACGTTCATTGAGTTAACATGAACAAAATGTTGGCTAGTAATTCCTTCAGATATTGCAGGTATGTGTCATTGCATGAGATGTAGAGGACAGCAATGACTTTTCTGAAAGTTTTTTTCACATGAGCGGTAATGACTGCACAAGTGTTTACCTTATGAAATCATCACAAGTGTTACATAATTGAATTGGCAGATATTTTTAGAGGATAACCAGTCTTAGCTTGTCATGTACATTTATTCTATGACCAACAACTTCACACATCAATTCTTTACTTTTGCTGCTATGCAAGTTTGTTTTTTACTTTTTTTAAATTTTATTTTTAACATTTCTCTGTGTGGCATGTGCCCTACTTTTATAGGAAAAAATCAGCTGTCTGATTTTACCCCATAAAATTTGGGGGGGAGGAGGAAGAAAATGATAATCTTCAATTGTGGTGGTTTTTAAGTATGCTAAATAATTTAGTATAAAGGAAATTAAAAATTTTTAGAAGCAAAGTTCCTCTGACTTTGTCTTGCCCCTCCTCCCAAAAGTTCAGGGAAAGGCTTTGTGCCAAGTTACCTTACTTGCCAAAAGTCAAGAATCACTAAATAAGAAACAAATATCTCTGTCCTTTCCTTGAGGTTTTATTAACTAAACTCATATCATAGGAAGCAAGACCAAAGTCTATCAACACAGCATGTGTACAGGCTGTTGCAATGAAACATTATTTTATATTTCAATTCCAGAGAGAATCTTTAAAATCTATCATCTGTTCTGCATTCCTTATCTACTGAACAAAATCTGCCAAAAACGAAACTCTATTATCTTAAGTCCTGTTTTTGTTTGTTTGTTTGTTTGTTTTTTAAATGGGGAATTAAATCCAGGGACACTTTACCACTGAGCTAAGTCCTCAGTCTTTTTGGTTTATTTGTTGCTTTTTTGTTTTGAAACACAGCCTTGCTATGCTGTTGGGGCTGGCCTGGAACTTGCAAGCCTCCTGCGTTAGCCTCCTGAGTTGCTGGATTACAAGTGTGCACCACCACACACACTACCTTGAGTCTTCTTACTGAAGACTTCATTAATCAGAGAAGATTAAATTCATCTTACAGGAAGACTGAAGTCTGTCAACACTTTGGGACTGACTTTGTTACATACTATTGTCCTCTAGTTCTTCTTATGAAATATTTCAAAGCAAATCATTTACAAACCATTGCCTCCTCTGTGGTTTCTGTTTCAGTTCAAACATAACTGGTCCCAGGCTACTGTATGTTCTTCAAGCCCACTGAATTCCCATAAATATAAGTTTCTTCCTGTTTTAGTCAGGTATTTTTGCCACTGTGACTGAAGGACATGACCAGAACAACTGTAAAGGAGGAAGGATTCTTCTAGGATCTCATGGTTTCAGATGTCTTAGTCCACAGAATGTCTGCTCCATTCTACTGGGCTCAAGATGAAGAAGGACTTCATGGTGGAAGAGTATGGTGGAGGGAAGCAGCTCACATTATGATCTAAAGTCTGAGAGAAAAAAAAAATCTTCTACCCTCCAGAAACAAATATATACCCAAAGCCACACCCCAATTCTTACCTCCTCCTGATACAATTTAAAACTTCAGTTACCACTAAGTTATTCCCTATCAGGGGATTAAATCACTGTTTGGGTTAAGACTCTTCCAATCCAATCATTTCTCCTCTGAACCGTCTTACATTGTCTCACATGTGAGCTTGTGGGGGACACCTCACTTCCAAAACATAACACCTCCCTCAAAATATTCACTGCGTTCCTATTCCCCCCCCTCCCCAATGAGAGAGATATCTAAGTGTCTGAATCATGTTAAGGTACTTGATTTTCATACTTCGTTTCTGCCTCAGTGTAAGTTAATAAATTTGTATATCCTTTTCTCCAGGTTATCTGCCTTTTAACAGTTTATTTCATAGAGGATTTGGTGGCAGAAAACAGATTTTCCTTTCTCTTCTAATTAATACATGTATGTACTCTGTGAGTGTGAATGTGTGTTCCAAATATACAACCAAAATATCTCATCTATATGTTGTTATCTATCTATATATTTATTTTATTACATATTTTTTCTACACATATACACACACCTATAACTATATCAATATTGATATCATATATATGTATGTGTAAATATGTGTGTGTATGAGATCCTAAATACATATCTTATTATATATATGAGTTCTTTAAATAAATAATAAGATATTTTTTAAAATTCCACACTATCGGAGAGCAGTTACATTATTCTGTAGACACTAACCAAAAACTTTACACATTCCAACATTAGGACATTTCTAGATACAGCTTTAAAGAGAAGAGATGCCAATATTCAAGAATTTAACATAGAGAATAGCTTTTAAAATTCATAATGTGAGTTAAAATCAGCACAAATCAAGTGTTGTTTAAGTCCCACTAGGCATCGACATGGCCCTAGGGTCCCACTCTGTCTATAGTAAATGAAGAAATTTAAAATGTAGGGAATGTTCCACCAATTGGTGATTCCATTCAATCCATCTGTGTTCTATCAACCATTTGATTTGGAAAAATCTCCTTCTGAAATTTTTTCTCTATCTAATGAATGATGCAGAATAACCAATATATTTGACTTGGATAATCAAAAACAAATGAGAAGAAATAATCAGAAGAATATGAGACTCACATTTGGGGTAGTACTTAATTTTCCAAAGTAGAAATGATGCAGCCTACTAAGCAGGTATAATGTCTTTTACACAATTGTTAAAGGAAATGTCACATTTTACTGTTTCCCAATAACTAATGAAAACATTTTAATGTGACAGTACATGTCACTGCCCAAACTATAAGAATTTAGTTGCTCTATCAGACAGCTAGCCAGTAATGTCTATTTCAAACAAAATTTTTAAAATAGTTTTTCCTTATTCATTAATTTGGGCAAAAGTAAATTGTATTGTTCCAGGGAAAAGTATTTTTTTTTTAGTAATTAATTTTGTACCACAAAAGCCTTAGAAAGGTAACTCTTATTTTTAAATTTTAGTCTTTTAAAGATAGTTATTTTTAGTGACTACCTTAGTTGCTACAGTAACAGAATTAAGCAAATGTAAAGGAAGCAAATACAACATACCTCACTAGGCAACTAGGCAATTGACTAGATTATTCTTTTATTTGTAATAATATATATATATATATATATATATATATATATATATATATATATATATATGATTAATTGCATATAAGGGTAGTAGGTAAAACTAATCCTTTATCAGCTTCTTTCTAGAATAGTAATAACTTCTGAATTACATATTTAGTATTTTTCATAAATCATCTTATTTAGAATAATCATAGTGTTATCATTTTAACAAGTCTTATTCAATCAGATTTTTGGTAATCCCAAGTATAAACACTGGTATTTTTTATCCTATTACACTGAGTTCCTTTTTTATACCACAATTTAAATTTTGTGTTTTAAAATTTTCTTTACATACAAATTAAAAATCATGTTTTTAGTAACGTAAGATGAAACCCTTAGAAAGTATTATTATCTTTACTGATTTGTAAGTTGTAATGTTAAAATATGTTACCATTTTTTAAACCCTCATAAAGTCATTTAACATAGTTCCATGAACTTTATCTGAGGAAGGTCAGCATGTTAAAAATAAATAAATAAATAATGCTGTTAGCCTAAAGATGTTTAAAGAAGTGTTGAGGAAAATATTAAAACTACAGTCAATATCAGAGGCCAATCAATGTCTTGTATAAATTTTGGCCTAAATGTTACATTTGCTAACATACAAGCATTGTCTGTTTCCAGTGAATACTTGATTAGTATGCATTCCTTGTCACTCTGAAGTTTATGTTTTGTTATTTGAGTGTTTGCTTTATTTTTTTTAATCACAGATATCTTCCATTTAGTGATATGTAAAATGATGCTCTTCAGAAAATATTGAAGTAATATAAAGGGCCTATATATGTATTATCTATGGCAGGGGGCATTTGATATCAATGGAAAATATTTACAAAAATTATGGATTATAGTCATTAACTTAAATGAAAGAAATTGTCACTTATTTATATTATTCTTCAGGAATCAGAAATCATCTTTTTTCTATCCCAAATTTTTCATTAAAATTATTCAAAGACAGGCAAAAATATGTGTAACTAGGGCCTTTGTGGATGGAAGAAATGGCAGCAATCAAGGAATATGACTCACTCATGATGACACCAGCAGCAATATTAGCTCACTTAATCCTATGCATGGTCCAGCCACAATACAACTTGGAAATCAAGACTAGTCTAAGCCAGTTTGGGTTCCAACAATCTCAAACCTTGTGTCTGCTTTAGATACTGCTCTTTAGAATGAACCTCTTTTCAAGGTTGAAGGGAGTTAGAATTGCACTCTCCTCAGTTTTTCATGGTTATACATTTTAAGCAGTTATCCTTATTCTATGGTTCTGGCTGAGATTTTGGTTTCAGATACCTAAATCAAAATAACTATATTTTGAGAAACGGGTTCATCAATTTTCCTTCTACTGTGCAATTTACTCCTCTTCCTATCTTCTTCTCATAGCTGCATTTACAGGATCTTAGTTACTCTGGTCAATTCATTTGAGAAAATAAACACAGGCCCAAAAGCAAAAGAGATTTTTTTGTCTCTAATTTATAGTTATTCATTCAAACATTAATATTAGAATTATTCAGTATTGTTCTGGCTAACATTAAAGCATCCGAAACACTAATAATCCAAAATATCATGAAAATACACTACTTGCTATATAAAGAAAATATACTTGAAATCTGGTTGTGAATCTTTATAGACTTGAATTACCATTCAAAACAGAATGAGCATGTATAATTCATTGAGACCCTGTTAAGATATAGGAATAGACCCAAGTAGTATTAAGGTTTTTCTGACTAATCCTAAGTGACTATGGATTGGGGATTTATTAGAGGAATTTGTTCATTTGATTAGAGAGGTGGAGAAATCCCATGATATACCATCTACAAGCTCTGGAATACCAGGGAAATTAGTTTTATGATTTAGTCCAAGTGTAAAGCTCACAAATCAAGGAGTGTGATGGTGTAACTATCACACCAATGCCCAAGGCTAAAAACTAGAAAGCATGGGAACCATTAATGGAAGTCCTAGAGTCTGAAAGCTAGAGAACCAGCAGGTTGGGTATCCAAGCACAAGAGAATTTGTCCAACCTCAAATAAGAGACCAAACTCAACTTTTCTCTGTCTTTTTGTTTTATTTGGAAAATTAGCTGATGGGTGGTGCTAGGAGCCACAAGCAAAATATACGATGTATGGCACCTTTGGTTGTAAAGTGATGCCAGCTAGCCACTGAGGTATTATTATGCTAAGATTTACATTCATATGCAAATTGGGCTCCTGCTGTTCACCTTGGCCTACTACCGGACTCATGTTACGGGGACTCATGGAGAGTTCCCATTGGTTGGGGAAGGATAGTAGGAGGGAATTCCGGGGGAGGTCCCAGGAGACCAGCGGTTCCGGTCAGACGCCCGCGTGGGAGGACCGGTTTTGGCTTGCTGGCGCTGAGAGTGTTGGCGGCTTTTTCAAAATAAAGTTTTGTTCCTGCTTGAGTGGCTCGTGATTCTGTGCCCAGCCAAGACTGCGGCATTTGGTGGCCCGTACGGGGAACGCCTGGAACTTAGAGGTGAGTAAAATTGCTCGCCCCTGAGGGAAGGCGACAGGATGGGTGACTATCTCAAAAAACAATGTGTTCTTGTTTTGATTTATTTTGTTTTTATTTCAAGCTCCCTAGCCCTAGAATTTTCTCAGGCGAACTGGGAAAAATGGTTGGCTCAAGGTTTGAAGTTATTCGGCCCTGAGAAAGAGAAAATTGATACAACCATTGTCTGTTCCATTTTTGTTTCATTCTGTTTTGGTTTTGTTTTATGCTATCTTATTGGGTTACGTTACCTTTATAGTAGATTAGAATCCAGTAAAAAACAAACCGAAAAACTGCTAAGTAAATTGTTAGAGGTCCAGACTATGATAGAAAAAACGCTAGGTCAAGAAAAAGAGAAGGTCTCTCAAGCTAGTCAGACAGAGGAAAATTTAAAAAAAGCAAGCTTAGAGGAAAAGCAGCCATCAGGTGTATATACTTAACTATTTTCATCATACTTTAATGAAAAATAATTGAATTAAAATGCTTTGAATACTATAAAAGTTCTCAACTTATTGTAATAAATAGTATTAATAAAAGTTCAGAAATCTTTTTGCAATAAAAATGTAATTTATGAGTAAGACTAAATAAATTATATTATCTTGCTAAACAAAAATGTAAACAAAAGCATCCCATTGAAATAATGTAATATTACTCTTTAAAATCAAACTTCTGTATAATATTATCTAGAATTAGATATTAAATTTTAAAACAATAATTCTATATTTTTTATTTCATTTCATATTCACACAACTTTCAACATGACTTCTAAAGAGTTCTATGGTTGGAACGTACAAACTAATTTATAGCAAAATATAAGAGGTCTATATTTTACCTATGAGCAATTGTACCTAACATTTTTTTATAAACCACTTGAATCATCTATTGAAAGAAACTTTCTTCATTTTTACAAACTGCTTGCTGATAAACGAAAATTTTCTATACATGACCTTTAGAAAATGTATCACTATCTTTTCAATATGCCTTACATCAAATTAACTTATAAAGTAAATCAATCTTTAAGCGTAGCTTTATGAAATTTTTCATGTGTTTTGAAGGTAACTAGAACCAATCAACACATATTTGTTTGGATACAAAGAACGTCAACATTTTAGAGGTGGAATGACATTATTCAAGTTCACATTATCATAGTCTGAGAAATGACTGGGAAGCCTTTAATATCTAAATTGATGAAAGTACTAAAAGTCTTACTACATTTTAAATATAGGTTATTAAACTTTTCAAACCTTTCCCTTTGCAAATCATTTTTATTTTTATATTAATTCTACCAGGAGGATAGATCATTCATCTAAAATATTTAAGATACCTTAATTTTAGACAATTCTGATTTAAAAGGAAACTGAAAATGACAGAAGATATGGTTGATGAAATACTGTATTTATAATTAGTTTCTGATTTTATATCTTACTGCTCATAAAGAGGTATTACATTATATTTTATTATGTGAAACCTAAATGGCTAAAATTATGTGTCTTCTATAATGGCTTAAGTTTGCCTTAATTTTATAAATTTTTATGTAAAATTTAGTACAGATTGACTAATAAACAATAATATAAACAGAAAAAAGTGGTGTTGATTTATTTAGTTCTATTCTCTACCTAGCTTATTTGTCCTATAACTGGCCTTAAACAATAAATAAGACATATTTATGAAACAAATTGCAGTCTCACTAAATTTTTTAAGGTAGGAAGCATTTGTGCTAATTCAGATGTGATGTAGCCAAATCAAATGAGTTCTCTCTGACAGGCCCAATAAATTTCTCAGATAACTAGGCAGTGTTAAGGACTTAAGGATTAGGACATTTTATATTGTTCTTTTTTTTTGCTTTAGTGTATGGATATCATAATATAGCCTCAGAAATTATATTAGACCTTTAAAATATTGAACTTTTGCCTATAGTCTTAAAAAGGTTTCCAGTGCTTAGTATAAAACCTTCTATATAGATTCAAAAGGTTCTATTTCCTTTGAAAAGTCATTCACTCAATAAAGCATGAAAATTTTAAGATTCTCAACTACAAGGTTATATGTGCTTATTATGTATGTTGTCTCAGCTTATAAATAGTTGAAGAGTTTAGCACTGATGTAACTGATATAGATGATATAGATGTCCTGCTACAATAGTGCTGTTTCTACACTTTAGACACATTCTGGATCTTTGTAGACTGTACTTTCTCTGAATGTAGTCTGTCACTTTTGACTTGGTCTACAGTTTTTTCTATACTCTTAAAATAAATGGTCAATTTTCAGTATTATGTCACTTTAACTATTATTATAATTTGGTCAATTAATTACTCATTTCTTTAAACTTTTTTTGCTTGACCACCAGTCATTTCCTTCCTCCTCATCTCTTTCACGTTTTAAGTTAAAGTGTATGAAATGGAAGATTCACAAGTGCTTTTTTTATATGTTAGACTTCTACTCCTAAATTATAATTCATTTTTTGGAAAAGATTTTTCTAACTCAACATATCCAACACTGGATTTGATGATTTGATAAATTTTCTTCTACTAGTGTTATCAGTAATCTCATAAAACAGTATGTGCATCCTATTAATTACTTAGGTAAAATTTTTGGAATCATCATTTATTATCAACTTTCTCTTAAACCTTATGTTAGTCAAACAGAAGAAATTTTTATCTCATCTTGAAATCATAACAGGAACATGACCAGTTTATACTAACTTCAGTGCTATCATCTTCGTGCAAGATACCAGTATCTTCCACTTACTTTATGGCAATTTTACATCATTCAACTGAGGGAAAACATTCTATGTTTAGAGTCTAATCTAGAATGATTTTTATTCCCAATGAGAAGAACAATTACCACATTCAAGCAATTCTTTCTTTATTGTGGGTTCATAGAAAACACAAAACATTGTACCTGGAACACTTTTAGTTTATGTTGCATCCAGGAACTATTAAACATTTGCCAAATGGTAAAACCTATTTCCACAAAAATTCACTGTATACCTGTGCATACACCCAACACCCTGCACACTATGTCATTTAGATTATGGAAAGTCCATGAAATAATACTCTATTGATGACCAAATCAATTACATATAAGATTTACATTTTGCAGAAACCAGAGAATAAGGCAATATTCATAAGCAACAAATTGCAAAGAACTGTAAAACTAGGAAAGATAAACCATCTACAGATGTAAAATATTAAAAAATTCCCATATGATATTAAATAATTTGAAACAATCAAGATTATCATGATAGATCCAAGAGTTTTACATGAGTTATTTTACCCCTCTTCAAAACAATCTTCAATGTTGGTATAGTTATTACTTTTTTCACATATTATAAAAATAAAACAAAAATAAAGCAATTTGTTATGATTACCTGTGAGTAAATAAAGGAGTCAAGATATAAACCCAGGTGGTTTTGTTTAGGAACCCACTGCATTAATATAACTATTACATTTCTTTTTAACAATGAGAATCAACAAAAGTAAAAGCAAATAATAAGATTAGATCAAAGGACTATCTGTCCCACAGTGATTAAATACAATTGATAAGGCTTGAAAAGGAAGAAGAAATAGTTGTTTGTTCAGTGTTCACAGAGAATATGCACTTCCAATATTGGTGAAATAGCTTGTTACTGAGCAAATAATCCACTGACAAACTGTAATCAAATACATAAAATATATCTTTGAAAACATCAGAGTACTATTAAGCAGGTGAGAACCAGAAGAGAAGTGAAACAAAAAAGGGTGAGACTCAAATTTTGCTTGTCTTTCTTTGAGGAATATTCTTTGAGACATTTTCTCAGCACCATCTGTGGATGTGAAAGGAGAGGTTAAGTAGTAATCCTTCAAAGGGTAGAGGGGAAATACCAGAAGTAGAGGCCAGGAGGAGAGGCCCTTAGACCTCTTTTGTGATGATAAAGTATAATGAGACTACCAATCATAAAAACTGACAAACAATAGCCCAACAGGTAAATCATGGTATAATTAAGTCAATTTGTAACCTGTGTTAATTGCCTGCTGATCTTCAAGCAAATTTTGCACTGAAAAAAGTCAATACCATGTGTATTCACATACCACCTCTATATAATTTTTCACGCATATTACTTTATAAGTAGTTCACATTTACCAAATTTATTTATCAAATAAATGAGTGAATAATAAAAAGAGAACACAATAGATGCATATTCATATAACACATAGTTAATGTTTAAAAGTCAAGATAATTTTGAGAAAGAATGAACAATGATACAGGAAGTTTAAGTATAAATTCTAAAATTGAAAAACACAAGATTAAAGATAATAATTCAATTGGTGTTTTAATTGATGGCAGGTTAACTGACCAAGGAAAGATTAAGTGAATTGGAAGATAGTTTGCAAAAATATAACATAATTAAAGCATAAAAAAATAAAAATTGTAATAGAAAATTCAAACATTTTGAAATATGAACACACAGACAGGCACACATATAAATGCACACATGTACATAATATATTGATAGACATTGATATGTAGTCTCAGGTAGATAAGAAATAATAGGACAAAAACTTTGAGTGGTTTCAGAATAGTCCAAAAATAACATAATTCAACTGTTCTATGAGGAAAGGTTATAGCTGCAAATTCCTATGTAAAATATCAGAAAGATTACAAATAACCAAATGATACAATGTGCATATATGAATATAGCATATTCATCATATATGCTATATAAAGGAAGGGGAACAGAAAGAAGAGGGAAGGGAGGGAAAGCAGAAGTACTGAAGGTTAAAATGGAGCAAATTATACTAGTAAAAGCTATTATTTTTTTTAAAAAAAGTACAGAAAATGTCAAGAAGAAAAAGCACAGATGAAACTATGCTTTGACACTTAGTAACAAAGCTGATAAATTTCGAATAAATAATTAAAATGAGAATGCAATTGTTACATTCAAAGGAAAGGATTTTCTCCATAAACAAAACATTGAGAGCTAGAGAACAGACGCAATCTCCACAACTAAGACAAAAGAACTTGGCTGTGAACCTATAATTTCATATCCAGTAAAAAAAAAAAAAAAAAAAAAAAAAAAAAAAAAAAAAAAAACTTTGGGGATCCAACATGGCGGCAGGTGAGGAAGCAGCGATTCCAATGTCTCCACATTAACGGGATCAGAAAGACCCATTGGAACAGCTGCAGTCTACCTACTGAGGAACTTCTAGCAAAATTCCGTTAAGAGAAGACCTGCCGGGAATTGGTAGGTTTATTAGAAGTGACAGTTTGTCCCAGACAAGTGGATCTTGGCCGGCCATGCGGGCGCAGAGGTCCAGTCCTGCAGCCACCAGATTAAAAATGCTACCGAGGGTATTACAAACAGGCTAGATCAAGTAGAAGTCAGAACATCAGATAATGAAGACAAAGTTTATCAACTTGATAAGAGTATAGTCAACACTGAAAAGATGCTTAAATCTCATGAGCAATCTATCCAAGAGTTATGGGATCTCATCAAAAAACCAAATTTGAGAGTCATTGGGATAGAAGAAGGCACAGAGGTTCAAACCAAAGGAATGCACAACCTATTAAATGAAATAATTCTAGAAAACTTCCCAGAGATGAAAGATGGAATGGATTGCCAAATCCTGGAAGCCTACAGGACCCCAAACATCCAAAAATGTAATAGACCAACTCCAAGACATATAATTATGAAGATAGCCAACATACAGAACAAGGAGAGAATATTAAAGGCTACAAGGGAAAGGAGGCAGATTACATTCAGGGGTAAACCAATTAGGTTAACGGCTGATTTTTCATCACAGACTTTGAAAGCGAGAAGATCCTGGAATAATGTATTCCAAACGCTGAAAAATAATGGTCTCCAACCAAGAATACTGTATCCAGCAAAATTAAGCTTCAGATTTGACAATGAAATTAAAATCTTTCACGATAAACAAAAGCTAAAAGAATTCGCAGCCAGAAAACCAGCACTGCAAAGAATTTTGGGCAAAATTCTACAAGAAGAGGAATGAAAAAATAGTGCCCAAAACCAACAGCAGGAGGTTTCTCAGTAAAGGGGGAGGAAAAAAAATCAAAAAATAAAAACTAGCCAAACTAAAATAAATAAATAAATAAACATGACTGGAAGTACAAATCATATTTCAATTGTAACCTTAAATGTTAATGGACTAAAGTCACCAATCAAGAGACTCAGGCTGGTAACCTGGATCAAAAAAAAACAAACCCAACAATATGCTGCCTTCAGGAGACTCATATGATAGGAAAAGACATACACAGGCTGAAGGTGAAAGGTTGGGAAAAATCATACCACTCACATGGCCCTCGGAAACAAGCAGGAGTGGCCATACTCATATTGAATAAAATCAACTTCAAACCTAAGTTAATCAAAAGGGATAAAGAAGGACACTATATCCTGTTAAAAGGAACTATCCACCAACACGACATAACAATTATCAATTTATATGCACCAAATAATGGTGCAGCAACGTTCGTAAAACAAACTCTCCTCAAGTTCAAGAGTCAAATTGACCACAACACAATAATTATGGGTGACTTCAACACACCACTCTCACCATTAGACAGATCCTCCAGACAAAAGCTGAATAAAGAAACTATAGAACTCAATGACACAATCAAGAACCTAGACTTAACCGACATATATAGAATATATCAACCATCATCAAGTGGATACACGTTCTTCTCAGCAGCACATGGATCTTACTCAAAGATTGATCATATATTATGCCATAGGGCAACTCTTAGTAAATATAAAGGTGTGGAGATAATACCATGCACCATATCTGATCATAATGGAATGAAACTGGAAATCAATGATTAAAGAAGGAAGGAAAAATCCAGCATCACATGGAAAATAAACAATATGTTACTGAATGATCAATGGGTTACAGAAGACATAAAGGATGAAATCAAAAAATTCTTAGAGATAAACGACAATTCAGACACAACATACTGGAATCTATGGGACACAATGAAAGCAGTTCTAAGAGGGAAATTCATTTCCTGGAGTTCATTCCTCAAAAAAAGAAAAAAACAACAAATAAACGAACTCACACTACATCTCAAAACCCTAGAAAAGGAAAAGCAAAACAACAGCAAATATAGCAGAAGACAAGAAATAATTAAAACCAGAGAGGAAATCAACGAAATCAAAACCAAAAAAACCATTGAAAAAATTGATAAAACTAAAAGTTGGTTCTTTGAAAGAATAAATAAGATCAACAGACCCTTAGCCATGCTAACGAAGAGAAGAAGAGAGAAAACTCAAATTACTAACATACGGGATGAAAAAGGCAATATCACAATAGACACTAGAGAAATACAGAAGATAATTAGAAAGTATTTCAAAACCCTATATTCTAATAAAATAGAAGACAGTGAAGACATCGATAAATTTCTTAAGTCATATGATCTGCCCAGATTGAGTCAGGAAGACACACACAATTTAAACAGACCAATAACAAAGGAAGAAATAGAAGAAGCCATTAAAAGACTACCAACCAAGAAAAGCCCTGGACTGGATGGGTATACAGCGGAGTTTTACAAAACCTTCAAAGGAGAATTAATACCAATACTTTTCAAGTTATTTCAAGAAATAGAAAAAGAAGGAGCTCTTCCAAATTCATTCTATGAGGCCAACATCACCTTGATCCCAAAACCAGACAAAGACACTTCAAAGAAAGAAAACTACAGACCAATATCTCTAATGAACATAGATGCAAAAATCCTCAATAAAATCCTGGTGAATAGAATACAAAAGCATATCAAAAAAATAGTGCACCCTGATCAAGTAGGATTCATCCCTGGGATGCAAGTTTGGTTCAATATATGGAAATCAAAAAATATTATTCACCACATCAATACACTTAAAGATAAGAACCATATGATCGTCTCGATAAATGCAGGAAAAAGCATTCGACAAAGTACAGCATCATTTTATGTTCAAAACACTAGAAAAACTTGGGATAACAGGAAATTACGCCAACATTGTAAAAGCTATATATGCTAAGACTCAGGCTAGCATCATTCTAAATGGAGAAAAACTGAAGGCATTCCGTCTAAAATCTGGAACAAGACAGGGATGCCCTCTCTCACCACTTCTATTTAATTTAGTCCTTGAAATACTAGCCAGAGCAATTAGAGAGACAAAAGAAATTAAAGGCATAAAAATAGGAAAAGAAGAACTTAAAATATCACTATTTGCGGACGATATGATCCTATACCTAGAAGACCCAAAAGGGTCTACAAAGAAACTACTAGAACTAATAAATGAATTCAGCAAAATGGAAGGATATAAAATCAACACGCATAAATAAAAGGCATTCCTGTATATCAGCAACAAAACTTCTGAAATGGAAATGAGGAAAACCACCCCATTCACAATATCCCCCCCAAAAATAAAATACTTGGGAATCAACCTAACAAAAGAGGTGAAAGATTTATACAATGAAAACTACAGAACCCTAAAGAGAGAGATAGAAGAAGATCTTGGAAGATGGAAAAATATACCCTGTTCATGGATAGGCAGAACCAACATCATCAAAATGGCAATATTACCCAAAGTTCTCTACAGGTTCAATGCAATGCCAGTCAAAATCCCAACAGCATTTCTTGTAGAAATAGACAAAGCTACCATGAAATTCATATGGAAAAACAAAAGACCCAAAATAGCAAAAGCAATTATAAGCAGGAAGTGTGAATCAGGTAGTATAGCGATACCAGATTTCAAACTATATTACAGAGCAATAGTAACAAAAACAGCATGGTACTGGTACCAAAACAGGCAGGTGGACCAATGGTACAGAATAGAGGACACAGAGACCAATCCACAAAATTACAAATTTCCTGTATTTGATAAAGTCGCTAAAAGCATGCAATGGAGAAAGGATAGCATCTTCAACAAATGGTGCTGGGAAAACTGGAAATCCATATGCAACAAGATGAAGCTGAACCCCTTTCTCTCGCCATGCACAAAATTTAATTCAAAATGGATCAAGGAGCTAGATATCAAATTAGAGACTCTGCACCTGATAGAAGAAAAAGTTGGCTCCGATCTACATATTGTGGGGTCGGGCTCCAAATTCCTTAATAGGACGCCCATAGCCCAAGAGTTATATACAAGAATAAACAAATGGGACTTACTTAAACTAAAAAGTTTTTTCTCAGCAAGAGAGACAATAAGAGAGGTAAACAGGGAACCTACATCCTGGGAACAAATTTTTACTCCTCACACTTCAGATAGAGCCCTAATATCCAGAGTATACAAAGAACTCAAAAAATTAAACAATAAGATAACAAACAACCCTATCAACAAATGGGCCAAAGACCTGAACAGACACTTCTCAGAGGAGGACATACAATCAATCAATAAGTATATGAAAAAATGCTCACCATCTCTAGCAGTCAGAGAAATGCAAATCAAAACCACCCTAAGATACCATCTCACTCCAGTAAGATTGGCAGCCATTATGAAGTCAAGTAACAATAAGTGCTGGCGAGGATGTGGGGAAAAAGGTACACTTGTACATTGCTGGTGGGACTGCAAATTGGTGCGGCCAATATGGAAAGCAGTATGGAGATTCCTAGGAAAGCTGGGAATGGAACCACCATTTGACCCAGCTATCGCCCTTTTCGGTCTATTCCCTGAGGACCTTAAAAGAGCATACTATAGGGATACTGCCACATCAATGATCATAACAGCACAATTCACAATAGCTAGACTTTGGAATCAACCCAGATGCCCTTCAATAGATGAATGGATTAAAAAACTGTGGCATTTATACACAATGGAGTATTACGCAGCACTAAAAATGACAAAATCGTTGATTTTGCAGGGAAATGGATGGCATTAGAGCAGATAATGCTAAGTGAAGCTAGCCAATCCTTAAAAAACAAATGCCAAATGTCTTCTTTGATATAAAGGGAGCAACTAAGATCAGAACACGGAAGAAGAGCATGAGGAAAAGACTAACATTAAACAGAGATGAGTGGGGTGGGAGAAAGGGAGAGAGAAGGGAAACTGTATGGAAATAGAAGGAGACCCTCATTGTTACACAAAATTACATATAAGAGTTTGTGAGGGGAAAGGGGAAAAAAAAAACAAGGGAGAGAATTAAACAAGGGAGAGCATTAAACAGCAGATGGGGTAGAGTGGGAAAATGAGAGGGCAGGGGAGGGGGGGATAGTAGTGAATAGGAAAGGTAGCAAAATACAACAGTCATTAATATGGTATTGTGCAAAAATGTGGATGTGTAACCGATGTGATTCTGCAACTTGTATTTGGGGTAAAAAATGGTAGTTCATAACCCACTTGAATCAAATGTATGGAAGATGATATGTCATGAGCTTTGTAATGTTTTGAACAACCAATTAAAAACATAAATAAATAAATAAATAAATAAATAAATAAATAAATAAATAAAATAAGTAAAAAAAACTTCAAAAATGCAGGAAAATAAAATAATTTCCATAATATTCTAAAACTATATAGAATTATTTCCACATATATAATATCTAAAAAATTACAATGTCTTATGGAATTCAAAAACTTGAGAGGAATTAAAGTCCCATTACTAATCAATCAAGAAGTATGGCAGAGATTAAGAATATATATGCGTCGTATTCAGTAGAGGTAAAAGTCAATATTGTATGCAGTATGGTAACACTGGAGGATTAGCAGGTATTGTGTCTGTTTAAGTGTATATAAGTGATATGTGATCAGAGAAATAAGTGGTAATAAATGTGCCTTAATCAGAAAGAAAAATAGAAGGTAGGGAAAATAAAGAACTAGTGGGTTAAATTAAAATATAATTTTATGACACCATATTTAAATTTGAATGCAATTATGAAATGTAAAGAAATTATATAAAATAATTATGCATATTAGAATATTTTTATTTTATAAAATGAATAACATCTTTAGTTTCTTCAATTCAATATTCAAATAAAATAGATTTTTCCATGTGTTTTTTAATATTATCATATTTGGTTTATATAACTAGACACAATTTATCATATTGTTATTTTTTTTCAAATATCTCATGAATTGAGAAAAAGTCTTAATCTATAATGGCTCAATCCTTATAAGAATTACATTTTTAAATTTTTATAAATTAATATCTTCATAGTGATCTCAAATTCTGTTATGCTTTATGATCATGTTTATTTGATTCTTATGTCATATTCCCTCCTCTTTGATATGCTATTTATTTCCAGTTAGAGGAACAAGTATTCCCAATATTAATTAGAAGATTTTATTTTAAAATTATGCTACTCAACATGTTGACTATGTTGCATATCAAATAATATACAAACTTTAATAGTTTTAAATTACTTTGAATTAATTAAAAAGAAAATTTTCAACATTCAGAGTTGAATGTTTCTGTTGTCATTTTTTGTTACCACTGTCAGTAAAAAGTATTTCATACATATGAACTTAAGTAGTAAAACTTCAAAATTAATTTTTCCAAATATTATGAATTTTTACTATTTGAGTAGTTTCTGCTATTGATAGAATATCACATTTTATCTAATTCCTCTAATTGTATCAGCAGAATTTCTTGACCAAATTTCCATCTATATCTGAGAGTGATTTCCGAAGGTGAATTAGATATCTTAATTGAAATATTTGTTTGTGTTGATCCCAAAAATGCTTTTGTTTTGAATTGTTTTCATTATACAATTGCTATGAACATAACTGTGACCAATAATATAAAACTTAACTAATGTCTTCTATATTAAACAAAGAGCTTTCATACATTTGTTGAATACATTGTCTGCTTTGACATGCATTTTTATGTCTGACAACTTTTTTGAAAACCAGTCCTGTATATCATCCATGCCCTGGTTTAAACTCCCTCTTCCCATGTGGTCGGTCATTTGCAATTTACCTCTTGTTTCTTGTCCCACTTACCTAAAACCCAACATACCCCATGGTGGGTGACCATGATTATTGATCAGCACCAAAATATTGTAAATAAGTTCCAGCACCAAAATATTGTAAATAAGTTCGTCTCTTCTCACATGTTTTCTGTAAACCAGAAAACCCACAACTCCCATAGGATAACCTAAGGTATAATGCCCCTGGACTAGTAAAGGCTTCATTCCTCATGTCTCCTTTGCATTGCTGCCTCTACTCTTCCCATTGGCCTAGCACCCCTGACCTAATTTGTAAATAATGCATATCTTCTGTTCCATGCATTTTGCTTTCACCATTTTGTCTCTCCTGGTACACAAATGTGAGGTTAAGATTTACTTTTCAGTGCTTTTCCACAGAGTGATTATTGTGTCTTATGGTCAATCTCAATAGAGAGATCTGAAGACTAAATTATAATAAGAGCCATTCAACAAATTCTTCTGCATCTTCTAGATTACAAACCTATTGCTTAACCATATAAACTATAAATATATACTTGCAGGTTTAACTGCAACAATCTTTTAAAACTATGCATTAAATTAAATATTCTTTATTTAAAATTACTTTTTATTTATTTAAGCATTAACATACTTCATAAATAGTTATGCAAATAGTTAGAACACAAAGGCATATATCCTAATTTTAATTCAAATTTGGTTTCTTATTAGTTCAATACGTAATATTAATTTTTCAGTATGACTTTTTGCACTTACAATAGTACTTATTCTATGATTTTAACTAACATATTATATTATTAATTATCCCAATAACAATCTCATTTTTATGTCATCTTTCTTAAATTGTGTTTATTATCTTATTGCTGTTTATGCATTACATGTTTATTCATTCTCATAGCAAATTTCCATATCCTATTTGATGATTTCTGTAAACACTGTGCTATTAATATCAAATAATTTATCTCTACAAATAATATATTGGATACTCTCTTATGATTATCCTTTCCCTTAAAAATAGTTAGCAAATTGTCTCTATTTGCAGTTCTGTATTATATATTGTTAATGATGTGCTCTTTATTCATTGTTTCTCTTTTTCAATTTCTCGTGCTTATATGAAAATGGAATTTACTTTTCTTCTGTTGGCCAATGTATTCCAAGACACAAATAATTCCATTGGTACTGATCATTTTTAATATGGGCTATTAAAGGTTTGGCAAATCCTATATTCCTATTTCTTTTCTTTTGGCAAAATATTCCCAAAATTTTAATTTAAAATATAACTAGTCTATCTAAAATTTCTTTTTTGGTTTCTTAATACTTTTGTTATGAAACAAAGTGACACTTTTTCAGTCATGATCCTACAGTGGGAAAAGCACAATCATTAAGTTCAATGAAATAATATCTCCTTATAAAGTGCCCCATGCTACCACATAAATGATGTGATGAGTTTAAAACATGTAAAATAATAAATACAGAACAGCACAAAACATCATACAATAAGAACAGTAAAGCACCAGGGATTTGGTTTTTCTTGTCTCAATTAACAGATTTATGAATATTAAGTGTTCATGTTCTATAGGGCTATTCAAAGTTGCTTCAGTTTCTTATAAGTTTTGAATAAAATATGAATAATTTTCATGTGTATTCCCATCAAGTTGATCAAAAACTAAATCTTCATTAAACAGGCAATTTGAATTTGAAAAGTTTTCATCTACATTTTTTATATTTGATGAGAATAAACATTGTAAAACATTCATTATTATAATTAGTAAATAAATATTCATTGATGTTTAATGTCCTTTTCAGTCTTCAGTTTGCCACTTTCTCTGTCCAGTTCTTAAGAATTAGAAGACTAACACTGTTTTAAAGGCTTTTCTACTTATTTATTCAATTATTTTTCAAAATATATTATTTCAATTTTATTCTTATCTAATATAGCATTTGTCTCTCTAGACCAACAGATTATAAAATAAAATTATATTCATAGTATTAAAGTAGATTTTCCATAAAATTTAAGATATAATGAATGTACTTAAATCAATAAAATTTATTTTTAAGGTGTATAAAATAGGTGATTTCCTTGTAAAATTTTTAAAGTTATTTGGAAAGTGAAAAAGAGAAATGTTTATTACAATTATTAATATTGAAATTGCAAATCAAATATTAAATTTATTTAGGAATTTAATATTTACTGTCTTTTATTAAATATGAAATGCATTTACAGAACATTTTTATCGTCTGTTCATTATTCATTTATATTTGCAATGTGATGTACATATGTATGTATATATGAGTATATATATATACAGATTTACCTAAAATAAAATATGTTACTACAAGTATTATTATATTCCTCAATCACCATATGCAAACATTCCCAATACTGTGGCAATATATGAATCTGTGTTATTTAGGTTTTTCTTCAGGGTGATCAAAACACCTGACGAGAACAACTTAAAGGAGAAGTTGATTTTTGTTCCAGTATCAGAGGTCTCAGTCCATAGTCATAAGACTTCATGATTCTAGTTCCAAGATGTAGCAGCATGTCATGGGGGAAGAATGTACACCCTTCATGGCATCAAGAAAGCAGATAGAAAGCTATGTGGGGAGTGGGGAAGGTGCCACAGAGAGGATGCACCTCCTCTAGCCATGCCCCACCTGTCTGCAGTCACTACCAAGTCAGCCTATTTAAACTAGGATGGACTGATTAGATCATAACTTTCATAATCTGATCATTTTACCTCTGAACATTTCTTCACAAACACAGGAGATCTGGGGAGACACTTTTCATTGAAACCATAATATTCCACCCTTGACCCTGAAAAGCTCATGTCTATTTCATAATATGAAATGCATTTAGTTAATTTCCAAGGGTCCCATTTTCTTAAGAGTTTTAATATTGCCCAAAACAAAGTCTCCTTTGAGTCTCTAGGCAAAGTATTTATTTGAGTTCCTGTGAAAATAAAAAGCAAGTTACATATATCCAATATAGAAAGTGGCACAGAGTAAATATTCATGTTCCAAAAACTAGGGGGTTGGGGCTGGGGATGTGGCTCAAGCGGTAGCGCGCTCGCCTGGCATGCGTGCGGCCCGGGTTCGATCCTCAGCACCACATACAAACAACGATGTTGTGTCCGCCGATAACTAAAAAATAAATATTGAAAAATTCTCTCTCTCTCTCTCTCTCCCTCTATCACTCTCTCTTAAAAAAAAAAAAAAAAAAAAAAAAAAAAAAAAAAAAAAAGCTAGGGGGTTTAGAGACATAGAAAGAAGGGTTGGGTCAAGTCAAAACCAAAACCCAGCCAGGCAAACAAGCCCCTTAACTCTAGCTGTATCTCCGCATATATTATCTAGGACACATGACTGTGAGATATGCTCTCCTGAGGGCTGGGTGGCCCCACCTCTTTGGGCCTGCCTGTTTCACTGCACATGGGCTTTATTTTGGCCTGGCTCTTACCTCAGCCATCAGTTTTACTCAGGAAATGGTCCATGTTATTTACACCTCTATGGGTTCTCCATACCAGCTTCAGCTTCACCTTCACAATTTCATGGATCACCCTCTCAGGGGTAGCATACAAGACTCCAAACTCACAACACTCTGCTTGGTCTCCTAGGCCTTACTTTGAAATCTTGGTGGAAACCACCATGACATCTTAACCCAAGCATTCTGTATTCCTGCAAAATAAGCACCATGTGGAGTATACCAAGGTCGGCTGCCAGCTTGTACAATACCTGGGCCTCACTAGAAATATGCCTTCATTGTCTAATATGTATTTGTATATCTCAGCATGATGTAGAAATTTCCTAGGCCCTTCTGTATGAGCAGAGAAACTCCATGATCCCTTCTCAAAGGAATTTTTCTTTCTATGTCTTGGAGCCTGCTGTTGGTGAGGTATTGCAAATTCCTGAGGTAACCTTGAGACTTATTTATTATTATCTTTGCATAAAGTATTTAGCATTACTTTAGGGATAATAACCTCTTAAACAAACACACCCTCCTTGGTCTCAGTTTGACATGTACTTTTTTCTGGCCAAACTATATTTTAACTAATAGTTAAGGAAATGATGTTCCTTAACTATTTCATGCTCCTGATTCTCACGACAAACCTGACTAAAAGTTGCCAGCAATATCCATGCCATTGACTGAATGCTGTGCTGACTTGAATTTTTCTCCACCAGACTAATTACTTCATCATGTTTAAATTCAGCCTCAAAGAAAATCTCAGAACATGAGCAAAATATAGCCAGCAGAAACCTCATTTCCCTTTGAAACCTCGTGAGCATGGTCATATTCCTGTCAGTATTTTCACCTTATGAGTTCCCTCTAGAATTACCCATTCAGCTCCACTACAAGACTCAAAATTTTCCAGTTTGCATTTCTAAACTTTTCAAAATTCTTCCCACCAGCTCCACAGGCTCTGAACCACATTGTCTCAGATTAGTTAAATTGCCTATTTTTGGTACTAATTGCTACTGTAGTCAACTTTGCATTGTTATGACCAAAATACCTTACAAGAACAAATTAGAGGAGCAAACATTTATTTGGGGCTCATAATTTCAGAGCTCTCAGTCTATGGTCATTAGAATCCATTGCTCTGGGCATAGATGAGGCATCACATCATGGGGAAAGGGCATGCTGGAAGGCAGATACACCCTTCATGGAAGCAAGGAATCATAGAGAAAGGGAGGAAGTAGGGAAAGTGCCAAAAGAGAGATGCACTCACTATTCCAGGTCCCCAATGACTTACTCCTCCAGCCATGCCCCACCTGCATTGAGTTACTAGCAAATCAATTCATTCAAATTAGGATGAACTGATTACATTATAGCTCTCATAATTTAATAGTTGTGTCTCTGAACATTTGTGTCTTAACCAGAGATTTTGGGGTATATTTTATATTGAAACCATAACAAAGTCTCTCAGGGTATTTTTAAGAAAAGGCAAGAAAATTATCATTTAGTGCTACTGGATTTTTTTTCCTTTATAATACAGACATGTAAATGAAAAGGTATTGCAAGATATGAAATTGTATTTTTTATACATAAATGTTATCTTTGATCTCTACACTAAAGCAAAGTTTATCTCGTAGTCTGTAGTAACTATGCTGCTACATCCTATGCTACTAAATCAAATTGTCTTTTAAGCAGTCTTTTTATTTTTCAATAAAAACAAGACAGTTGATACAGAGAAAAGCAAGTGATATAGAGAACATGACCCGAACATTGCTAAATGCTAAGAATTCATGTTTAGGGGTATAAAGCATAAGTGCTGCTGTTTGATCTAGGAAACAGGTTTCTCTTGGTTGAATGTTGTAGAGAACACTGATCCAGTTTTCTTACATTTGTGTCCTACCCTAAAGGAGGATATCTATGGAAAAAGTGAAAATGCTCACCCAGATTCCATATGAATCCTGCTTTTAGAAATGGTATATTCTAGATTTGGGGGAAAATAAAATCATCTGTCCTCATGTTCTAAGCCTATCAAAGTTTTTTGAGCCCTCCTTTATTCTTGTACCAAAGTAAAAGCGTCCTCTGTATTTGTGTACCCATAGGTTTGAAACAATGATTTCTGCCTCTAGCACCACTGACACTTTGGGTCATATAATGTTTTGGTATAAAGACCTTTCCTGTGTATTGCGGGATATTCAGTAACACCACAACCTTTATTTAAAAAGATAGTAATATTGTCCCTCTCCAATTGTGACAATTAAAAATTTCCAAACATTGTCAGGTATTTCCAGAAAGTGGCTTAATTTTCCCCAGTTGAGCAACAATAATCTGAGCAATCACACAGAGTGGTTAATTTGGGGGTTGGGGGGTGGGATATGGAGGCTATGCTATCTTTATGTGAACTCTTCAGTTTTAAGAAGTAGTTGGAATGACAAAAAGGAGGTGAGCATTGGACATAGAATCAAGCAAAACCTTCTCTCTCATCATTCACATCCTAATATGGGCTCCACATGTCAAATATTGAAAATAGTAACTTTTCCAATATCACATACACCTCTTTGGCACTGTACATCTGGAACTCAGTATTGAAATATGTAAATAACATGTTGTTTGTTCCTTAGTATTTTCAGAGACAGAGCAAAAATACAAGACAAAACATGGTATGCATAAATATTTAAATTGATAGA
Organism: Spermophilus citellus; assembly: GCF_964194105.1. Lineage (NCBI taxonomy): Eukaryota > Metazoa > Chordata > Mammalia > Rodentia > Sciuridae > Spermophilus > Spermophilus citellus. The sequence goes on along the minus strand of NC_138182.1, from coordinate 56,544,352 downwards.
TGAAGTTAACAAACCCTTAAGTGAATAGATTTTCTCTTTTTTCTAGGGTAGACACTGTCATAAAAGGCCACATTTGAAGTAATGCTGTCTTGCTGCCACAAGGGTTTAGCCCAGTGAGACCTAGGTTGGACTTCTTACAAACAAAACTGTAGCATAGTAAATTCATATTGTTTTAAGCCATTACTTTTATATTATTTTGTTACTGAAGCAGTATAAAATGAATACATAAACAATATTGCGGGGCTGGGGATGTGGCTCAAGCAGTAGCGCACTCATCTGGCATGCGTGAGGCCGGGGTTCAATCCTCAGCACCACATACCAACAAAGATGTTGTGCCCGCCAATAACTAAAAAATAAATATTAAAATTCTCTCTCTCTCACTGTCTCTCACTCTCTCTTTAAAAAAAAATAAATAAAATAAACAATATTGCTTAGTATTCTGATTAGAGAGAATCAAAACTACCATTATTAATAATATTTGTGACTTAATGGATTTCTGAAATCACAAAAAAATCAAGAATTGTTTGATTTATACATATTTAAATATGCTATTTAAATTTATAATCAGCATTATTTTATAAAGGGAAAAACAAGGAACCTAATAAGACATGGCAATGCCACAGATCTCATGAACAGGAATAAGAGAAGTGAGCAAAATAAAAAGCATGTTAGATGTGTTATTATGGGCTAGAAATGAAGTATAGGTAAGGAAAACATCAAAGAATGATGAAGAAATTAAAACTTTTAAAAAGAGCAAATATCTGTATGTATATTATTTTATTCTACCCCCCAAATTGAAGAATGATACCAAGATGGCAGGATGTATGCAGAAGTTGAGTTCATATATTTAAACAAATAATTGGACACAGTGGAAGATTTTTACAATAAAAATATTTGTCTTGGGTATAAGAATGGTTTTAATATAAGAAATGTATATGTGTTTCTGTGTGTGTCTGTGTGTATGAATAAAATCACGAATTATTCTTGAACAGTTCAAGGAAAAACTTGCAAATGTAGAAAAGCTTTATATATGTTTCAATGGGAATATGTGACTTTTCCAAATATGTAAGTACCCTTAGGCTAAACTGTGATTTTATATAATCTACATGAAAAAAATAATATTTTAGAATTAATAAATTAAATATATGATTCATATGGAAACATAAAAAATCATAAACATAGAATTTTTGAAAAATTCACTAACAATCCTACTTATGTAAAAATAAATTAAAATATACTACAAAGAGTGTGGTGCTGGATTGTGATATAATAATAATGGACACTAATTGAAAGCCTAAAAGGACATAAAGATGTTATTAACATATGAAAATGTTAACATTGCAAATCTTATTGAGATATTTTGAATTTTTTAAAAATGAGACTACTCAAAGATAAAACACAATCTCCTAACTCACAAGACTATTTTAAGTAAACTAATCACACATTGAATATTTTTTAAAAATCAAAAATGCCCAAACAAACATGGGTAGCCACTGAAACTGTTAAATAAATGATTGAAATATAAAAATATATGTTAAGAATTCACAGCCTAGAAAATATGACACTAAGCCAATCAAAGGAAATATAATATCCAAAGTTTTATAAAGAAAGAGTGCTTATTTTCTTAACATAGAATTCTTATAGTCTTTCAAGAAAGAATACTAATACCAAGTTAAAAAAATAAACAAATAATATGAACAAACAATTTCAGCAAATGACATTCTAATAATTCCTAAATATAGGAAATAAAATTATTTCCTCATAAGAGGCATAAAATTTAAAAATATGGACACACCAAGTTATTATATTATACTTTCAGAGAGCTAAATTTTGATAACATATTAGATTGTATTAGTATGTAGAAACTAAGGGGCTCAGTCATTTCTGACTGGAGTATGTATTTCTGAAATGTTTAGCAAGACAACTTTGTAACATCTCTCAAAATAATAATTCACAATTAAAATTTTACTTCTAAAAATTGTTTTACTTATTTATTCAATTAGTATGAAATGGTATAGGTGCAGGGTAATCATTGCAGAGTTGTAGCATTATTTGAAAATAAAACATTAGAAATGAACTAAATATTCAACAGTAGGATAGTGGATAAATAATTGTGGTGCATTCTCTGATGAAACAATTTTCATACTTGAAAAATAATGAAGCAGGTATTTATGGTTAAGCATTTAAAAAATAAATCCAAGTGTATAATTGTGTAAAGCTATAGATAGAATAAAATAAAAATGTATATTTTTATACATACAATATGTATAGAAGGATGTTAATAAATTAATGTCTCTACTTATCCTTGGGAAATTGAATTATAATAATCCAAATAAAAATATATATGAAAAAATTAAAATAACCAAACTAAGATTTGATTAGTTAAAAGTAATCAAAGAGATATGAATTTAACTGAAACTATCATTGAGGATATGAAGGGAACTTATATAAAGAAAAATGAAAGGAGGATTGTGGAACACGAAAACCTTTCTGTGTTACAGTCCACTGAATTGAGTCTGATCAATAAAACCATTTTAGAGGTTTCTAAGGTGAAGAGTAACAAGTCTCTCTGGGAATAGATGTGCTCTACTTTTCTGTCACTTTTGATATATGGTAGACTAGAATTTCTGGCATCAACAAGAATGTGGTACGAAGAATGGTTGCCTCCTTTCTAAACTTCTCCCTCTCCATCAAGGAGATGGGAGAGAGATGTTTAATACTTCTATGTATATTCTCTTGATTGATGATATTCAAGTCATATCTTCAGGAATTTACATTCTCGTATCTGTCCATTCACATTTTCTATAAAATTAAAACCTTAAGTTATAACACAAATACAATAGTTTGATATACTGTGTATTTGAATATTTACTATATCTTATTTTATGTTGTGGTTTCTTTCTTGTCCCATTATATACAACCGTTTCCACATGGCAGGACAAATATTCATTAATAATTTTTACTTGTGATAAACCCTTCTGAATTTCTTTTGAAGAATTTCTAGTGAAGGATCATGATATATTAGTTTCCTACCTCTGAGCCAATCAACCTTTATTAAAGTAGGATTGTCATTCAAGAATGATATTTTTAATGAAAACTGCATGTCTAGATAGAATATGTAGTCCTTCAGCAGATAGAGTTCTTTCCAAAAGAACAAAGGATGATTAAAAACAAAAACAAAACTGAACTAACATAGCTTAACAGGAAGACAGATGATAGATTAATATAATGATGACAGAGATATAATAAGAAATTAAAAGAGATGGAAGATAAATAGAGACAGACATAGACTAAAAGAAACAGAAATATCTATATGGAACAAACACACATAAATGTATAATTGATCATCTCTGGACAGAATCATGTGGATTTGTCAGTATCTGCTAAATTTATACAAAATACATGTATTAAGTTTAAAAACAGTAAAAAGTAAACATTCAAATTGAATACAAAAGAAATACAAAATAAATTTGATTGGCAATATACTTTGACATTTTAGTGTGAAAGTTTGTGTTTATGGTCCCTTAAACAGACTTAGGTTTGAACTACATAAACTTTTCAGCTTTGCTTTTTTATGTTTAGTTGAAGAATAATTCTTAATTCAGTTGATTCAAGGAGTAAATGAAAAATAAATCTATGTTAAGTACTTATGACAATGCTCAAAGCATATTATTTTATTTTTGATGTTGCATTTAAGAGTGCTACATATTTTTTAAAAGAATTCATAATTGCAATTTGGGATTATTTTTAAAAAAGCAATGTACAATCATCATTCAAAATTAAAATAATTAAGTAATAGAACTTGAGCTAATTAAAACATAGTACACTTTCTAAGTTATATTACATCAATGTCTAAAGGTTCAAGGAGATTTTGAGCATAAAACATTTCTCACTCTGATAATTTCTAAACCAGTAGAAATTACTTATTTACATTTATATATATATATATATATTTAAGTTTAAACCTTAGAAAAACTAATAAGGACACTATCTATTACTTTTATTTTGAGTTCTGGTATAGGATATTTGTGAGAGAACTTTATTTAATCAAATGAATGCTTTCTGTTTCATAATGCCACATGTTCAAGTTACTCAGATTGAATCCAATCATTTTCACGAACACTGAGCACAATTTATCAATGTGTTTTGTTGCCTTGAGTGACACAAATTATTTTCCAGGGATCTCTGTTTGGGGATCTGTCAGTTCCCCAAGTTTTGTAAGCAGAGCATTTACCATCTGGCATATTACTTCATGTTAATGGAGAGTTACCAACATATCATAAATATGTGCTTTACTGATACTTTTATTTTTAACTTTTCCTCACAATGAATATCAATGCTCTTGTTGACAGCATTTCTCAGAAAAGTAAAAGATTTTCTTGCCACATTCTTACAATTTCTAATATAATTAAGTTTTCAAATATGTCACAGAATATTGTTTTCAATGATACTCAAACTTTTGTGAGTAGAAGTGTAACCTGGGGAGCTTGTAAAAATGTAGATTACATGCAACTATCAAATAGTCTTGGGAAGTTTCAGATCTGCATTCATATAAATCACCCTGGAGGAAGTCAACAAATTTCATCCATTAATCTGCTCAAAATAATACTGTTGATGCTATAATAACAAATTCTAATATAAAATTTCATTTAAAAATCCATAACAACATGATAGTTGTTGTTGTTATTATTATTATTATTATTATTCTCATTCAAATAATTCATGTATTTCAAAACTAAGAAGTTGTTTTACTTCATCCTGAAAAGAACTATGGACAATACCAAAACATGATATTCAATAAAATATGCATAGTTTAATGACCTATTATTATAGCTAGATGAGTACTTGAGATATGTTTTCAAGAAATTTATGAGTTTCAGTCATGAAATCCTGTATCCCATTAAAAATACATTGATGAAAACATATAGGTGAACAATAAACATATCATATAAATTTAAACATTATAGAATAAAGAAATTTTATAAGACTATTAAAATTTTAAAAACTCTTAATTAAAAATGATGAAAATATAATACCAAAAGCAACTATTATGTGCATAAAATATATTTCATAATTGAGTTGAGAACAAAAATTGCCACAATTTTGAAAAATATTCATCAAAAACTTTGAAAATGCATAGAACAATTGGCCTAATATGCTACTACAAACAGATAACTTATCTGGAAAAAAATACAACAAAATAATCTAAATATATATGCACAAGGAGTTGTTATACTATAGTAATCACTTTATTTTCCCATTATAATAATTCATTCACAAGGTCACTTTGTGAATCTTACATTAAAAAATAATTTACTTCTATAATTCACATTTGTAGGTCTATCCCTCCTCTTTAACTTTGCTTCTTACCCCTAGTTATTTTGATTACAGCAATTCTTCACACTTAACAGAACCAACAAAGTATCAATTCTTCACATTTTCATTGATCCTAACTTCCTTGTTATTTCCCATCATCATTCCCTCTTACAGACAATATTTTCAAATTTCTTATTAGCTTTGACTTTTGAGTCTTTATCAAGTAACCAACACTGTTTAAATATTTCTCTCTGTATACTCTGGATTAAATCCAAGTATCTGAATATGCTTGCAGGTACACTGGAAGCCATGCCAACTGGACTCATTTTAAATTGGTATTTATGAATCTTAATTTGACTCAATGTTAACAAAAGTTCATAGTGTACTTCTGTATTCTATTTTTCCTACTCTTCTAAATGTCTACTTTTTCAATATCTCTTCAGTATCTCCTCTCATTATTAATACATATTTTATATCTGTTTGCATTTTTTCACCTTTGTATATATGTGAATGTCTATGAATTTTAAAATATTTATTTAGGTATTAGTGCAAATAAACCTTGCATATATGTAATAGAATATTTCACTACATACCTTGTGAAACGATTACCATAATAAAGCTGATATATCTGACACCTTGCTTTGACACATGTGTTGTGGTGAGAAGCCTTCAGATTTAATTTTTTGGCAAATATAAGTACGCAATAAAATGTTAACTATAGCCAAAATAATCAACATTAGACCTTCAAAACTTGTTCATCTTATAAATGAAAAGTTATACCCTTTAACTAATATCTCTCTCCTGTCCTTTCACCAGCTAATCAATGGTAACCACCACTTTCCCTTCTATTACCACCAGTTCAGCTTATTTTACCTTTCACATAAAAAATTATGTAATGCACTAGTTGTCTTTCTGTTTTCACTTCTCTTACTTTACATAGTGTCCTTCAATTTTATCCATATTTTCTCAAATAGCAATATATCCTTCTTTTTTAATGCTGAATAAGACCATATTGCATGTGTTTGCCATAATTTCTTGGCACACTCATCTATCAATCGATATTTAGATTCTTTTTTTTTTAAATCCAAGCTAATATGAATAATGCTGCAATAAACACGATCAGGTAGCTCTCTCTTTAAGATGTTATATGTATGCATTGTAAATGGACCAGTAAAAACCGTATATATGTAATGATGTACAATATGCTGTTTTAAAATAAACATTCTTAAATGGCTAAATAAACATAATTAACATGCATTATTTCACATATATATAATATTTTAGATGAAAACACTGAAAATCTACTCAGCAATTTTCATAGATCCAATATTGCAATTTACTATAATCACATGTCGTACAAGAGCTCTATTGAACATATTCTTCCAGTCTAATTGAAACCCTGTATTTTTTTATCAACTCTTCCCCAGTTACTATCCCCAGCACACAGTAATCACCATTCTGCTCTTTGCTTCTATAAGTTCTATATTTTTAGATCCCACGCATAAGTGACATGATATGGCATTGATGTTTCTGGGTCTACCTTACTTCACTAAGCATAATGTCCTCTAAGTTCTTTCATTTTATCACAATGACAAAATTTCCTTCCCTTTGAAACTGGATTATAATCCTTCATATATAATATCACATTTTCTTTATTCATTCATCCTTTATCAGAAGCTTAGGAAGATTACATATCTTGGTGATTATGAATAGTGCTGTGAGTACAGATATCATGTGAGTAAAGATATCTCTTTGATTCAGGGACTTCACTTCTTTTGTATATATAAAGAGTGGTGAAATTGCTGGATAATATGAGTGTTCTAATTTTAACTTTCAAAATGACTTCCATACTGTTTTCCATGATAAGTCTACTAACTTACTTTCTCACCAAAGTCTACTCACTTTCTCAACAAAGTATGAAGGAGTTGTTTTTTCTTTACATTCTCTCCAACACTTGCTATTTTTTGACTTTATGAGTGATATTTCATTGTCGGTTTAATTTGCAGATGCCTGATAGCCATGTTAAACATTTTTCACATACCTGTTGACTTCTTATATATCTCTTGAGAAATATCTATTTAAATATTTTCTTTGCTTTTTAACCTGGTTACTTTAATATTATTATTGAATGGTGAGGGTTACTTATATTAACCTCACCAGATATGTGGTTTGCAACTATTTTGTTGCACTAGCATATATGATCTCTTCATCTGTTTAGTGATTCCTTGGCTATGCAGAAGCTTCTTAGTTTGATAAAATCCCATTTGTCTATCTTGTTTTTTGTTTCCTATGATTTTGGACTCATAGCCAGAAATTAACTGCCCAGACAACTGTTCTGAAAATTTTCTCTGATGTTGTCTTCAAGTAGTTTTAAAGTTCCATTTATGATATTAAGTCTTTAATACATTCCAGTTAATTTTTGTATTACTAAAACATTTATAAATATACTGTTTTTCCCATTGTATATTTTTTTTAAAGAGAGAGAGAGAGAGAGAGAGAGAGAGAGAGAGAGAGAGAGAGAGAGAATTTTTTAATATTTATTTTTTAGTTTTCGGTGGACACAATATCTTTATTTCATTTTTATGTGGTGCTGAGGATCAAACCCAGTGCCCCACTCATGCCAGGCGAGCGCACTACCGCTTGAGCACATTCCCAGCCCCCATTGTATATTCTTGACACCTTTTTTGAAGATCATTTGCCCATTAAATGACTAGATTTATATCTGGACCTTCCACTCTGTTCTATTTTCCTATTTCTGTATTTATGCCACTACCTTTCATTGTACTTTGAAGTCAGCTGAGTGATGTTTATATTAATTTTCTTTCTTCTTTTTTTTAAGAGAGAGAGAGAGAGAGAGAGAGAGAGAGAGAGAGTTTTTTAATATTTATTTTCTCAGTTTTCAGCGGACACAACATCTTTGTTTGTATGTGGTGCTGAGGATCGAACCCGGGCTGCACGCATGCCAGACAAGCGCGCTACCACATCCCCAGCCCCATCTTTCTTCTTTTTGATCAAGGTTTTTTCTGACACTCTGAGGACTTTTGTTCCACATCAATTTTAGGATTTTTTTTTTTTCTGTGAGAAATGTCATTGAAATTATGATAGCGAAATTGCAATGAACCTGTAAGTTATTTTAGGTAGAATGGACATGTTAACAATATTAATTCTTTCAATACATGAAAACAAGATAGCTATTCATTTACTTGTGTCTTCTTCATTTTTTTCACCACAGTTTTATAGTTTTCTGCATTCATATTTTTATCTCCTTCATTAAATTTATTCTTAAACATTTTTTGGTACTTATATTAAAAGGAAATTTAGTTTTTACATGTAGTTCATTGTGAATATATAGAAACACTACCAATTTTTGAGTGTAATTTGATAATATACTGTTTTGTTTTCATACTGCAGATTGATACCAGGGATCTAAACTACATGCTAAGCACTTTTTCCTCTTTGTTTTGAGACAACATCTGAATAAATTGCTTAGGGTCTCACTAATGTGCTGAGGCTTCCTGGAACTTGTGATCTTCCTGCCTCATCCTCCCAAGTCGCTGGGATTAAAGGTGTATGCCACCAAGATCACCCATTTCATTGACTCTTAAGTTTTTTTTTGTGTGTGTGTGTATTATAGAATTTTCTGTATTTAAAGCTGTGTTGTATGTAAACATGGACAATCTATAATCTATCCACCTAGGACTCCCAGTAATATGTTGAATAGAAGCTATGAAGGTGAGCATCCTTGTCTGTTTTCAATTTTCTACATTCTGTGTAATGTTAATTGTGTTGTTGCTGTTGTTTTATTTTTTCTATAATATGGCCTTCACCAGGTGACATAAAAACATGTTATATTTTGTCAATCTTACTCTGTATCTAAATGAGATGATCATATGATTTTTTTATCCTTAATTCTGTTCTTTTGGTATATTGCACTTATTAATTTGCATATGTTGGACCATCCTTGTATCCCTGGGATGAATTCTACTTGATCACTATGAAGGATACTTGCTTGTAATATGCCGTAGAATTTGGTATACTAGCATTTGGTTAAAAATTTTTGCATCTGTGTTCAGGTCTGGTTTGTATTTTGTTTTGCCTTGCAAAGTCTGTGACTGGTTTGCTAGCAGAAACAATGTCATGGTAAAAGGAATTTGAACTTATTTCCCCTTTAATTTTGGAAGAATTTGAAAAGAACTGATATTACTTCTTTAAATCTATCATAGAATTCAGTGGTAAAATCTTCAACTCTAGGTTTGTCTTTAAAGGGAGTGTTTACATTACAACTTAATCTAGTTACTCATTACTGAGCCATTTAGATTTTCTGTGATTTATGATTCAATCTTGATAGGTTTCAGGAGTCCATAAATTCTTCTGTATGTGTCTACTACATTTCTATTTCTTCTATGATATGCAATTTGTTGGTGTATAATTATTCACAGCAGTTTATTTTGATCTTTTGTATTTCTGTAATATTAATGTTTCCTCTTTAATTTCTGACTTTATTTGAATCTTCTCTTTTTTTTTTAGTTAAGCTTGCTAACCTAAATAAATGTTAATTTATCTTTTCAAAAGCCCAACTACTAGTTTAATCAATTTTTTCTACTGTATTTTTTGATTTTTGATTTTTGTTTTTCAGCTGAGGATTAAACCTAGGGACTCATACTTACTAGGCTACGTGCTCTTCCAGTGAGCTACATCTCTTGCTCCATTTCTAGTGAAATGAGCCAGACACAGCAGGAAAAGTATCGTATGTTTTCCCTCATGTATTGGATCTAGATGCAAAAACAAACAAACAAATAAATAAAAACAGGACTAAAGGAGATGCCATGAAATTTGAAGGGTAGCCAGTAGGGTAGGAGGAGGGGCCAAAAAGAGGAAAGAAGGGATGTTGGGTGCTGTTGGACAGTAATATTGATCATATTGCATTTTTATGCATGTGAGAATATGTTACAATGAAATCCATCATTCTATAAAAGTTCCAAGCACCAATTAAAAATAAAACGAAATATAGAACAGTTGTCAAATCCTAATGAGTAAATATTTTGAACCTAAAATTCTTTCTCAAACAAAACTCAGGCTATACCAAAATCCAAGACAAATCTGAAGTTTGCAAACACAGAAAATTCAGAGAATTCTACTGGCTTCTTATAAGAGGTTAGAAAGCTGAGAATTAAATTTAAAAATATAAGAATTAATTTACTTCTACTTATCAATACATTCATATAGATTTATATGTTAACTCTTCAAATATTATAACTTACAATATTTAAGATATTTATTGCCACATCTGTTTCCTATTGCTTATTGCCATATGCATATATTACCTATTGCCATAAATAGAAAGTGTTTTTAAAAATAGTTTTCTAGAAATTATATGATTTACTTGCCAAGACACACTGGACATACTTACTGTAAAATTCATGAAGGCTTTTAGTGTAACCAGGATATGATGGTATGATAGATTTAACCAAAATCTGAACTCAGAAACAAATTTTTAATCATTCTTAACTTTTCCAATTAAGAACATTAGTCTACTGACATGAATCTGTGTGAATAAAGATGACACTAAGTATATATAATAGAGAAAATACCTGAAGTAATATTTTAAAATAATTATTATTTTTAATCCTCTATAAACATATGTTGCCTTTCATGGTTACAATATAGGAAAATATGCAGGAATTGATAGGATTGTTAGACACTGACATTGAGACACTAATTTCAAAATGAAAAGAAATACTTTCATCTTCTTTGTGGATGTGGTCTATGAAGACTAGTTGATAAACAAAGGAAAAATACTTTAATATAGACCTACTGGGCTCTGCACCAATTCCACAGTTAAGTTTTTCAGACAGTTGGTCTTTAGTTGCAATTTTAAGTAATATAATCTGCCTATTAGCTCCCTGACCTATGGGCTAAAATCTATTGTAATTAGCAAGGGAAAATAAATAAACTGATACAGGTAAAATTTTTTAAATACATCATTGAAAATTATAATGTAATTCTGGTAATATCCAAGAAATTAGTGATAGTATGAAATACTTAAAAGATCCACATAAGGTTATTCTTATCACACCTACAATGATCTCTCCATTTTAGACATTGTAGAATATAATTATATCTCAGAAATTAATGATGAACTATTGTAACCACATTAGGTTCAGGGCTCTAGAGGATGAGATTCCTTACCAAGAACATTATAATAATTACATTAGATTGCAAGTTAATGTTTTAGTTTCTGGTTCTGAGAAAAAAATATGAGAAAAAGAAAGTGTTTGCTGGCATATATAATTTTTATAAAGAGTGGAAATGCTTTCAGGAATAAAATAATTCAGAGGAGTATGCTTCTGTTTTTAGGTTTTTCTATGTAAATCTAGCAATTACAAACCTTCTAAAAGAAAAAATGATGATGTTTATTGGGAACAGGGCTTATCTTTGTAATGCTTTTACCATGATGTACCTCTTTGTCTAGAACTGTTTGTAATAAATAAACATCAAATCCAAAGATCTATAGGCAATGATTACTTGGGAATTGTCCTCCTAACCAGTGGTAATTGCTGAAAATAGGAACAGGAGAAAACGGTGAAAGGAAGACAACCATTTAAGCTACAGTACATCCTTATAGTCAAATTTGGAAAAAAAAAAAAACAACTGATAGACAACCCTATAAAATATAACCAACAAGAAGTCATGTGTCTCAAGAATAAAGGCAGAGCTTATTATTGCTCTTAATAATTAAATACTGATCCTGAGAGCATTCCCCCTCTTAATAAGCACTTAAGTACTGAAGTGCTTTTTGTGTGGAAGCAGAAATTAGTACCATAGCTTTTACCCAGTTTTTCTTATTTTTTTTGCCATGTCTTTGAATGTATTGTTAACCAATTAACATTTTCCCATATCTCATTTTACACATTGTTGTATATAGGTTGTGTTGTTGATGATAAATAACAGTTAATGCAAAGTAACATAAAAGCTAAGGGATATTGAGATACTGTCATCAGAGAACTTGAGAATAAAGAAAGTATTAATTTTGATATTGAAGAGACTGATAAGGTGAGAGGTGATTCAATTTGATATTTGGGTGAATGTTTTCTTAGAATTATTAAAAAATAGTTATTTTATGGAAACATTCAATGACAGGGTTGGTATTAATATCAAACAAAATGAGAGAGTAAAGAGCTTAAAACTTAGTGGCAATTATTGCTTAAAATTAGAATTTTTTGTCAGACTGTGATCCGCCTCCCACTATAAGAATAGAAAACCCAAGTTCTTTTATTTCCCCAAGCTCTTGTATTCTGTTACCCTTTGCTCTTATAGCATTTATGACTATAACTAATAAAATGTATTTTATGTTAACACTACTTTCAGTATATGATACAGATATACTTCATTTTATTGCACTTCATTTTATTGCACTCACAGACAATGCCTTTTTACAAATTGAAAGTTTGTGGCAACTGTGGCTCTAGCAAGTCTATTGGTACCAGTTTTTCCAAGAGGACATCTTTTCTATGTGTGTTCTAAGTACTTTACTGGTCACGTGTTTCAAAACCTATCTATTTCCTAAGGCCTCCCTTGTTCTGAGGACACTACAGTATTAAAATCAGATCCTTCAATAATTACATAATGGCCTATGTTTAAGTGAAAGGAAGAGTCACATTTCTCCCATTTAAAAATCAAAAGTTAGAAATGAATAAGGTTCACGAGGAAAGAATTTCCAAAGATAAAACAGGCAGAAAGTTAGGCCTCTTGCACTATTCAAATTTAATGCAAAAGAAAAGCTCTTGAAGGAAATTAGAAGTGTTATTCCAGTGACTACATGAATAATAAGAAAACAGTCTATTTCTGATGTGAAGTTTTAGTGGTCTGAATAAAATATCAAACTAACCACAACATTGCATTAAGCCAAAGCCTAACCCAGAGCAAGGCTTCTATGATGTCTAAGAGAGGTGAAGAAATTGCAGAAGAAAAATTTGAAGCAAGCAGAGGTTGAATCATAAGGTCATCAATGATATTGGATGATTTCATTGTCAGGAGAGATGAGTGAATCATTGCTTCAAACTGTCCTGCACAGCAGTAGTGACAGCTCCCTTGGTAATTTGTCCATGCAAGGATGCCCATAGAAAACTACCTATTTGATGAAGGCCTCTATTAAGAGGAAGAATTCTGAACTTGCCTCAGAATTTATTAGATCAATAGCCTTAAGTTCCAATACCAGCTGCCTGGAGGTAGAAGAGAGACAAGCAGAAAGCTTATCAGCCCCAATTAAGTTGTTTTGCTCACAACTTCATTTTGTTTATCTTGAAGAAGGTTTCTCATAGTAAATCCTTTTAATGTTTAAACCTACAGAATAAACATGCAGAAGGCTCTCATTGTCAGTCTTCTCCCATCAGCAGTTTGGCTGGTCCACTGAATCCTTCTTTTTCTATATTTGTATATGTCCATCTTTTTCCAATGCCTGCATTGGGTTCAGGGAAGTGCCCTGCTGGCTGTGGCTGGTGATAGTGCTTTTTATGTTTTAAAAATCATGTTTTGCCTTTTATAAAATCAATGTACTTTGAAGTAAGTTTTTTTATGGGCTAAGACAATTTCTGTATTATAAGGACTTCTCAGTATAATTTACTAAAATACTCTTTTCTCAGTTTTTCTTGAGTGTCACCTCTATGTACACTAGAATACACTGATGATTTTATATCCTGCATTTGTATGATCATGTACTAAATGTCATGGTTTATAAAACTCTTAGAACTCTTCCTAACCTGTTCTTTTCTTTTTCTTTTTTTAAATTATTTTTTCAAATGTTCATTTGTTCTTCAACAGTACTATTATGTTTTGGATGTGAGGCATCCCCCAAAAAGCTCACATGTGAGACAGCGCAAGAAATATGATTGGATTGTAAGACTCTTAGCCCAATCAGTGATTTAATTATAAAAGGGTTTTACTTGAGTGTTAACTGAAGTGGTAGGGTATGGCTGGAGGAGGTGGGAATTGGGGTGTGGCTTTAGTTATATATATTTGTATTTGAAGAGTGGTATCTCTCTTTCTGCCTTCTGGTCACCATGATGTGATCTACTTCCCTCAGCCACACTCTCCTCCCATGATGTTCAGCCTCATCTTCAGCCCTGAGGAATTGAGCCAACCTTCTATGAACTAAGACCTCTGAAACCATGAACCCTCAAACAAACTCTTCCTCTTCTATAATTTGCTGGTTGGGTCCTGTAGTCACCAGAACAAAAATGCAGACTAAAAGAAGTACACACTTAATGATGGGACAACTGGTTTTTCCTATAGTACCAGTTGGTTCACAACCCAACTAGTAAGGAAAAACTAAGCACATATATCTGAGGCTGTATGAAAGGTCTCTGTCTCTAGTCATGGAGTTGTAGATGATGCACATTGAGAAATCTTTCTTAAATAGTTGAAGAACTGCCTCTTCTCTCAGCTGTCAAAGTGTTTTAGAAACTGATTACGAAATACCTATATTGTAAAGCAACACAATGGTGCTATCTATTATAATGTGTTTCTCACATTTTTACTTTTTTATTTCTGCATTTTGAGACATAAGTAGGATGGACATATTTTTACCAATCCTCATATTTTTACCAGTCCCATTTTTAAAATTAGATGTTTTAATATGTTTTATTTTAATCATAGCCCTAATTCAGATTACTAAATTCCTATTTAAAAGGTATTGTCTAAAACATTTTCTCATAGATGCTTCTAAGTTTTATGATGTTAAATAAATTGAAATGCTTATATTTATTGTGTAATATTCTTTTCTTACATGTCCCTTGAAAAATAATATATTTAGCAAACATCTGAACCAAATTTTGTGTGATTACTTACATATTTGTGATGTTATAGGGAAATAATTTGTTTTCTATCTGCCCTTTATAAAAGTTTATTAGCATTTACTTTATAGAAATTAATGAACAGGAATTAATAATAATGGTAGATTTGTGTAAAATAAATGTAAAATAGCCAGATTGTTCCTAGTATTGGACAGTTTAGAAACATATTTTTTTCTCATCTTCAACATAGTTCAAAATTTTCAATAATATTTTCCCCAAATTAGAGAAATATCAAAATCATTCATGGAACACCTACATTTCAAACCACTAATATTGATATTTGATTATCAACGTCAGCTTTAACTTCCTGAAAATAGTCACCTTCTTGAGTCAGAATGTTCTGTTACATTGCATTTTATTTTTATAAAAAAACAAAAGCGGAATATTTTCTCTGATATAAGGAGGCTGATTCATAGTGGGATAGGGAGGGGGAGCATGGAAGAATAGACAAACTCTAGGTAGGGCAGAGGGGTGGGTGGAAAAGGGAGGGGACACAAGGGTTAGAAATGATGGTGGAATGTGATGAACTTTATTATTCAAAGTACATGTATGAAGACACAAATTAATGTGAATATATTTTGTATATAAGCAGAAACATGAAAAATTTGTGTTGTATACCTGTAATAAGAAATATAATGCATTCCACTGTCATAAAAAATAAAAAAAATAAAATTAAAACTAAAACAGAAAGAAAAATTCTTCAGCCAAATAGCAAAACTATTTTAGCATGATTTGTGTTTTAAATGGCCAGAGCTCAAAATGTATACATTTCTAGTAAGAAAAAATATAAATAAATCTCCTTTTATACATTTTTAAATCAACCACATGCAGAAAGCTGATAAGGAATGCTGTTATATTCTCTTTTTTTTTTTAGCAGACATTTTCTGATAGGTAGTTTATAATGCAATACCTCCTTTTTCCAAACTGTCAAAATGTTGGTAGAGATACCTAGTATAACTTGCACTGACTTTAATAGGAGTGGTTGGACAATTTTGAAGGTGCCAATTGTCTGACTACACATATAATAGGATTAGCCAAAGTGGCTACTGCTATGACAAATGAAGGGTATGAAATTTCTCATTCTAATTCTGCTTATATCAAGTGAGTCTGCGTGCAGGTCATATTTTTGAACTCATTAATCTTTCATTATGGTTATATATTTTTTATAATGACATAGATTTACATAGACTTTGTGAGTACTAGAAAATTTCCCAGGAAATAAATAATTCTTTAAAGATAATTCTCAAATATTTTTTAGGTGAAAAATAATCTTGTAAAGTTTGAGATATTATTCAAATATTAAGTTTAAATTCATATGTAAATCCTATCAAAATCAAATACAAAGCAATCACTTAATTTAACTAATTTTTTAAAAAATTTTAATTAAAAATGAGAATTGTATCTAATTAGACTGTACCAATATTTATAGGTTGTACACAGTATGATACCATCACACATATATGAATCTACCACAGTCAATCTCTACACCACAGTAAATCTCACCATGTGCATATCCACAAGATTGGGATCCTAATTAGAATAAGATATATTCCATGCTTATAAAAATATATCAAAATAGATTCTACTGCCACATATAAATAAAAGAACCAATTAAAAAAAAGAAAACATACAAAAATTTTATTCAGTTCATTCATATCTACACTTTAACTACATATTATATTTGTAATTTGGGAGAATTTACTTCTCCTTCTTGAATTTATTCATTTTTTCATTTATTAGTGATAATAAAGATTACTACCTTAAAAAGTTTTAGCAGTTATACAAACTCTCAGCAGATGACAAGACAAAACAGCACATTATTATTGGCAGTGGCTGCTAATTATATTCGATTTTTTCTCTTATAGTTTATTTATTTTGTTACTTTCTACTGCTTTTCAGAGTTTATACATATTATTTTGTTTTAGCAGTTTATTAACAATATATTATTAAACCATAGTTTCTGTTAGAAGAGAAATTTAGAGAAGTTAGGTGACTTACTCTAAACACCATTTGCAGTCATGGAGTTTGACTGTGGGACAAAGATTATAAAAAAATTAAGTAAAATTCAACATGGGCTAAATAATTCAGCATGGAAGTTATCATTATAATTAGACAAATGATGTGTGGATTTTATACTTGATATGATATGTATGCATTTGGTTGCCAAGAGGAATTTAATAAGTATAGTTTACTTAATTTTTTGTTTCATTGTTTATTTTACAGAAGAAGACCTCTAGACACAGGTTGTACAAGGTTAGGCAGAAACTATACAGATCACTAAGGTCCAAGTTCCCTCTTTCTTCTAATACAAATCTATGGAGGTCATAAATTTAAAAGGAATTCTTAAGCATCTGTTCTTTCTTGGGGATCTAGAAGGGAGTCTATTACATTTAACTTTTCTATTTATAGAGGTTCCCATATTCCTTGGATCTTAGTCCCATTCTCCATATTTAAAGCCAGAAATGGGACATTTTCCGATATTTGACTCAATCTCTGACCTCTATTTCACCATATCATTTTTCTCTGTCTCTTCTGCTTACTTTCCCCTTCCTTCAAGGAATATTATTATTACATTGGCCTCACTTGTATAAGCCAGTACAATCTTAAACTCCTTAACTTAATCATATTTTATAAAGTTTCTACTCCCATCTGTGCAGCTATGTAACCTAAGACATGATGTCTTGTGGTTGGGCTGTTATTATTCTTACTGTACTTACTGCTTTAAATGAATTCTTCAACTAAACTTTAACATATATCAGTTAAAAAGATTTTATATATACACAAAATTTTACCAGTGATAAAGCAACTCTGAGATTTACCTGTTCTTCCTTGCTTCATAATGTTTTAAAATATTGTTGTTTTAAAATTTATCTTTTTATTTTTTATTTTATATTTTCCAGAGTAAAAAAACCACCAATTTTTTTTAATGAAGAAAATAGTTTAGAATTTTGATAAAAATATTGTTGAATGTCAATAATATTTAATTACTATGGGTTGCATAGATGTCCCCTTAAGGTTTGGTCCTTAGCCTGTGATTCACTTGGAATGTTGAAGCCTTTGAAAAGTGGGGCCTGGTGGGAGGAATTTAGGAAATGTGGTCATGGTCTCAAAAGAGATTGTGGGATTCAAGTCTATTCCAGTTCCCTCTCATTCCTTTCCTCCAACCGTGAGGGGAGCAGATTATTCCACCACACTGACATGATTTGTATCACCTCACCATGGGCCTGAAATCAAGAAGGCAAACTCATCAAAACCAGAAATGTTTATGAATTATACCAGAGTTTCTTCAGTGTACCTATATGATACAAAAGATTATACAATTTTG
Organism: Spermophilus citellus; assembly: GCF_964194105.1. Lineage (NCBI taxonomy): Eukaryota > Metazoa > Chordata > Mammalia > Rodentia > Sciuridae > Spermophilus > Spermophilus citellus. The sequence continues at coordinate 56,525,860 of NC_138182.1, read as the reverse complement.
CAGTTCACTAGCTCTTAAATTACAGGTTATAATAAAACCCTGTGGGCAATGGATATGGCTGCATCACCATCTTTCTTTTTAAAATACTAATAAACAACATCAAATGTTGATCAATATAGAAACTATTGAAAAAATTAACAAAACAAAAAGTTGTTTCTTTGAAAAAATAAATAAGATCGACAGACCCCTAGCCATACTAACGAAGAGAAGAAGAGAGAGAACTCAAATTACTAACATACGGGATGAAAAAGGCAATATTACAACAGACGCTTCAGAAATACAGAAGACAATTAGAAATTATTTTGAAAACCTATATTCCAATTAAATAGAAGATAGTGAAGACATCGATAAATTCCTTAAGTCATATGATTTGCCCAGACTGAGTCAGGAGGATACTCACAACTTAAACAGACCAATATCAATAGATTAAATAGAAGAAGCAATCAAAAGACTTCCAACCAAGAAAAGCCCAGGACCGGATGGGTATACAGCGGAGTTTTACAGAACCTTTAAAGAAGAATTAATACCAATACGTTTCAAGTTATTTCAGGAAATAGAAAAAGAGTGACTCTGCCAAATTCATTCTATGAGGCCAACATCACCCTGATTCCGAAACCAGACAAAGACACCTCAAAGAAAGAAAACTACAGACCAATATCTCTGATGAACCTAGATGCAAAAATCCTCAATAAAATTCTGGCGAATCGGATACAAAGGCACATCAAAAAAATTGTGCACCATGATCAAGTAGGATTCATCCCTGGGTTGCAAGGATGGTTCAATATACGGAAATCAATAAATGTTATTCACCACATCGATAGACTTAAAGATAAGAACCATATGATCATCTTGATAGACGCAGAAAAAGCATTTGACAAAGTACAGCATCCCTTTATGTTCAAAACATTAGAAAAACTAGGGATAACAGGAACTTACCTCGACATTGTAAAAGCTATCTATGCTAAGCCTCAGGCTAGCATCATTCTGAATGGAGAAAAATTGAAGGCATTCCCTCTAAAATCTGGAACAAGACAGGGATGCCCCCTATCACCAGTCCTATTCAATATAGTTCTCGAAACACTGGCCAGAGCAATTAGAGAGACGAAAGAAATTAAAGGCATAAAAATACGAAAAGAAGAGCTTAAATTATCACTATTTGCGGATGACATGATTCTATAACTAGAAGACCCAAAAGGGTCTACAAAAGAACTACTAGAACTAATAAATGAATTCAGCAAAGTGGCAGGATATAAAATCAACACACATAAATCAAAGGCATTTCTGTATATCAGCGACAAAACTTCTGAAATGGAAATGAGGAAAACCACCCCATTCACAATATCCTCAAAAAAAATAAAATACTTGGGAATCAACCTAACAAAAGAGGTGAAAGACCTATACAATGAAAACTACAGAACCCTAAAGAGAGAAATAGAAGAGGATCTTAGAAGATGGAAAAATATACCTTGTTCATGGATAGGCAGAACTAACATCATCAAAATGGCGTTATTACCAAAAATTCTCTATAGGTTTAATGCAATGCCAATCAAAATCCCAATGGCATTTCTTGTATAAATAGATAAAGCAATCGTGAAATTCATATGGAAAAATAAAAGACCCAGAATAGCAAAAACAATTCTAAGCAGGAAGTGTGAATCAGGTGGTATAGCGATACCAGATTTCAAACTATATTACAGAGCAATAGTAATAAAAACAGCATGGTACTGGTACCAGAACAGGTGGGTGGACCAATGGTACAGAATAGAGGACACAGAGACTAATCCACAAAGCTACAACTATCTTATATTTGATAAAGGAGCTAAAAACATGCAATGGAGAAAGGATAGCATCTTCAACAAATGGTGTTGGGAAAACTGGAAATCCATATGCAACAAAATGAAACTGAATCCCCTCTTCTCGCCATGCACAAAAGTCAACTCAAAGTGGATCAAGGAGCTAGATATCAAACCAGAGACTCTCCATCTGATAGAAGAAAAAGTTGGCTCCGATCTACAGATTGTGGGGTCGGGCTCAAAATTCCTTAGTAGGACACCCATAGCACAAGAGTTAATAACAAGAATCAACAAATGGGACCTTCTTAAACTGAAAAGTTTTTTCTCAGCAAGAGAAACAATAAGAGAGGTAAATAGGGAGCCTACATCCTGGGAACAAATTTTTACTCCTCACACTTCAGATAGAGCCCTAATATCCAGAGTATACAAAGAACTCAAAAAATTAGACAATAAGAAAACAAATAACCCAATCAACAAATGGGCCAAGGACATGAGCAAACACTTCTCAGAGGAGGACATACAATCAATCAACAAGTACATGAAAAAATGCTCACCATCTCTAGCAGTCAAGGAAATGCAAATCAAAACCACCCTAAGATACCACCTTACCCCAGTAAGATTGGCAGCCATGATGAAGTCAAACAACAATGAGTGCTGGCGAGGATGTGGGGAAAAGGGTACTCTTGTACACTGCTGGTGGGACTGCAAATGGGTGCGGCCAATTTGGAAAGCAGTATGGAGATTCCTGGGAAAGCTGGGAATGGAACCACCATTTGACCCAGCTATTGCCCTTCTCGGACTATTTCCTGAAGACCTTAAAAGAGCACACTACAGGGATACTGCCACATCGATGTTCATAGCAGCACAATTCACAATTGCTAGACTGTGGCATCAACCCAGATGCCCTTCAATAGATGAATGGATAAAAAAAATGTGGCATTTATACACCATGGAGTATTATGCAGCACTAAAAAATTACAAAATCACGGAATTTGCAGGGAAATGGATGGCACTAGAGCAGATTATGCTTAGTGAAGCTAGCCAATCCCTAAAAAACAAATACCAAATGTCTTCTTTGATATAATAAGAGCAACTAAGAACAGAACATGGAGGAAGAGCAGGAAGAAAAGATTAACATTAAACAGAGACATGAGGTGGGAGGGAAAGGGAGAAAAAAAGGGAAATCACATGGGAATGGAGGGAGACCCTCATTGTTATACAAAATTACATAGAAGAGGTTGTGAGGGGAATGGGATAGCAAACATGGAGGGAAATGAATTACAGTAGATGGGGTAGAGAGAGAAGATGGGAGGGGAGGGGAGGGGGGATAGTAGAGGATAGGAAAGGTAGCAGAATACAACAGTCACTAATATGGCAGTATGTAAAAATGTGATGTGTAACCGATGTGATTCTGCAATCTGTATTTGGGGTAAAAATGGGAGTTCATAACCCACTTGATTCCAATGTATGAAATATGATATGTCAAGAGCTTTGTAATGTTGTGAACAACCAATAAAAAAAATAAATAAAAAAAAGAAGTATATGAAAATTATATATATTGCCATGAGCTCATAATAGTCTTCATCCCAATGATTTTTTACAACTTCATATACCTGGTTATTAAACCTTCCATCATGTGTGATTGTTTATTTTTCCTAGATCCCAACACCAACAGTTATAGCTACTAAATCCATTCATAACTTAATTTCATTAGTTGTTGAATATTCACAAATAACTATATTTAGAAAAAGTTCATCCCCAGCATTCTGTAATAAATGCACAAATTATTTTAATCTGTGAAAGTTGTGTGCCCTACATTTAAATATTATCTGAGTATTACAATGTGTAGAATTTGAAAGTTTATAAATTCTACAATGGTGTAGTACACTCAAATCACTTAGCAGTTTTCAGTATAGATGTGTATAAATCACTTAGCAAAAGTTTTCAGTATAGATGTGTAAGTAATACTATGAAAATGTTTTTTAGGCATTTTAGCAATTTTTCTTCAAGTTAACTAATCATATAATAAATTTAAAACTTAGTTTTATTATTTTATATTTCTATAATACTCAGATAAAATTTCACATTTATCTCTTAGTAAGAATAATAACATGAGAAAATATGTTTAACTCATTGTTTATGTAGACTAAGAGAGCCTAGAAAGAAATGTAAAGAAAGTATTTGAGTTGAGAATTCTCTGGACTAAAATAAAATTAAAATAAAATTTATATTACCTTATCTTATTTAAATTTTCTTAGAGAATATGAAAATCTTCACATACATAAAAAGAATATATCTTTATTCATAATACTTTTCTTTTTACCTAAAGAAAAGTACATAGCCAACATATGGGCAAAATGGTGTATACCCAACATAAATTAGATAATAATAAGAATACTGTCTGTGAGGTAGCATATAAAATGATATATGCTCCAGTTATTGCTCTAAATCTAGAAGTTATTTTAAAAACATACTATATTCAAGGTCATAAGATTGATAAAGAGTAGAAAGAAAAATTATATGTTATGTATTCATTTTGAAAATATTCCTAGATGTCAAGTTACAAGATGCTGTATTTAAAAAAAAATATGACTCAACTGTTGGAACAGAAAAGGAAGTTATACCCAATAATCAAAAGATAATTAAAATTTATTTTATTTCAATGAAAATGAAATTATTTAGACTGGTCAATGAAAATGGCATCAGTAAACCAGTGAAAGAAATGCATAATATGAACCTGTAGAATTTAATAGGATTCTAACTGCAGAACTATATAAAGTCCAGAAGATGGCAGCTCAAAAAATAGTATTATTACACATGAATAAATGCCCAGGAAATGTAAACATCAACAGTTTATGGACATTAGAGTTTAAGAATTTCACATTCTTTATCTCACACCTCCAATAGAGGATCTTGCACTTCTGATTAAAGTAACTGTGAAGGGGCATCATTTTTGTAATGCCAATTCCATGGTTGTTCTGATACTTGGTGTTTGTGTGCGTGTGTGTTTGTGTATGTGTGTGAATGTGTTTGTGTGTGTGTGTTTTGTCCCATTCATGTATTCCTCAGAATAATTTTAGATGTTGAATCTGCTCAATATAAATGCATATAGAAAAGTAAATGAATTGAAATGACTTATAAATTAAAACCTTACTGTGGTCTTCATGAACTCTTTTTGAAACTCCTAATTTTACTCTGTGCTTATTTCAAGATCACACAACACTCTCTCATACGGGGCTTCACACATCTATCAAATAAAGAGGAAAATTTGTGTCTTTCCCCTTAGTGTAATATTTCTTATATTAAATATTTTATCATTTTAAAGATTAAAGACTTTGGTTAATATGGGATGATACTTTAAAATGTACTCAAAACTTGTTCTTTGACAACTATAAAATTTGAGAAATATCTCAATGTTTTGAATACTTTAACAAGGACGTTATTCGCAGTTTTCATAGAGTACATAATATAAGAGACAGATTAATATGTCCTACATAACTTTATTTTATCTTAAGAACAAAATCAAGTTTTGTAGGCATAATTTTATTCCTCTTATTCTTGTTGAATTACAATATCATGAAAATTTGTGATTTAGTTTACTTTCTAGATTTTAGATTAGTACTTTGGAGAGTAGCATTGATAGGGAGAAAATAGCAGAATGGAAAGGATACACGTTTTGAAATTGAGGGTCTTGTTTTGAAAGCAAAGCAGGTTTACCTATTTAACCAAGTAGCTTCAACAACTTACTTGTCTTTTCCATTTCTATTTTTTTCTCACCTCTGAATTGGAGGCAATAATAATCTTCTTTACATATGTAATTAGTTTAGAGATAATATAAATATAGACTTGACACAGACAGTCAATTTATAGATGCTGATTGTCCTGATTACTAATGACATTCTGATTATTGCTATTAACTTAATCTTTTGATTTCACATAAAAGTATACCTCATTAAAAAATTTAAAATAAATAAATAAAATTAACTCAGTATCTCACTTGGAACATATGCTAAAGCCATATACAACATGATTCATTTTTGGTGTATTTTAAAAGCTTTATTGAGGTGTAATTTATACATAGTAAACTGCTTGTTTAACATCTACAATTTGATACATGTTTACTTATATAAAAATCATCCATGCAATCAAGAGAATGAAAACATCTGTCAAATAAACACAGTAAACATTAATCTTTAAAAAATTTTACACAGCTAATAAAGTAAAAATTTTCATATACAAATTGAAAAAATGCATTTTTTTCCTTTTTACTTGATTATATTAATTTTTCAAAACACAGTTAGTGTTCACTTTCTTTTCATATATACTATATGTCCAAAACTTCATATCACACACACAAAATCTCCCCCAACTCCTTTTATTTTTAGAAATCTTATGTCGTATAGAATAGCTATTTCTACAAAGAATGAATTAAGCAATAGAGAAATTTAATTCTCAAAAATGCAAAGCTTTTTTAAGATGAATGCATTGACTTCAGCATGCCATCATACATCCGTCTGCAGGATATATTATTTCCATTTTCAAACCAGTTGATTTATTGTCACAAGTTGACTTCTGAAGCTACAGACAATACAAGAGTTTGGAAATGGGGAAGGTGAAATCTTCTGCTTATACTTTGCATTAGGAATGCAAAAAGTTAACTCAGAACCAAAGTACACATTCTCTAGGACCAACCAGCTAGCTTTGGCTCAGGAAAACTTATATGAGAAAGAGTATGAGAAACTAATTCTCTAGAAAAGGACAAAAAAGCTGTTTAACCATATTTACCAGAGTTACCAAAATTGCATAGGACCACAGCAGAGCACAATACTTAAAGATCTTAGTGCTCCTAATAAAGAAATACACTCAGTGTTTAAAGTATACTTTATACAAGGCTTGTGAGAAGATTAAGACAGATTAGAATTCAAAATGAGATTTGACTTTTTAAAATACAAATCGTATTGTTAAAAACTAGTCAAATTTAATATGAGAAAATATAACATGTAAGAAGAAAGTGCTTCAAAAAAAAGAAATTGAATGTATAAAATGAAATGCACTACATAGTATAAACTAATTAAAATTTACCAAGAAAATCTTGCAAAATATATCAAGACACTATTCTTCTGACATATATCTATGGGATGCAATAAAATATTAGATTAACTATTTTTAATGCATTAAAATACTGATAACTGGGTGGTGACTGCAGACAGATAGGGTGTGGCTGCAGGAGGTGGGTCACAAGGGATTGCCTTGGGGTTTATATTTTGTATTGATAAGGAGAGTTCTCTCTGTTTCCTGGTGCCCTGTCCTTAACTGCTTTCCTCCACCACATTCTTCTGCCATGAAGCCCTTCCCTACCTCAGGCCCTGAATAAAGGAGTAAGCCATTTATGGACTGAGATGTCTGGAACCATGAGCCACCAAATATATTTTTCCTCCTCTAATTGTTGCTGTTAGGTCTTTTAGTCACAGTAGTGAAAAAGCTAACTAAAACAGAAACTGCTACTGAGAAGTGGGGTTGTTGCTATGAATAACCTAACTATGTGGTTCTGAATTTTTGGAGCTTTAGGGATTTTATGGGAGAAATTTCAAGAAGTTTAGAGATGAAAGCTAGAAAACTTTTAGAAAGATGTAAAAGGAGCTAAATAGGTGATTCTGATCAGAACTCAGAAGACCAGAATGCCAATCTGATGGTGTATAGTCAAGAGTAGGCTGAGTTTTCAGAGGAGGAGAATTCTATTGGAAACTGGACAAAAGGCCATTCATATTATGTCCTGGCTAAGAAGTTGCCCATCTTTTCTCCAAGTCTTGAGACTTTCTGTGAGGCTGAATTTAAAGGTGATGGATTTCTTAATCTGGCAGAAATTTCTAGTCATTTTAGCATTCAGGCAATGCATGGGTATGGTATTACTGACGGCTGTTAGCCAAGTTTATTGTGATAATCAAGAGCCAATAGCAGAGCAGAAAGATTTGAAAAACTTGCAGTTTGGCTTGAAACCTGCCAGTAAATCTATGGCTAAGGAAGATGTGATTCTTAAAGTCAATACAGTTACGCTAAAGAAACACTAAAGTGGGGCTGGGATTATGGCTCAGCAGTAGAGTGCTCGCCTAGCACAAATGGGTCCCAGGTTTGATTGTCAGCACCACATGAAAATAAAGGCATTTGTTGTGTCCATCTACAAAAAAAAATGCTCTCTCTCTCTCAAAGAAGAAAGAAAGAAAGAAAGAAAGAAAGAAAGAAAGAAAGAAAGAAAGAAAGAAAGAAAGAGAGAAAGAAAGAAAGAAAGAAACTAGCAAGAAAGATAGCTTAATTAAGGACATCTCAGGAAATGGCAAGATTACACCCATCTAGGTTCAAGAGTGAAAAAGTAAAAATCCCTTTCAGAAGAGACCATTGCTGCACCTTCCTTGTAGTCATGGGGTTAGAAAGTTTGTTATTTTTTTTTAAACCATGCTTAGCCACCATGCACTCAGAAGCTTGGCCTCTGCTCAATATGGTGGCAGGGCTTGGCATCGCCCACATTGTGCTTTTTCTACAGGTGTGCTCAAGTTAGCAGGTCATGGAGGCTTCCACCAAGATCTCAAAAGGAGGCCCAAGAGGGCAGGCAAAGTGTAGCAGGGTTGGAGTCAGATGTGAGAAGAAAGCCAAAACTGCAGTGGAGACCTCTGAAATTAAGAAATGACAGTGCCATGGAACATCTGCCAAGGAAAACTACAGGAATCAATCAGAGAAAAGCCAAGAGAGAAGCCATGTGGCCTGCAATGAGCATGGTCACAGGAACCCATTGGAGAGAACACCATAATGCAATGTTCTTCAGATCCCAGATGTGGTACTACAGGAATTGTTTGCCCAGCTGAATTTTTTTCCTTCTTAAGTCCCATCTCTTCTCTCTATGCACTTATATCTCTTCATAAAAATGTTTACTCTTTATCTTTATATACTGGATGCATTTAGCTTATTTTTTATTTTTATAGGAGCTCATGCTGACAATTTCACTTGAGATTTAAAGGTGACTTTGGACTTGTACTTTTGGAAAATCCTGAAACTACAGAGACGACAGGGCCTACATCTGTTTTGCATTATGTGGTGGGCATGAGCTTTTGGGTGCCAAGGGGCATAATGATATGATTTAGATATGAGAAATCCCCCTAAAACTCACATATGAGACAATGCAAAGAAAGGTTACAAGTAGGGTGTGACTGGAGGATGTGGATCTTTGGTTATGTGCCTTTGGGGTTATATTACCTTGTAGTTAAGAGAGCTTTTTCTGCTTCCTAGTGTCAGGTCCCCAGCTGCTTTCTTCTGCCACATACTTCCATCATGATGTTTTGCTTCACCTCAGGCCCCAAGGACTGAGAACTCTGAAACTGTAAATCCCCAAATAAACTTTTCCTTCTTAAAATTGTTCTCATCCAGTAGTTTGGTTGCAGCAGTAAAAAAAATAAAACTTACTAAAAAAATTAGTTCATAAAATGTAAAATCAGCAAATCAGTCATGGATGAGTGATAGTCATCTGAACAAGAGAGTATGTTATTTTTTGCAACTCTTAGATAACATGGCTAACATAGAAGTCTCACTAGGTGACATCAAGACTCAATTTAAATTGTAATAATTAATATCATGAGGTACTAGCATAAAGATTAACACTTATGCAAATGGAAATACTAAAACACCCAGAAATTGATTCCCATTTATCTTCTACAATGTTGTTGTTTTTTATTTTTTTTTCCTCCTAGAAAATCACCAAAAAATACAGTGGTAGATGAACATTCTTCAACAAATGTTCTGGAATGACTGGTATCCATTTGAGAAAAGAAATATAAACTCCCTACTTCATCACAAAATGTACTTAGGACAGATCATTATAATAGCTAAAATCATAAAGCTTAAAAAGACACATAAGAAAGAGTCTTACAATCTGGCAGTAGTGAAAGATTTCTGATTAGATGATAAACTGCAATGTCAAATAATGAACTGTAAAATCCCTCAAAAGTAAAAAAAAAAAATGATTCTGAGATAAGGATCATGCAAGCCCCAGACCAGGAGAATTTTTTTTTTATTTTTATATTTATATATATTTTAATTTATACTAATGTTTAATTTATAATTTTAAACTTATTTGCAAAATATACTTCTGACAAAAAAAACCTGGCAGTCAATAAATATAAAGAAGTTCCTGCAAGTGGTCAAAAAGAGGGGAAAAAATTCCCCAAAGCAATAAAGTCAAAAATTTGAACGGGCATATCACGGTAGCACAAATGGCCCATTAGTTCCTAAAGAGATCTTCAACATCATCAGTCATCAAAGGAATGCATGCTTGAAGTTCATGCTTATATTGGCCAGGGATTTTCAAAGAAATAGAATCTCTAAATTATTCTGTTTCCTTGGAGGGCCCTGACTATTATACGAACAACTATATGAAAGAAAGAGAGGGGAAATACTGGAGAGAGAGAAGAGAGAGAGGGAGAGAGAGAGAGATCAAATAATTTTTCACACAAGCATAGCATAAGTGGTAGGTGGGGACAGAGGAAAGAGCGACAGTACAGCCTGATACAGAAGACTGTCTACTGGAAAATTCCCTTCTCTTCAGAGGAAGTCAATTCTTTATTCTAAGAACACCAACTGATTGGATTAGATTCAGCTTTATTATGAAGGTAACCTGCTTCACTCCGAGTCTACCTGATTCATATTTTAATGTCATGTAAAAAACCCTAACCTCCCAGGAACATCCTGTGCACTGTTTGACCCAATATCTGGACACTGTGGAGTAAGCAGATTGGTACATGATTTAATTCACATAATTAAATTTACTGTAGTGCATTCTTCATACATTTTACATGAAAATAATAAGAAAACTACATATAATTATTGAATTCTAGCGAAAGACATACAGGCAGAAATATTGAGGGGGTACAATAATAATAAATTTCTATTGGGCTGGGGATGTGGCTCAAGCGGTAGAGTGCTCGCCTGGCATGAGTTCGGCCCGGGTTCGATCCTCAGCACCACATAAAAAAAAAAAAAAAAAAAGAAAGATGTTGTGTCTGCCAAAAGCTATATATATATAAACTTCTCTCTCTCTCTCTCTCTCTCTCTCTTAAAAAAATTCTATTCTATTGCTTGCATGTGTGTCTCTATTACTTATGTGTGTCAGGTACCTGTGTAATCATATCAGACTTTAATTGAGATTTAGAAATGACTTCTCACCTCTAATACTCAATATGACATACTGTGATCTTCTGGAATGCTTTCTTCTTCCAAGCAATACTTATGTAGAACCTGTCATCACTTAGTTAAGCTAACACCTCATTTGATTTCCCAAGATGCACCACTGATCGCTTTCCCCAGTGATTTATCAGACCAATTAGTTTATATTGCTTTTATAGCATTTGCCATGTTTTAATTACTTTTTTTCTTTTTCATGCTTGTTCAACAACATTATATGTAATTACTAACTTGTTTGCCCAAATAAAACATAAACTTACTCTGGTCAGGATCAAGGAATTATTTAACTTGCTTTGTTCTTAATTCTCACTGTACAATCATTCTAATATATATTCTAAAATATATATTTGGTAAACTTGTTACTTTGTATAACTGTCTAGTACATTTCCACAAATCTGGAAGATTAAAACAATATATGTTTATATATCACAGTCACAAGACTAGAAATACTGTAACTGGTTCCTAACAGTGATGCAACCAAAATGTCTCTGAGGGTTTTAATACTAACTGAGATTTTGGCCAACCTTACATGGATGTTGACAAAATTAATTTCCTCATAATGTTAGAACTTATCATGACTTGCTTCCTGAGGTCAGCGGAAGGGAAGAATATAGAATTTCTTCCGTTTCTGCAACCTAGATCCTTTTAATAGGCCCATGTGATTATATAAGATGCAACTAAGTAAACCTGTCTCTGCTTTAACCTGAAGCCAATAGATCAGTTATCTTAATTATGTCTGCAAAATCTCTTGGCCTTTGCCATATGATGTAATATTATTTCTGGAGTGATATTCCCACATCCTTGCTATTTCATTTGGTTAAAAAAGAGTTAACAGTCCATGTCAACTAAAGAGGTGTGGGCTTCAGAATAGCATTGATCATTCAAGATCATCTTACAATTCTGCACGCTGTTGGGAGTAATAAACAGTAATGATACCTATTTGCATAAAGCATTCAAAATTTTATCAAACCCAGCTATGCACTTGCAAACATTATATCATTGAACAAATTGGCAAGAAGTGTTCAACGTGGGTATCTCCAAAGCACTCAATATATATATTCCTGCAATAACATTGCAAATATGATAATTGTTTTCTAATAATTGTCATTTTTTGGTAGTTCAAAATTTCTTGGGATCTTTTTTTTATTTGTTTTAATTAGTTACACATGACAGTACAATGATCTTGACATATCATACATTTGAATCAAATGGGATATAATTTCTCATTATTCTGAGTGTACAGGTTGCAGAATCACATTGGTCATACAGTCACGTATATATTGATGTTTGTATTTAACAGATTCTTGTGATTCCAGTGACTTTTAATCTACCTAGTTTATAATAAAATTAAAAAAATAAATAAATAGAAATATTCCTACTCAAATGATATGTAAAATTTTAAGAATGATTTTTGCAGGATAAGAACCAGCATGCTAGAAATACATGATAAACATTTATATAATGAACGACACTGAGGTCTAAATCTTTTAGATAGCATGAAATCGAAGTTGACTAGACATCAGAGGCATTTATGTACTCGAATTTATTTGTTCTTTTAAAAAATCTTTGTTCAAACATTTCTATTGGGTAACCACAATAGTACCATGTTTTTAAATTAAAATAGCATTTTATATTTTCATTGGAAACAGAAAGATGTATACATACTACAAAGCAAATTTCCTATGGGTGCAATGTATTTATGACTCAAAGGATTTTACATTTAAAGCTTTTTGACTGTGATTTACAAAAATAATCTATTTTTAATGAGCTAACAAATTCCTTAAAAGCATGTTTTTCAACTCCAATATACAATGAGCAAATAAAAACAAAATGCAAAAGGGAAAAAGAAATATTGGCCTTTTTTCTTTGTTTGGCTACAGACAATAATTGGCTTAGTCCCAATGCATGGAGTGTTAATGCAGCATTTAAATGGCACATTAGTACTTCCCTTCTAAAAAAGAGAATTTATTGTCAGTTCTCTTCTCTTGTGAATCCTTTCCCTTTACATCATAAAATAGTTTTTCCAAACATAACTATAGCAGAGAAATAGAGTAAAATTGTTTTATAATGCATTATATTTTCTCATGAACTGTTTATTTTATTATAAGTAGAGAAGTTTTACAGAATATATTTAAGATTTTGTTGGTAAGCAAATTTATGTTATTTACTTTAAAAAATAGAATTAAATTTCAAGTATTATAACTGGTTCTATTTCAAATACTGCATACATTTATTGTAAGGGTTTTGTGAAATACACTGAAAAGATGGTGTTTATTGTTCTTAGTTCAAATAAACCAAAATATAGAGTATTTTATCTTTTAATAATAATATTTTTAAAAATTTAAAAAACAATTAGTTGTAGATGGGCACAATATCTTCATTTATTTTTAAGTGGGGCTGAGGATTGAACTCAGTGCCTCACATGTGCAAAGCTATCACTCTACCACTGAGCCACGACCCTAATCCCATGATTTTTTTTTTAAATGGAGCTGGCTCTGTAAAGCAAAACATTCATTCAAGCAAAGAATCTGACCTGAAAACATTTTCATCTCTCAATTGGGAGCTAACAAACTACAAAAAAACACACAAATATTCATAAATCAATGCAAGTAGCAGAATATTGTGGCCAAGGGTAGAGAACTTGTTGCAATATATTCATGCTCATATCTGTGTTTGGTAAACCATGAGTATTTAGTTAAATAGTCTAGTATTTAGTTAAATAGGCTTTGCCTTGGTTTCTTCTTTTGTAATATGAAAATAATAAAACACTTCCCTCACTCCTGTCATTTTTTCAGGATGGTATTTTTCTTTCTGTGCCTGGTTTATTTCATTTCTCATAATGTCCTCCTTGCCTGTCCATGTTGTCTTGAATGACAGAATGTCCTTTTATTGTTTAAAGACTGAATTGTGTTCCATTGTGCAAATAAACCACTCTTTCTTTCTTTCTTTCTTTCTTTCTTTCTTTCTTTCTTTTTTTTTTTGTTATTAGAGATTGAACCCAAGGGAGGTTTAATCACTAAGCCACATCCCAAGTCCTTTGTAATTTATTTTATTTTGAGGCAGGGTCTACTCACATTTTCTTTATCTGATGATGGATGCCTAGGTTAATTCTGTAACTTGACTATTTCTAGTAATAATACAATGAACAGGGGAGTGCCATAATTCTAAGCTATAGCTTAGTTATATGTACATATATATACACACATACATATAAAGGCTATGAAATCATTATATTTTAAATATATATATATATATATATATATATATATATATATTCTTAAAAGTTAAATTGCTAAATAATAGTGAAATTTCATTTTTAAGTTTTATAGAAATATTTGTACTTATTCTGTAGTAGCTCTACTATTTGCATTCCCACCAACAGTGTGATAGGGTTCCAATTTCTTTACTGGCTTGCCAATATTACCAAATCAGATCCATTTTACCCATGGCTGAATGCCAATTGCTAAAATGAATTTTGTAAAAGATCAAGGGTTTACTCATAAAGCCATAAAGCAGGTGGATACAGAAGATCCAGCCTCAAATCTGCCTCACTGAGGGTAGAATGTGGAGATATTTTTAGAATAAAGAGTCAGGATGATCTGAGGTGTGGGAAAAATTAATTGAAAGTAAAGAGAAGTGCAGTAATTGCAAATGCATAATCACATTCTATGGTTCTTAAGAAATAGTACTGTTCAGTTAGAATTAAAAACAAACAAACAAACAAAAAATTTCAAACCTCTTCCCATAAAAACTGTGGGTAGAGTTTTGTCCTTCTGGGGAAAAAAAAATACATACACAAAAAAATACATACAAATGAAGGCATTAATGGATTCAACTTGTTTGAGCTTTGAAAGACTTCCTTCAATTTCTTGACATACAACTTAATCAACTGTTAACATCATGATCATATGTCAGTGTTGTTATCTATGGAAACCTGGTAGGGACATCAAATAGTTTATCATTTACCTGAGTCACTTCCAAAATCAATGATGAAAGCAGGTAACTAGAAGCAAATGAAACTGGAAATTTTACTGAGGTTTTCCCTCAGTTTTCCCCAAATTTACTTTTTTTTCTTTTTGATAAAAGCCATTCTAACACTTTTGAAGTAATATTTCATCTTGATTTGTATTTGTATTGCTAAAAATTTGTATTGAGAATTTTTCCTATACCTATTAACCAAGGGTATGTCTTTGTTTAGAAATGTCTACTTCAGTTCTTTCCCAATTTTTACATCAGGTTATATGTTGATTATCTTGATTTAGTAATTCTACATGTATACATATATTAAAACATGATGTACACCATATATTAGGTATAATTTTATTTGTCTATAAAAACTTTAGAGAGTTATTTGACATTAAATAAGTAAATGACATAAAAATTACATACAGTGATAACCTCAATTGTATGTTATTTAAATACAGCAATTATTATATTACCCTCTTGTTTACGATGTTTACTAAATCTAGACAAATTTGTTAATTTTTTAAAATAAAACTTTATGTTTACATTTCAATTTATACTTTACTTACACTTCAACAAAATCATAGTATAGACATGCTTTACACAATAAGAAATGTAAAAAATCAATAAATTGGCATATGTCTCTCTATCTTTTTTCAGTAAATTTTCATGTCTGAATTATAGCAAGTCATTTACTGATCAAACACTGAGACTAAATGATGGTTAAAAACTGCCTGTGAGTGATACAGACAAGTGGTAAAACAGATCAGTTGTGGTTTTCAAATTCCAAATCCATAATTATTCTACTAAATGAGATATGTAAGTAGTAACTGTCATATTTATTATTATTATTTTGTACCTTCTTAAGTTAGTGTTGATGAGTTTATTTTTAACATTGTATCTGGATTTCTCTAGAAATATTTTAATGCAAAATGTATGAAAAAGAATGATTTCTCAAATAATCAAAAAATGGTCAGAGAATTACATTTTAAATTCATACACTTAAAATTAACATATTGGATTTTATTTAATTGAATATATTTGGTTCCCCTACACATGAAATGAAATAGAAGATATGTTTTAACAAGCCTCAAAACAGAGACCTGAAAATGAATAGTAATCATAAATTGCTTAACTTCAAGATATCAACAATTTATAAATTCTGCATTGGGAGAGAAATGTAAACAGAAACAAAAAACAAAACAAAACAAAACAAAAATACTATTACAAGAATGTTAGGTTTAAAAAGAGGTATGAAGATTGTTGACATTGCTAAAGAAAATTCTAATTTATCCTATGCACACATAGCACCCATTTCTGAAATATCTATAACTCTTCTTTCACAGTAAAACAAGAAATTTCTCTTAAACTTTATTAATTGTTTGTTTATAAAGCATTACCATTGGCTTTACATTAAGAAATTATTTATGTTTATAATCTGAGAACACAGTCATTCTTACAGTTCCCTGAAGGAACAGAATATAAATAAATTTTGCTGCTATTACTACTTTATAAACAATCATATAAAATTAATTTATTTTTCAATGTCATGACATTTAGTTCAGCTGCTGTGGAGCTGCTCTTTCCAAATTCACTTTGACATGGAATGAGGAATTGTCATACTTTCATGGAGTTCTGGTTTCAGATAGTTCTGATAGGTAAATAGAAAAAAATAATTTCTACTGGGTATATTCCTTAATGATTATGCAAGATTCTTATCTCTCTTCAAGAAGAATCAATAATTCTATGAAAAAATAATTATAAATATATTGTTAGTTTAATATGAATGAATATCTAAGTTATGGAGGATGACAGTTGTAGGGAAATGATAATAATTTATTATTTATTATTTAAAATATAAGGAAATTAACTTTCTTTTTTTTTAAAGAGAGAGAGAGGAGAGAGAGAGAGAGAGAGAGAGAGAGAGAATTTTTAATATTTATTTTTTAGTTCTCGGCGGACACAACATCTTTGTTGGTATGTGGTGCTGAGGATCGAACCCAGGCCGCACGCATGCCAGGCGAGCGCGCTACCGCTTGAGCCACATCTCCAGCCCTAAAATCTAAGGAAATTAACTTTCTATTGGAAAATATCAATAAAATGTGAAACAAAAACACAAATCTGATTGTGATAATTAATTATTGTCAACATATAAACAAAATTTAAATATAGCTTCCCCTTTGTTATATGGTTTGAATATGAACTGTCCCCTTAAACCTCATGAGACAATATAATTAGATTACAAAACTTGTGGCCTAATCAGTGGATTAAAGCATTGAATGGATTAATAATTTGAAAGGACTATCATACTGTATGGCAACTATTGATAGGTATAGTATGACTATAGGAAGTAGGTCAGTGGCACATGCCTTTGGGGTTTATATTTTATCCCTCAAATCTTGACCTCTCTTCTTCCTGGATGCCATAAATTGAACAGTCTTCCTCTCTCACACTCTTTTGCCATGATGGTTCTACCTCACCTTAGGTCCAGAGCCATGGAATTGGTCAACTATAAACTGAACTAGAAAACCAAAATAAACTTTTCCTGCTCTAACTTGTTCTCCTAGAATATCTTGATCATAGTGATGTAAAGCTGACTAATACACCTTTCTTAATGAGAACATGGGGAATAGTTTTTACTCTTGAGAGAGGATAATACAAAGACTGGAAAATATGAAGAAATTAGCAAGATGGTAGAATCTTAGAAATCTAGAGATCTTTTATCCTTGTGAAATAAAAGATGGAATGTAACAGTTCCCTAATAAAGTTTACTAATCCTCTGTCTTTCAAAAGCAGTTTTGCCACTAATTTTACTCCTATATTCTTTTCTTCTAGTTCCCACTTACTTGGTAAAATGGACAAATGTATTTACTCTAGGATATATGATTCAATCCAGGTACTTTTGAAAGTGAAAAGGTAAGGATTAATCATCAAAGCAGGCAATAGGCATAAAGATTTCTCCATCAAATCTGAATTCTATTTGAGATTCTTCTGATATCAACCTTTTTGATTTCTAAGTGTCTTTTTAGCATTTTTAACAATTTTAACAATTTAGCACTTTTAACAATAAAATACATTGTGGTAATAAAATAATTGTGGTAAGAGTTCTATGCTGCCCTTGTCTCCATTGTACCTCACAGGCTACCTTATTTAGTCATCTTTGTACAAGTAGGTATTACCTGTGCAGAGTTCCTCAAAAGTCAGTTTTAAGCCTCTGCCTCTTTTGACTTCATAATTTGAATTAAACAACTTTATTATTCACATTCCCTTGGTGAGGAATCATGTTGGCTCCAATTAAAAGCAAAGATCTTTGTCGTCAATCAAGGTGCTTAGGAAAAATGTACTCTGGATGTATTTATTAAGGGGTCATAGTGAATTGTGGTAAATATATAAATTGTGTTAAAAGGAAATGTAGAGAAATACCCTCAGAGTTACAGTTGAACCCAATATGCCCAATATTTCTGAAGTCAACTATTTAACAGAATATGGAATGGATTTTACAGATATCAAATTGGCCAAGAACCCCTTCTCAGTTTCTGTTGTTATTTCTAAATATTGACAAGAAGAAATGAGCATAATGTTAGAGGTGATAAGATATATAGAAAGTTTTAGAAAAATGTTATGTAGATATCTACTGACTAGGAAAAAAAAACAAGTTTGATTAGAACCATTACTAATGAAATTTAGTAAATTTGATTTTTATTTAAAAAAAAATCTTCTGTAGTTTTCTGGTCTGGGATTCCCCAACAATATGAGGTTAATTTAGACCCAAAACTAGAATATAGTTATATTAGTGAATCTTAAAAAAATAGAATATTTCTGAAGTTTTTTCAACTATAGTATTGTCACATGAGGAGTAGAATCTACATTCAAAATTACAAAAGAAAACAACTTTGGGTATAAGTTTGGTTTTGTGATGAAGAGTTGAGTATAAATAAACTGGATGCAAGTTAATTGAACAAGATTTCAATTAAGTTTATTAAGAAAAATAACTGCTTTAAGCATGAGATCAGACTGGAGGCAACAGAAGAGAGATTCTTAGACAAGAATGCCTGATAACTATGTAGAAACTGATAGAGCCAGAAGTTTTTAGTCAGTTTAGGGCCTACAGATCTTTCTAAGCTCCTACACAGGTAGACGTAATCAATGTTTGCTAGTATAATTATCTAGGCCTAAGTAACAAAGATAAAGGGATCTATACTGAACACAGAGGTCATGCCAATAAAAGAGATATTTTACAAAAATTAGATGACATTACATAACTTAACTAAATGTTGTGTCTACATTCCTGAAAACTCTGACAATGTTAAAGATTTATGTTCCCTAAAAAGGGGTTTTATTAGGCTTTGTTAGGCCTTGTTATGGGGACAATTTTTCAGGTCTTCCATCTCCTGATAAAAAAAAATTATTAATTTCTCTCATTTTCATGATACTCATAGACAGATTCCAGATACTACAACTGCTATTTTGTATTAATCTTATTTCAGTATTCGTGTCTTTTTGTTTATTTCATAGAAGTGCCTACCCCTAAGGTAAATTTACAACCTGTTCTTCCTGAACCAGATTTTTACCATGGACTCCTTGTCCCACCCAGTTTTTAAAAGGGGACTCCAAACTGCTTGCCTCACTGTAAATTGTCCCCTCTCAGCTCAAAGCAGCAAGAATGGTCACCATACATTTTTCTTACAGCAGTAGGAGGTCCCTAATATCAGAGGGAAAAATTACAGTTAGTATAGACAAATAATTGTGTTAAGTCAAAAAATGAGGGACTCACTATACTCAACTGTATACCAATGATGGTTAGTCAATGATTTGATTAGTCCATAAAACCAGTGGGGAATGTTATGGGCCAGGCTATGACCAAACAGGCTTCGTTTTACTCTGAGACTCCATATCATGTAAGAAAAATTTTTCCCATGGGAAAACCCCACCTCTGTAGCCATTAATAGTTACTTAGCATAACATACTTGGCAACACAAAGTAGCAATTCTTACACAAGGTAAAATTTCTCTCTTTGCTTTCCATTTTTCTTGGGCAATGTACCTTGTCAGAAATTGATTGTCTAGACATTAGTAACTATTATCTAGCTTTTACTAACTAGGGTTATTTTGATGCACTTCCCTTCTGCTTGCTTGTTGCTATGCCAATCTGGAAAGTCCTCTGGAACATACCAATGTACCCATGGCATTGTTTCACTAACTGCCCAGTTGAGCTTCTGTACCCCCTTGCTTGCAGCTACGTTAACCCAGATGTAGTTTTTGCCTTTCAATATCCTAGAATGCTCAGGCTTGGGGCTGTTCCTTGCAGAGACAGTTATGGGTCCTGCAGGGAGCAGTTGCTAGCTGGCCAGCTAAATAAAGATTCTTCAATTTGGACAAACTGGGACTTGGTGTGTTTTCTGAGCAACATTCCCCACAATATTCCTGCCCCACAACAGTTGCAAATGACAAGTAGATAAGTTCTGGCAAATATTTCTCAATATTTTCATTTACATTTACAGGTCAGGTGAAATCAAAAGAGCAAAGACACATATTAGAACTTCATCTTCAATAAGAGGATTATATGACTGTCAATTTAGTGTCAACTAATACAAGTTTAAATATCTACATCTGTTTTATTTTGTTTACAAATTATTATAATTCTTGTCTCTTTTATTCCTTTTTATGTAAAAATTTTAATTCTGTTCAGTAAATATCTATCTAAGTAGGTTTTACTGTTAATAATATGCAGATTCATTATTGGGTTACATATCCCACTAATGATGTTAATCAAATAATTTCTGACTGTATATTTTTAACATTGCAATCAAAACTTACTCAAACTATCAGTATAAAACTTAGTTATACTAAAAATCAAATCAAGCAAACAAAATAAATAATAATTTCCCATTATTATAAAATAGTAATCAGTTATCATAATCTTTTAAAATAACTGACTATATTACATTTCAGATAAAGTTTGAATGAAGTTTCATTGTCTCACTATGCTAATTGAGCAATATATATTATCATAACTCAGATAAGTAGATCTTACTTGAGCAATTACTTAATTCACAAAATGGAAAGTATAAAAGAAAGAGGAAGTCTTGTTAAGGAAGTCAGGGCCTAATCAGACATGATGAAGATGGGGGCCTACTTTTCCCTCTACTAGGCACAAGGTATCTGGCTTAATTCCTAGGTTCTTGACCACTTTGAATTAAATTTTGTGCCTGGTGAAAGATAGAGGCTTAATTTTACTATGCTGAATATGGATTTCCAGTTTCTCCAGTGCCATTTGTTGAAGAGGCTATCTTTTCTCCAATGTATGTTTTTGGCTCCTTTGTCTAGTATGAGATAACTGTATTTATGTGGGTTTGTTTCTGTGTCTTCTATTCTGTATGATTGGTCTGCATGTCTATTTTGAAGATAAATGGATGGAATTGGAGAATATCATGCTAAATGAATTAAGCCAAAAAACCAAAGGCTGAATGTTCTCTCTGATAACGTGGATAATGATGCATAGTTGGGGAAACTCATGGGGAAAATGAAAGAACTTTGATTGGGCAAAGGGGAGGGAGGGAGGGAGGGACAGAGGTTATGGAGGCAGAAAGATGTTGGAATGAGATGGACATTATTATCTGAACCTGTATGACTGCACATATGGTGTGACACTACATTGTGTACAACCAGAGAAATAAAAAGTTGTGTTGTAATTGTGTACAATGAAACAGTATGCATTCAGCTGTCACATATACCTAATTAAACTAAATAAATAAATTTTAAATAGAAAAATGCTGAAAAAAAAAGAAAGCAGGAGAGAAAAAGCGATTGTGTGTGTGTGAGAGAAAGGGAATCTATTATATTGCTTTATAAGTTGACTAGTACAGAGACAGAAGAATCAGTTTTAATTGTTTATTAGTTTAATTATTTTATACCTAAGCTAAAATTAGAAGACTTTATACCTGGAATGGTTGTTAGCAATTTGATATATTAATAAAACTCTTTCAAATATTTTACAATTTAAGATTTTTTTAGAACCATACTTTATGCATCACCTGAAGTTAAATGATGCATCCTGCAAATTCTAACACAGAGAGCTCTCTCATATGTTCAAATATGGCTTGACTGATGTCACCATACCTCAAGTGTATTACTTAAAATGCAGAGTGCAAAGAGAACAGCTGTCAGGGTGAATAGTCTAAGTACAGTTTTGAAAGTAGCCTGTTACTGACAAAATGTATTTAATCAGGTGTGTAAGTTTCAGGAAATAGAGTTCATTAAATTGTGATTTTAATTTATTATGGCTAAGAAAAAATATATTTGCACCTAAAATGAAAAAAATGATACAAACCTATCTAAAAAGACATTGAGATTTCAACAAAATAAGTTCATTATTTTTTAACTTAGTACATAAAATTCACTTCTACAAAATTGAAAATAGGGGAGCCTCAATAACTCATTTATTTCACAGCTACTGAAATCATGTGCAAGGATAAGGATTGGTCTTTGAGAGCTGACCTGTTTTTTCTTTCTTACTAAACTGAGCAAACTTATTTATTTTCAAGAAAATATTATGTTGTCCATAGTCATTGTTATACTATAGTCTGAAATAAAACATTGCAATCCATAATCCTGAAAAACAACTAGAATTCAATTAGGGGAATAAAACTGATTTTCCCTATTGACATTCAATGGTCTCCTTGGTAGTCCAAGAAGTTCCCATTTTTACATACAATAATAAATTTCTATCAAGATACTCAGAAACCAATAATAAACCATGTCAACAGACAATATAACAAATGATAACAATACCCTAAAACCAAAGATAAAAGATACTGCAAGAAAGCATAACCACAGGTCAATATTCTGGTGGAAATTTTTGCATATCTCTTCAATAAACTACTAGCAAAGCAAATTTAATACCACTATAAAAGGTTCATAAACTGAGTCTAAGTGAGATTTATTCAAGAGACTCCAGGATGGTTCACAATAGGTAAAACAAACACTGTAATATATTTTATTAACAAAATATAGGATAGAAGTCACATCATCATCTTAGTAGAGACAGAAAAAGCATTTCACAAAATTTAAACTTCTTTATGATAAAAACTCACAACTAGGTTAGAAGAATTGTTCCTCAACATGATAAAGTCCATATAAGAAAAGCCCACAGCTAATATCATACTTAATAATGTAAAATTTAAAGTTTTCCTATAAGGTCACAGTAAAGCAAGGATCTCCACTTCACCACTTCTGTTCAAAAAAATGTTGAAAGTCCCAACCCAAGAAAAAGAAATAAAAGACATCCAAACTAAAAGAAAGAAGCAATATTATCCACTTGCAAATGACATGATATAATATGTAGAAAATACTAAAACTCCACTAAAAACTGTTAGAAATGCTAAAAAGCAATAAACATTGGTGAGGATGTGGGGAAAAAGCACACTCATACATTGCTTCTTGGACTTCAAATTGGTGTAACCAATATAGAAAGCAGTATGGAGATTCTTTGGAAAACTGGGAATTAAACCACTATTTGATCCAGCTATCCCACTCCTAGGACTATACCCAAACTTAAAAACAGCATAGTACAGGGACACAGTCACATCAATGTTTATAGCAGCAAAATTTACAATAGCTAAACTGTGGAACCAAACTAGATGCCCTTCAGTAGATGAATAGATAAAGAAAATGTGGTATAAATACACAATGGAATATTACTTAGCATTAAAAGAGAATAAAATTATGGCAGTTGCAGGTAAATGGATGGAGTTAGAGAATATAATGCTAAGTGAAGTTAGCCAATCCCAAAAAACCAAATGCCCAAATGCCATATGTTTTCTCTGATATAAGGATGATGACTCATAATGGGGATGCAGGAGGGAGCATAGGAGGTAGATGAACTCTAGATAGGGCAAAGTGGAGAGAGCAGCAGGAGGGAGCATGGGGGTAGGAAAGGCAATGGAATGAGATGGACATCATACTCTAAGTAAATGTATGAAAACACGAATGGTGTGACTTTAAGTTCTGTACAACCAAATATATGAAAAAATGTGCTTTATATGTGTAATATGAATTGAAATGCATTCTGCTGTCATATATAACAAATTTGAATAAATTTTAAAAAAGAAATGAAAAATTCAGTAAGATTGGAGGATTAAAAATTAACATGAAAAATAATTTATATTTTTGTACAATAAAAATGAAGTATCTCAAAGGAATTTAAGAAAACAATCCCATTTACAGTAGCATTAAAATGAATTAAATATATAGAATAAACTTAATTTAAAAGGTAAGCTTTACACAATAAAATGTACATAGCATTGATAGAAGAATTTTAAAAAAGATACAAGTTAATGTATTTATGTATTTGAAGACAACATTTTCAGAATGTATATACTACAAATACTAATCCAATCTACAGATTTATTCACTCCCCATCAAAACTCCAATGACAATTTCTACAGAAAATAAAAATCCTAAAATTAATGTGAAACCACAAACATCTTGAATGTCCAAAGCAATCTTAAAAACTAAGAACAAACATGAAGGCATCACACTTCCTGATTTCATAGTATATTATTTATCTTCAGTGATTAAAATGGTATGCACTGGCTTAAAATTAAAATACAAACTAAGGGAACAGAATAGAGACCACAGACATAAACTCCCATATATGCAGTCAATTGATTATCAACAAGGATCCTGAGGATGCACAATGAAGGAGACAATCTATTCAATGTAACATTGTGGTGGTTAAACTGGATATGGACATGTGAAAGAATGATATTTGGTTCTTAACCTACACCACACACAACACAACACAAAAGGATTAAGTATTTAACTATAGACCTTGAAGCTTTAAAATTCCTCAAAGAAAAGATGGGAAAAAATATAATTACATTGATATAAGCAATGACTTTTTGACTATAAAAACAAAAGCAAGGCAACCAAGGCAAAAATACTCAAGTATTATATATGAGTATATAATATAGTAGGTATTATATATGAAATGTGAAATAGCAACATCCATAATGAAATACAATTTTTCAAATTGTATATCTAAAAAATTGTTAATATCCACAATGTGAAAGGAATTATTACAATTCAATAGCAAATAAAAATCAATCAGCAATAGTAACATTGATTAAACAATGATTAAAGGAATTGAATAGCCATTTCTCCACATAATACACAAAGATGTTCAAGAGATGTGTTTGAAAGATGCTCAACAACACTAATCATTAGATAAGTACAATTGAAAACCACAATGAGGTATTATTTCAAAACTTTTAAAGTAGGTATTATATATATTTAATAACAAATGTTGGCAAAAATGTAGGGAAATCAGAACCCTTATACATTGTTGAATATAATATGGTGCAACCACTATGGAAGTTCCTTAAAATATTAAAAATTTTAAAAATGTCTATAGAAGTAAAAAAAAACTAACATATGACATTCTATTTCTGGATATATATCCAAAAGAATTAAATTCAGTATTTCTAAGGGGCATGTGAAGTCCCCTCTTAATTACATGTTTATTCACAATAGTCAAGTTTGGGAAACATCATAAACAGTCATGAAGAATACATGAAGAAAGACAGTGCTATCCAGAATGGAATAGTATTCAGTCTTAAAAAGGAAATCCTGACATATGAAAAAAACTTAATTCTTCCTTTATGATTTTTAATAATAAGGCCACTCCGTTGTTAATGTTCTTACGGAAATTTTAAAAATGATCACAGTATATATTCATTACATATGTGGATAGCTATAAAGCATTTGGAAATTATAAAGTAAATATTAAGGTAAAATATATACTAAAAAGTAGGTGATTAGAAATCTAGACCACCATTTCTGTTTTCTCTTCTCCCTATATAGGCACTTGCCCTTCCCCTTTTCTGCCATATTATAGTGCAGCACCAGTTCTTCAACAGAAGCTAAGCACATGCCAATAGTCTTGGAATTTCCTTTCTCTAGAACCATAAGCTAATAGAAACCCTATTCTATATAAATCACCAGTGACCTGGGATTCTGCTGTAGCACCAGAAAACAGACTAAAGCAGTAGAAGATGGTTTTATAGGAAAAGTACACACACACACACACACACACACACACACACACACATGCCTTCTCACTTGAACTCTAATGTTTACCTTAAAGCATTAAGTAGGCATTATCACACTTTACACTGTTCAAATTCCTTAAAACTTGCTTAATGGCTTCACAGTCGAAGCAATTATCTCTATCACTGCCTAACTGGCAGCTTGTTCTCCAGAGCAAAATTAATAGATATCATTTAATGGTCAGTGCAGTTTCTGACCTTTCCATGACTCTAGGGCACTGAGACTGTTTGTTCAATCCACTGCACTTACATAAAAAGCTGCTGCTAACAGCTTGGATTTAGCATCAATTTTTGATAACAGAAGGTCTTTCACAGCAGGGTCAGCACACTCGGTGTGGTGCAGCACAATGGCAACGAGAACTGTCAATATTATGAAAATGCAACTCAGGAGACTGATGTTAAATAAATGTGCAGCTAAGCTTTCTTATGGTATAATATACCATTTCTGCATTCATTCTATCACATCATTTTGTGCTGAAATGAATATATAATGAAATAAATTAAAAAATAATACATGATTGTATCAGGAAACCAGTATAACTCAAGTTGCATGGAGAGGAAATTCAAGCTGAACAACCCAGAATACATAATGTGCATCCATCTACAGTGTAAGCTTCATATATCTCAAACCCAAATGTATTCACAATTGAAAGAAAAAATGCATGAAAATAATTAATAGTAATATAAAAACTTGAAAATTTTGATTTTATGGTAAATGTATATACTACAATATTTCCAATAAAAGAAAGTGTTAGCAGTGACATTTTATCTCAGAATACAACGTGATAGAATAGATGTAATAATAGCAGTAATCTTAGCTATACATTTTTGTTTATTTGAGGATTTTGATAATATTGGAAGCAATGGGGATATTATTCTGACAATGTCGTGTGAACTGACCCCTCTAAGAAAGACCTACTATTACTTCGAGTAGTCTAGCATTATGTTATTAAATATAACTGTATTTAAATATGTCACATTTTATTCTTACATAAATTCTGCCACAGAAAATTAAATATAAATACTCTATATTTGTCATTTTTAAAGTATTATATTACTAGGACATAAGAGGTCACTTGAGATAGCACTATGTGTTCATCTCACATCTATTAATAATAAACACATTTTTAAAGAATTAAAAAATATCTTTTGAGCTATATTAGTCTGTTGAATAAGTTTTAATCATTAGTATAACCACCTAAAATAAATAACTATATGGCAAAAGATATTAAGTTATCTTTAAATTACATAAAATTCACTCTGGAAACAAATATTCAGAATGCAAAGTATTTTCTAAGGTCTTATTTTGCCTCAAAATGTGTCCTAAAAATAGATGATAAAAGATATAACTCCATTCCTTCCATCTCTTTTATGAGTGTAATTATATCACCAAATATAACTAACACTAGCTATTCTAATAGTATTTGAACTCCAATAGAAAGTAGAGATTCAACATAAGTTACAAAAAAAGTTATTGCAAAAGAATAAGTCTAGAAAGAACTTGGTGCAAATGTCATAAACAAAACTTGGCTTTTCTAGGTCTTTATAAATTGAATTCCAGCATTGAACCCTAACTTATTTCTTATATCTTCCTCTCCTTATTTTATTCAGCTTCACCAGATTCTTCTGTTGGTGACAACTAAGGCTTTGAAATTGCTGGTCTGAAAATGAATCTGCCAGAAGCAATTCTTATTATGGATCTCTCAAAAGCAGTTTAATGATTTAAAAAATGTATTTATGTACCTTCTTCTTGGTTAAATAAATATATCATCATCTAAACAGTAAGTATTAATATAAAAAATGAAATTTTATCAGCAATTAGAAAATGCAATCCTCTCTTATAAAGTGTAGAATTAATGTTTGCATTTTTTGATTTTAAAGAAGGGAATATATATATATATACGTATATATATATATATATATATATATATATATATATACGTATATATATATATACACACACACACACAAACACAGAGAAACATAAATAAATACAGTGACTATAAAAGGTATATGCTGATTTTTATTTGATTTTCTTTGAAGTGAACTTCAAATATTCCTTCCATTGTCTGAAAAAGTGAACTATTAGTCATATTAGCTCTTTAAGAAAGGCTGTGGCATCTTTGAAAATATCTTTTTATTTTTATGACAAACAAGCTTATAAATTTTTCATCAGATGATAGAGTGTCAGGTAGCTTAATTGATTTACTGGTTTCCTAAAATAAATAATTGCTCAGAAATTACCAATTTTGCATCTTCACCATAGCCTTATAAACGTGATTTAGACAATGGAAACAGAAAATCCATTAGTATATTTTCAGTTGGCAGCTATACATGCTTATAATATATTTTTAAATATCTACTTGATTGAATTAGTATTGCTATGTCCTACTCCATTGGAATTACATTTACAGTTACGATGGATGGTGTGCTCCCATATAAAGCCACTTTTCATTGTAAAAGCATAATGATTATAATCAAAATCAATTTCAAGGGCTCCAAGCCCTTTAGGATTACGACACTGGCCAAAATAATGGAAAATTAAAATGATTTAAAATCCATTTTAGCCTTGTGTATCTTAAATATTATACTTTATCACATTATGTAAATTACATATATTTGCAACATAGTCTAGTTTAACAGCCGCTTATGTCCTCATGCAAGTGATAAGGGTGACATACTATCCACTTTGTAATGAGTGCATAAAATGATAATTTTGTAGGCAAACATTCTCATCTCACTGGCAGATGGTATAAAAAGGCTGTTCAAGAACCTTTTCAAAGCAAGTTGAAATAGTCTGATAATAAATAAATAGCAGATGCTGTCATTATAAATTTTAGATAACACACAAAATATTCTTTCAGATTCTTTTTAAAGCAAACTTAAACCAAATTTGTATCCACATATTTATTTTTATTCTGAGATTGACATAACTTCAGATGGATGAAAAATATCAAATACTGCTATAATAATTACAATGTCCTTAAATGATCTCCTAAATATATATACCTATTTTTCTTATAATCATATTAAAACATAAAGTTTTTCAATATATGAAAATATATTGTGAACTATAAATGTAACTCTAAATCTGGATTTCATTTTAACCCTTCCCTTTTTTTCTAAAAATAAAAGTTGGCATTTTGTAAAGGATTTATCCTCAGCATCTTTTTTTTTCAATGACTAGATAAAAAGTTGATTTGGAAGAATTATAGAAAGAATATATCTTCCTTCTTTTATCCCAGGGTGCACTAGTAATTCCCATTGTGCTAAAGTGTGCTTTTTTTGGTTTACAACCTGTTTTATGATATTTCCTCTCTTTTAGTTCTGTAAAATAAAGCTTTTCAATGGTCTTCCTTAATTTTTAAATTACTTTAAACATCATTGTTAACATAGTTCAGAAATTTGTGGCAAATATTTGGAACTCTTGGCTAGGCAGAATATTGTCCAGTATATGACATACCTGCGAAGAAACATCATAAACACCCATCTTTGAGTTTGACTCAAAAGATTTTAAGAGAGTCACATGAGGGCTGGGGATGTGGCTCAAGCAGTAGCATGCTCACCTAGCATGCGTGCGGCCCTGCTTCGATCCTAAGCACCACATACCAACAAAGATCTCTCTCTCTAAAAAAAAAAGAAAGAGAGAGTCACATGATTATATATCTGTTGAACAACAATCAAATCCAGTGTCTTATAAAACATTTGAAAGACAATTTTTTCAACTAGTGTATAATTTGAGTCAAACCGAAGTGATATACTTGGAAGAATATACTATTTCAGTTAAAGATTTTTATTGTAAACAAAATTAAATTTCAGGCATTGCTGTGAGTTTAAATTTTAATTCTCTGTGTAGAAAATAAAAATGTGGTGGCATTAAAAGAGGTCCCATGAGTTTGTCAATTGTGTTATAAATAGAATTCTGGCTGAGAAAATCCTTTCTTTTATACTTCCCTAGAAAACAGAGAGTGTTTCAGTTTTGTTTGTTTCATTTGCAGGTTTTTTTTTCCATGGTATTTATAATACAAGTCTTCCTTTATCTCCAAATAAAAAGAAAAGCATCCTTTGATTCTTTCATACTGATGATTGCCTTTCCCACTTATATTATGATGTTTGAAAATCAGTAAGTAAATATGATTTTTATGTTGAATAACTCCAGTATATTTTAACAGATTTAGCTAAAAAGCAGATTTTATGTAAATATTATGTTTGTCATGATGTCTGTCTGATATAATTTGCATTAAAAGTACTTCTATATAAACAGTGTGGAATTTATATGCATACAACTTTTAAACCTCTATCCCAGGTTCATGTATTTGATTTGAATTATTCTAATTATAAATTTATATTCTTGTAGTGTAATGTATAAGAGATAAACATACTATAGATGATTCTTTAAGCATTGAAAATATAATTATCAAAATCTATAACTTAGCATTTGTTAAATAGTATGGTGAATTTCAAAGTAATGCTGCATTGTGTTGGTTTTGCATTGCTGTAACAAAATACTTAAGAAAATCAACTTAGAAGAGGGAAGATATATTTTAGCTAACATTTTCAGAGGTTTCATCCATGGTTGGATGACTTCATTGCTTTGGGCCTGGTCCTAACTCTAACAGTTTCCATTACCTCCCATTCATTTATGAATCCATCCATAAATTAATCCATTGATGAGATGAGAGTCTTCATGATCCAATCACTTCTCAAAAGTTCCACCTCTGATCATCACAGCATTGGGACCAAGCTTGCAACATATGTACTTTTGGGAAATATTTCCGATCCAAATTATAACTTTTTATAATGGATGTGAACTCATACGTTCCAAGTCAGATTTTTTTATTCCTAAATTCTCTTCTTTGTGGTAAGATCTTCTGAAAATTTTAACCAAAGGAGTTTTACAGTAATTAACATGTAGCTTTTCTGTGTCAGAGGTACATTTTAAGAAGTACATTTGCATTCTAAAACTTGTCCTTTTCCTCTAATTTATGGATACACAAAGAAGGTATACAATACTCAAATTTTCACTCTTCTGATTTGTAAATGATAAGGTGGTCCTGACAGAGTGGTAAAATCACAAGATAAAAAAAGCATAGATGTATCTTCTAAGTAGAAAGATTGTATGGGTATTTCACTGTATCAATGAATCACAGCAATCAAGCAAGCCTCCAGGGTGTCCTGTGAGTTAATATGGCATAGTTTGTATGCTCATCCTTCACAAGTAACCTTTGAGTAAGTCTATCTGCAATTTAATAACCTGGGTATAGATGTTAAAGTATGTTTGTGTGTTGAGCTGTGTGTGTAGCTCAGTGGTAGAGTACTTGGCTAGCGTTTACAAGGCCCTTTGTTCAGTCTCTAGTTACAGCACACACACACACA
The DNA here is from genome assembly GCF_964194105.1 of Spermophilus citellus. Lineage (NCBI taxonomy): Eukaryota > Metazoa > Chordata > Mammalia > Rodentia > Sciuridae > Spermophilus > Spermophilus citellus. The sequence goes on along the minus strand of NC_138182.1, from coordinate 56,494,396 downwards.
CACACACACACACACACACACACACACACCCTACACACACAAAGATACATTTCTATCTTGGAAGAACATATACCAGGATTTTTCTAAGTCCTATTGGAAGAGAATGGGACTTTACCAAGAAAATTTTGCTTTTTTTTTTTTAACTGAACACACATAGTTTAATATAAGAGTACTTGGTCCAGAGACTAGATTTCATTTTATTTGATACCTTGAACAAAACAATAATGAATGCAAAATTTATTTGCATCTTAACATAGTGAGTTGTTGAACTATATCAAAACAATATATCAGCAGTTGAAAACTCAGAAAAATTTTATAAGTGTAAAATACTATTTCAATATAACTTGAGGTTGCAAAAGACATAGGCAAAATGGAACACTGAGTGATTTTTAGTACTTTCCATATACATTAAAAATACATTAATAATCTCCAAGGTTCAGAATGAGTTGTTTGCATTGCACATTTTATAGTTGACAAAATTTATTTGAGGGCTGGAGATATAGCTCAGTTTGTAGAGTGCTTGCATTGCACATGCAAGGCCCTGAGTTCAATCCTTGGCACCAAAAAATAAATAAATAAAAAAAAATTATTTGATACTGCTATGAATGAAATCTCAAATTGAAGATATTTACATGTTTTATGGCAATGATTAAATTTGACACTTTGCATGAGAGTTTTTTTTTATCTTTTTTTTTGAATTTTGCTTCATACATGGCTCTGTAAAACATTCAAACAGACCGAAAGTAATGGGAAGAGTTCTAGTAATATAATGATACTCCTTTTCTATTGTGATATTTTAACCTGAGATAAAAAAAAAATGAAGAATTAGAATAGTCTAATTATCTAAACTCCAATTCTCACAACCCTTCATTAATTTTATTTTTTTTTATTGGTTGTTCAAAACATTACATAGTTCTTGATATATCATATTTCACACTTTGATTCAAGTGGGTTATGAACTCCCATTTTTACCCCGTATACAGATTGCAGAGTCACATCAGTTACACTTCCACTGATTTACATATTGACATACTCATGTCTGTTGTATTCTGCTGCCTTTCCTATCCTCTACTATCCCCCCTCCCCTCCCCTCCCCTCCCCTCTTCTCTCTCTACCCCCTCTACTGTAATTCATTTCTCCCCCTTGTATTATTTTTCCCTTTCCCCTCACTTCCTCTTGTATGTAATTTTGTATAACGCTAAGGGTCTCCTTCCATTTCCAAGCAATTTCCCTTCTCTCTCCCTTTCCCTCCCACCTCTCATCCCTGTTTAATGTTAGTCATCTTCTCATGCTCTTCTTCCCTACTCTGTTCTTAGTTACTCTCCTTATATCAAAGAAGACATTTGGCATTTGTTTTTTAGGGATTGGCTAGCTTCACTTAGCATAATCTGCTCTAATGCCAGCCATTTCCCTCCAAATTCTATAATTTTGTCATTTTTAATGCAGAGTAATACTCCATTGTTTATAAATGCCACATTTTTTTTATCCATTCGTCTATTGAAGGGCATCTAGGTTGCTTCCACAGTCTTGCTATTGTGAATAGTACTGCTATGAATATCGATGTAGCAGTGTCCCTGTAGCATGCTGTTTTTAGGTCTTTAGGGAATAGACCCAGAAGGGGAATAGCTGGATCAAATGGTGGTTCCATTCCCAGCTTTCCAAGAAATCTCCATACTGATTTCCAAATTGGTTGCACCAATTTGCAGTCCCACCAACAATGTACAAGTGTACCCTTTTCCCCACATCCTCACCAGCACTTGTTGTTGTTTGACTTCATAATGGCTGCCAATCTTACTGGAGTGAGATGATATCTTAGGGTGGTTTTGATTTGCATTTCTCTGACTGCTAGCGATGGTGAGCATTTTTTCATGTACTTGTTGATTGATTGTATGTCCTCCTTTGAGAAGTGTCTGTTTAGGTCCTTAGCCCATTTGTTGATTGGGTTATTTGTTACCTTATTGTCTAATTTTTTGAGTTCTTTGTATACTCTGGATATTAGGGCTCTATCTGAAGTGTGAGGAGTAAAAATTTGTTCCCATGATGTAGGCTCCCTATTTACCTCTCTTATTGTTTCTTTTGCTGAGAAAAAACTTTTTAGTTTGAGCAAGTCCCATTTGTTGATTCTAGATATTAATTCTTGTGCTATGGGTGTCCTATTGAGGAATTTGGAGCCCGACCCCACAGTATGTAGGTCGTAGCCAACTTTTTCTTCTATCAGATGCCTTGTCTCTGGTTTGATATCAAGCTCCTTGATCCATTTTGAGTTAACTTTTGTGCATGGCGAGAGAAAGGGATTCAGTTTCATTTTGTTGCATATGGATTTCCAGTTTTCCCAGCACCGTTTGTTTAAGATGCTATCCTTCCTCCATTGCATACTTTTAGCCCCTTTATCAAATATAAGAAAGTTGTAGTTTTGTGGGTTGGTTTCTGTGTCCTCTATTCTGTACCATTGGTCCACCCGCCTGTTTTGGTACCAATACCATGCTGTTTTTGTTACTATTGCTCTGTAGTATAGTTTGAAGTCTGGTATTGCTATACCACCTGATTCACACTTCCTGCTTAGCATTGTTTTTGCTATTCTGGGTCTTTTATTATTCCATATGAATTTCATGATCGCTTTCTCTACTTCTACAAGAAATGTCATTGGGATTTTGATTGGCATTTCATTAAACCTATAGAGAACTTTTGGTAATATCGCCATTTTGATGATGTTAGTTCTGCCTATCCATGAACAGGGTATATTTTTCCATCTTCTAAGATCTTCTTCAATTTCTCTCTTTAGGGTTCTGTAGTTTTCATTGTATAAATCTTTTACCTCTTTTGTTAGGTTGATTCCCAAGTATTTTATTATTTTTGAGGATATTGTGAATGGAGTGGTTGTCCTCATTTCTATTTCAGAGGGTTTGTCGCTGATATACAGGAATGCCTTTGATTTATGCGTGTTGATTTTATATCCTGCCACTTTGCTGAATTCATTTATTAGCTCTAATAGTTTCTTTGTAGACCCTTTTGGGTCTGCTAGATATAGAATCATGTCATCTGCAAATAGTGATAATTTAAGTTCTTCTCTTCCTATTTTTATGCCTTTAATTTCTTTCATCTGTCTAATTGCTCTGGCCAGTGTTTCGAGAACTATGTTGAACAGAAGTGGTGAGAGAGGGCATCCCTGTCTTGTTCCAGATTTTAGAGGGAATGCCTTCAATTTTTCTCCATTCAGAATGATGCTAGCCTGGGGCTTAGCGTAGATTGCTTTTACAATGTTGAGGTATGTTCCTGTTATCCCTATTTTTTCGAGAGTTTTGAACAAAAAGGAATGCTGTACTTTGTCGAATGCTTTTTCCGCATCTATCGAGATGATCATATGGTTCTTATTTTTAAGTCTATTGATGTGGTGGATAACATTTATTGATTTCCGTATATTGAACCAGCCTTGCATCCCAGGGATGAATCCTACTTGATCATGGTGTACAATTTTTTTGATATGATTTTGTATGCGATTCGCCAGAATTTTATTGAGGATTTTTGCGTCTAGGTTCATTAGAGATATAGGTCTGTAGTTTTCTTTCTTTGAAGTGTCTTTGTCTGGTTTAGGAATCAGGATGATGTTGGCCTCGTAGAATGAATTTGGAAGTTCTCTCTCTTTTTCTATTTTCTGAAATAGCTTGAAAAGTATTGGTATTAGTTCCTCTTTAAAGGTTTTGTAAAACTCTGCTATATACCCATCCGGTCCTGGGCTTTTCTTAGTTGGTAGTCTTTTGATGGTTTCTTCTATTTCCTCAATTGATATTGGTCTGTTTAGGTTGTCTATATCCTCCTGTCTCAATCTGGGCAGATGGATTAATTATCCTAATTGCTTTAAAAACAATTATGCCTACAGAGTCGCAAAGCAGTTATTTATTCTTCAGATCTCTTTATATCCCTTTCCTCCTTCAAAACTTCCCTGGTTGTTAAAATATAAAAAAAAAAAATAATAAAACTAACAACAAAACATCAGATTTAGAATTGCAAAAAATAGAATACAGAAATAGCTATTTTCAAGTAATCAATCTGTTATTTGTATTTATGTTGGTTTGTAACTCCTCATATATTAGATAACTACACATGTTTAATTCAAGAAGGAAGATAAAGTTAAAAGAGTTTAGAGTTTTCTTCAGCTTAATCCTAGAGCCTTAGTTTCTTCAGGTCCCTTAAAAAGGATTAAAAGTCAAAATTAAGAATAATTTGTTTATATAACAATTCTGAGGTAATACAGAAATGCATAAGTGACAAGGTAAATTAGAGAATGAATAAGATAAATTACTCATTCTTAAGTGTAATAATTTTTTCATAGTATTATTCTTTGAAAAATGATGCCAGTTATACAGTAGGAAGTATTTTTCTGACAATTTTTATTGCAAAAATATCACAATACAGAGAATTTTACATAATAACCTTCAAAAAATACAACTTTCTATACAAAATAATACAGTATATTGACTTAAGTAAGGAAGATCATTGTATCCAGTGTGGCCAAAATCTGGTAAGTAGAAATTTTTAGTTGTCACCAAATAATTCAAACCCAGGCACAGAAGAAATGGATGATTCCTTTAGTCTTTTCCTGAGTCAAATTCATTATCATTACAATTTTGATAAGTTAATCTACATACCAAGAGATGCAAACTAAATTTCAGAATTCTGTATTATAGCCACCAGAAATAGTTTTTCCCAGTCCAAATAGTTTTAAATGTTTTATTTTTCTCTTGTTTGTTTGACAGAAGCATCAGTTATAACATGATATGAGGCGATTCTATTACTGTTTTGCTTTGGAAAATCATAATTTAAAAAATAATAATCTTAAATATAGGAATATCCATGTATCAGTGACAATTTTGATTTTCAACATTGAAGAATCATATGAATCAAATCATCACTTAAATAGTGTCATTGTAAAATGATCTTGAAGTGCACTGCAGGCCCTTGATCTTCCAAGACACTTTCTGATGTTCCAGACTGTATCTCTGAGTTAGCTAAACATGTTGTGATGAAGTTCAGAATTCATTGTTTCATAGATAGGGTGAATACTGCATCTTCACTCCATTAGCAACTGCCAGATCCACTTTGGATTTGACATTCCCTATCTAATTTGACACAAAATAGCTAATCTCTTTACCCTTTAAATTTCTGATGCGTCATATTGCATTATATTTCTTCTGTCACCTTCCATCACTGTATATTTTGTCACATAGAAAAGCTAGTGTGATTTGACATAACACAAGATGATGGGATCCAAGAGATTTAAAGTAAAGCTAGTCAGTAGAGCAGAAATGTGACACATTGCTTCCAATGTGCAAATACTCACTTTTTGAAAAGTACATATCTTCTAAAAGCAGGTATAGAGGGTGATCCATAATAGTTAAGGGAAAAGTTAAGGGATTTTACCTTTTAATAGCAAATTTAAAACACTGTGCTGCCATATATAAATAACATATAAATGGATTCAAGGTGACAATGGCCAAAAAAAAAATTAGTGTGCTTATATTTTATGTGCTGAGCATTCTCTTAAAGTCAAAATAATCCATTGAAATGTCCCTCAAATTTTGGTCATTTCATTTTTAGACAAAAGTGTAAACTGTCAAGTTTATTTATATCAAAATATTAAAATGTTCTTTACATCTTACTAATAAAATTTTAAGAACATAAAGTTTTAAGAACATGGTAATTTCATTCTTGGTGAATAGATGAATTTCATTTTGAACTTCTTAGAGAAAGAAACAAAATACTTAAAAAGTATGTGCAACATGTTCCATTTTACATAAAAGAAGCATTTATATTTATATGTGCATTTTATTTGCTCTTATTTATGTTATACACATATATATCTATGTTATTTACATATTCTATGTGAATATACTATAACTAGATTATTCTAATGTGAAGAGATATTATTTTAGTAATATTGTTTATTCTCCATGGTCAAGACAAAGTAGAGACAATATTTTTGAAAATGATGTGTAAGTAAAATTAGTACATAGCAAAAAAAAAAAAAAAGTTTATCAGGGGAAATTAAAAGTCCAAATAAAAACTGGGTAAAACTATCTGTCACTATTCAGAAAAAAATGCAGAATTTTCCCAGAAAAAAATGCCCCACATCACACAACTGAGACTTTTTACCCTTGGAGAGGAGCAGCAGCTCAGTTCCAGCACATTTTGTATTCTTCACATTCCTTTGTATATAAATATGTGAAGTAAGGTATCAACATGTTATGACTAATGTTAATACCATAAATGTTACTGCCTTAACTGTGAGTTTGTGACCTTATCAACTGATTCTCCTGTTTTTAATACTTGAATCTCTGTTTCAAAAGTACCGTCAATTCCCTGTGCTGTGTTGTGCAGTTTCAGATTAAGACTGCTTATGTATGCTACTAATTGTTAATGAATTCATGTCTGAAAAACTGTTCATCTGATTAAATCTAATAGTATCAATTCCCAGATCACTGTTGCTGTGTTTCATTACCTCTTTACATTG